>NC_140177.1:3304981-3904981 GCF_963971535.1 Notolepis coatsorum
TGCGCACTCGTATAAAAACAGAGAGAACCACACATGCAAACACACACACACATGCGTGTGGTGCACACACTCACTCACACCCACCCATGTGTGCACTTACACACACACACACACACACACACACACACACACACACACACACACACACACACACACACACACACACACACACACACACACTCACTCACTCACTCGTCTGCTCGCACCCACACATGTACCACACACACACACACACAGAGTGCTTGGTATCTTTGTGAATGGCCATACAGTCTGGCCTCCCAGTCAAGTCGTATGCCTGTCACTGTTCTATTTATTGTGTGAATAATAGACATACATATTTGTGAATGGGAAACAGCCCTGCAACAGGTTATAGGAGCTTTATGGTTATATAGTTTACCATATAGACAGTGATGCAACGGTAAACTATGAACTCCAATTGGTGATGACAGTAACACCAATAATCAAGAAGAATAGTATTATATAAGACATATTATAAGACAGACAGAAGAAATATGGGGTTCTCAAAACAAAACAATCTCTCATATTTCTGTCAGCCTACAGTATTAATGAAGAAGAGGAAGATGGCTAGGCATATTTTTCCCACGCCCTAGTTGGGTAAAGCTTTGTGAATTGATAATCACAGAAATGTTTTTAAATTCATCTCTATTTTAGGTTAGGGTGGACCGTGAGGTGTTACAATTGAGGTTGAGGTCAGGATTAAGGTAAGAGTCAAGTTTATAAACTACCATTTTAGTTGAAAATGATGACCAGATCCAGCGTTGCTGGTTGGCCAAGTTCACCAACTATAGTGTGGGAAAGAAAGATGCATGTCATGCAGGCGGAAGCTTGATGAGCTTAGTTATTATGTTATTATTATGTTATTATTGTGTATTGAAGGGAACAGGTGAGAATAGTCAGGAAAAGGGGGGGGGGCTGAGGTGGGGGCGTAGGGATGGTGGGCGGGGGGAGGGGGGCTGAGAGAACTCACACACAAAAAACTCCAACACACATCCAACAAACACAAATATAAAAAAAAACACACACAAACACACACATCCTGTCAAAACAATAAACATCAATCACAAGCTACAGCACAAAAGCATTGAAATAAAACAAATTATGAAAAATAAAACACTTTGCTGAGCCCCCTAAGCAAAGGCACCACAAAAAAGGAAAAAGAACAAATCAAATAAATTGTCAATCCAGCTTCTTTTTTTGGTCATTAAAGTAGAAAGCACACGGTCTAGCTAACAACACCACTTCATAACCGCACACAAAGCTCTAAGTTCTATTCAAATAAAAAGTCAAAACCAACATTTTAAAACAAAAAGCCAACGTACATGCATCTATAATCACCATTTTGAGAGCTTGTGGTTTGTGTGTGTTTGAGTTTACAGGGTAATTCCTTTTGCTCTGATCTGTGATTATGTTCACAGAACTATTCCTCAAACCAGCACAGTTAGCTTAACCGAGATCGAGCCTGTCGGACCAGAGAGAGATAGATAACATGGAGTCAGACTGGAACTTTCCATCATTGTCTACTCAACACACACACACAGGCATGCACACGCACACACACGCACACGCACACACACACACACACACACACACAGGCATGCACACACATACACACACATACACACACATACACTAAACATGATGCGTACATGTGCAAACACACAAGAAAACACAGGAAGACAGACAGAGATAGACAGACAACATATACACACACACAAGCACTAAACATGTACACGCACACACACACACACACACACACACACACACACACGTACATGCACAAGCAAACAGACAGACAGATGGACAGCACACACACACACACACACACACACACACACACACACACACACACACACACACACAAGCACTAAACATGTATACACAAACATGCAGACACACACAGGAATACACATACAGATAGACAGACAGACACGCTAACACACGCACACATGCACACACACACACACGCACACCCACACACACACACACACACACACACACACACAGCACTCTGAAAACAAACACATTCGCACAAACAAACACACAAACCTTGAATTAGCATTACGGTCCGCTTTGGTGGACAGTGATAAAAGGAGCAGTATAAATACGTTGACACTTCCACTTAAAATTATCATCCATCATCTATTTGAGGGGAGAAATGGCAGCAAAGACAAAACAATCAGATTGATATTACCAATTAGCAAACAATATCAAGTGAGATATGAATATATCTTAAAAATGCTATGTCAGGGAGTAAGCATTGAACGCACTCATCGCAACGCCTCTCCGACTAACATAGACAACGTCGCTGCACACTTACCCATAAGGCCTTTGGATGAACGCAGGGTGGATTTGGGGCACGCCGAAGGTGAAACCTGAAACGATAACAGGAAGTAAAGGTGAATAACAGGAAGTAAAGGTGAATAACAGGAAGTAAAGGTGAATTTAGAAACGATAACAGGAAGTAAAGGTGAATTTATCGAACGATAACAGGAAGTAAAGGTGAATTTAGAAACGATAACAGGAAGTAAAGGTGAATTTAGAAACGATAACAGGAAATAAAGGTGAATTTAGAAACGATAACAGGAAGTAAAGGTGAATTTAGAAACGATAACAGGAAGTAAAGGTGGATTTAGAAACGATAACAGGAAGTAAAGGTGAATTTAGAAAAGGTTTGGATAGCGGCTGAAGGAGCGTTCAGCGTCTTCTCCGGAGTGGAAGGAGAGCTTTCTACTGAACGCACACAGAGAGGAAACCGGCATCTATCCTCTCGTCAGACTCTGACGGTAAGTGCATTTCCCATAATGTTGGTGTGTCCCTTTAAATATCACAAAGGACTTTGTGGGCCTGCAACACAAGGGAGTGACACCCCTGACCATGACACAGGGATGACAAGGGAAACAAATGTTCCCTTCATTTTCCTACCTTCATGTTGGTAGAATATTTCCTTTCATATACATACATGATGTGAACTATTTCATAACTCCTGTATGTCGTTGCTCTGAGCACCAGGGCGTATTCTGAGGGTGCTGGCGGAACTTGGAACTCTTCAGGTGACAAATAGAACAGACTTGATTTTCTTGTTAACCGTCTGGCAAATAGAATTGTACCGAATGCTTTGAAGCTTCAAAGCTTCGATCATAATGTTGACATTCGAATTCTAAATCAACATTCAAATTTTTTCTTTTTAATATTTTTTTTTCTTTTTTTTTGTGTCTATTCAATCTGTTTAAACCAATGGGGGTTTTCTTCACAGTTGCTAAAGATTAGGCTACACTAATATTATAATATTATACTATAAGACGTCACCATCACTTTCATGCCAACTGTGCCCCTATTGGATTATTTATTTTGACGAAACTGATGAGTTATATTCATTAAAGAAAGTTGATTTAATAAAAGAAAAATACTAATTTAATCAGATTAATCACTTTATTCAAATTGAGGATTTAGTTTATAAAAAATAAAAATAAATTAATTTCTTTTTTGTTCTCTTATTTTGGAGATCGGTGTCATACTGTGACACTGAAATGAAAACATATTTCATCAACTAAAATATTTAGTCAACAAAAATATTTCATCAACTAAAATATACAGTACGTCACACCCCACGCCTCTCCCTGCGGTCTGCAAGTGGCTAATCTTGAGTTTCCGACCCCCCGGTAAACTAACCATGGATAAATCCAAAAAAGGAAAGTCTGAGGAAAATAGAGGGTTTAATTCAGCGTGGACAGATTAATTTGCTTTCACGACTAACGATGCAGGCTTACCTATATGCCTGATATGTGGTACGAAATTTGCGAACAACGAAAAATTTACTTTTTATTTTATAGATTTTCCACAAATAAGGGAAGGACTCAAATAGAGCTGCATAGTTCAGGGTTTTATTTCAAAGTAGGTCTACAGATGCCAGTGTTTTTTCTCCTTTTTTGTGTTTTATTTCAAGGTAGGTCTACACATGGTAGTCTTTTTTCAAAGTGGCCTACTTTTCATTTTATAAATGTTCCACAAATAAGGGAAGGACTCAAATATACCTGAATAGTTCAGGGTTTTATTTCAACGTCGGTCTACAGACACCAGTGTTTTGTCTCCTCTTCTGTGTTTTATTTAAAAATCGTCTACTTAGCCAGTCTTTTTTCTCCTCTTCATAAGAGTTTGAGGTTTCCCTTTGTTATAACAGGTAAAAACAGCAATAAAAAGTAAAAATGTTTCTTTTT
Organism: Notolepis coatsorum; assembly: GCF_963971535.1. NCBI lineage: Eukaryota > Metazoa > Chordata > Actinopteri > Aulopiformes > Paralepididae > Notolepis > Notolepis coatsorum. The sequence goes on from NC_140177.1 coordinate 3,309,217, forward strand.
GTTGCTTTATAATTCCACTAATGCAACAAACTGTGCTATAAGTATAAAGTATAATAAATCGCAAATTACTTTGGGTATACAATTGTCAGGCGTTTTATGCTAACTGTGGGGTATGCTTGGGGATATATAAAACGTTATACACTGTGTTATCTTCATTTTAAGGGTAAATAGGTTGTGCGGCTCCCTGAGCATTTTATTTTGTGGGAGGGGGGAAAAGTGGCTCTTTTGATAGTAAAGGTTGCTGACCCCTGACCCCTGAGCTAGGCTAGCTGTTGGCCACAAACACCTCTCCCGGACTTTTAAGCGAGGCTAGCTGATTGGTATCCATCTTCTTGTCTGACTCTGGAGAAAACGCTGAGGGCATTTCTCATAATGTTGGCGGATTCCTTTAAGAATGAGACCTAGGGGGGGCAGGTGGCGCACGGAGATTACGTTCGTCACCAACACCGGGAGACACTGGATTCGCCTGTTCGAATCCAGCTCCCGGCGTTGCTATCAGCTTGGCTGGCCTCTCACACTGATACAATTGGCTGTATCAGGGGGTGGGAAAGCTGAAGGGTGGGTCCTGGGCGTTGTGGACAGCGACCCCTACAGTTCGGTCGGGGCGCCTGCTCAGCGAGGGTTGGAACTGAGGAGAGATAGTGTGGCCTCCCACACGCTACACTCTCCCCGGTGAGAACCTGCGCGGCCAGGTTGGCCTGCCCCAGGCTGCACATGCGTCGGAGGAAAGCATGTGACAGTCTCCGGTCTCCCGGACCAACAGTAGGGGAAAGTACGCAACAACCAGGAAGGGTGGGATGGGAGAAAAATCGGGAAAAAGGAGGGGAAGAAAGATAAAAAAAAAAAGAAAAAGAAAAAAGAATGAGACCTAAACCGTGAACTACACATCAACCAACTGCATCCACAGGTCGCAACATATAGGCAACGACTTTGGGAGGGGGTAGAACGGGCTTGTAGGGGGTGAGTTGGCCCTTTAACCCTTTCACTGCCGCACTACCAAACGGTTAATCCTTTCACTGTGACAATACACAGAAGGTTAACCCTTCACTATCACACTACCGACGGTTGAAAGGGTTAAATAGCCCACAAAGTCACAGAGGAAGCATTTGACTACCATTGTACATGTATAATGTGACAAATACACTTGTTACTCTATATGTGGCTGGATGTACTGTAGTACACATACATAATATGTACCAAAGCGTTTTATATTCTAATATCTTAGTTACATTCTTGTTTTGTTTTTTATTCATGGGAACCCACCCTTTTTTTAAATAATCGCACATCCCGCCTCCAATCACAAAACTGTTTTCCCATTGGTCCTCCCTAACGGAGTGCGGGGCTGACATTAGTGTCACCCTACGTCTTCTTCTCATCTTCATAAATGTTCGATATTCAAAACGAGCTCCTACCCGGCCTGTTAGTCCCGGCCGGGGGGGGGGGGGGGGGCAGCCCCTGTGTCGCTCCGAAGCGTGTCACATAGAAAAAACATTCTTAACCCTTTCACTACCACACTACAGAAGGTTAATGCCGTCTCACAGGCCTTTGAAAACCCCTGTTAGAGGTGGCGTCCACGGGGCCTTGAAGCCAAGTCCTTTTCACACGTCACCATGGCTACTGGCCAAGCTGTGGGGTTTTACAATTCTGAGACAGAATTCAAGATATTCCAAGTGACGTACACCTGAAAGAGTTAAAGTTCTAATCCACCTGTATTGACATTTACATTTAAAGTCATTTTAGCTGAACGCTTTTATCCAAAGCGACTTACAAGTTCTGTACGACAAGTCAGCAGGAAAGGTACAACTCTTGGCATTTGAGTGATGGGCCATGGGATGGATGGATATATGAATGAATGAAGTTATTGTACATTAATTATGTAGAGGCGTTGTGTCGCTTTAAACAAAATGTCACTTTAAACAAAATGGAAAAGTCACTACCTCTTAGCATGCGCCGACCCGCATATGGGACGTTTTTCGGACTTTTTGCAACCGGCACTTTGGCGATCCCTTGTGGCTCGGGTGTGCATATTTTGTAATACAATATATATATCGAATTGAAGGCTTATGTGTTGCCTGTCGAAAGCGACAAAATCCGACAAAATCCGTTCAGCGGTTCTCGAGTTACATGCCGGTATTTGAGGCTTGTGCAAAGTACACGGTATTGCGCAAAATACCACTCCCGACTCAGGCTGCAGTAGTTCCGTCAATCTAGATCCGATCTCGAAAAATGATTGTGGATCATTGTAGCCAATGAGTCTGGCTTCCAATGATACCCTATGTGGGGATGTGTGAATCAGGGATCTAGGTGAACAACTAAATTCTTTAACAGGAAGCCAAATGAATTGAAGTCTATGAGAAAACTGAGTTTTTCTTTGTACACAGTTTACCAAAATCACTCCTCATCACAAATTTCTGAATGGATCTTTATGAAATTTGGCTTCAGGCTATGGCTCCGTCTGGATTTGTAAGCCATACCACCTTCTGGGGAAATACAACCTCTGGACTACTAACTACTACAGAAAAACTTGATTAACACGTTTTTTTACAACTCAAGTTCAGACCTATGTTACTCTATTACGTTAGCACTAAAAGTGAATTTCTTTTCTGGAATCAGAAACTTCAGAATGTCATCTTTCAAAAGAGACCAAGCTCATTCATGTGCTATAAGGATAAAAAGTATGTTGTTTTGGTTTGCAAAAAAAGTATGCAGTCCTCAAAAACTAAAACGAAAATGGCCAGGAGACTCCGAATGAGGAATATAAAAGTCACTCTAAGGAAAGAACAGATGTGGCTCTTGTATAGTATAGTTTAGATATAATAAGTACAGCATAATGACAGAGTTAAAATTGTATATTGTATAGTAGTGTACATAGGAACCAGTGCCTTCTCAGGAATTTAGCATGTCTATTTTTATCACGCACATCTTAGGTCTTCTCAGAACGGGCATGTTCTGAGAGGATCCAGCGGGGAGATGTTCAAGAAGGTGGTGATGGGGAAGGTGGATGGAAAGAGAGGAAGTGGAAGACCAAGAAGAGGCTGGGTAGACGACGTCTGTGATTGGAGCGGAGTGAGAGGCGGAGTCACGGAGTTGGAGAGAAGAAGTGGGGACAGAATGGGTTGGAGAGTGATAGAGTCACCTGACGATGATGATTACCTGTTTTTTTATGTCTATTTTATTATTAGTATTATTGCACAATCAAAGCGGGCATGACCACCCGCATTTCACTGTATGCCCTGGTATATGTATGTGACAAATAAACCTCTTGATTTTTTTTTGTATCTACTTTTTTCTCCCATGTTTCTATTTTTCTCCCATCCCCAATTTCGTATCGTCCAATTCTACCCTCCCCTGTCTCGAACGCTGTTAGGCCATGCCTCCCACAAGCCGGCTGCAATGTGGACGAAGCCATACATCACGTGTCCCCTCCGGCAGTGGTTCTCAACTGGTCTAGCCTCGGGACCCAACATTTTCCTTAGTCATTAAGTCGCGACCCAAAATTTTGAACGACTATGATTTATGTAAAAAAAAAATTGCAGTAATACGCAATCTTTCAAAACATGAAATAAACACAAAAAAGTGCAACAAAAGTGCAACTATTGCTAAAAACCCAATGAAATAAAAGAATAATAAATAATATATGCTTCTTAGCAGATTTCTTAGCTTAACATAACAGACCTAAATTTGGGGGAACTAATGGGATAACTGAGGTTGCAACAAAAGTGCAACTAGGGCTAAAACCAAATGAAATAAAATAATAATAAATAATATGCTTCTTAGCAGATTTCTTAGCTTAACATAACAGACCTACGTTTGGGGGAACTAATGGGATAACTGGGGTTGCAACAAAAGTGCAACTAAGGGCTAAAAACACAATGAAATAAAATAATAATAAATAATATATCCTTCTTAGCAGACTTCTTAGCTTAACATGCAGGGAACTAATGGGATAACTGGGGATGATGTTTGCTGTGATGGTAGACAAAGCAACTCTGAGGTCATGCTCAATGTCCAATCTGTTCCTCCGCTTTGTCTTCAGCTGGACCAGAGCTGAGAAGCCACTTTCACAAAGATAGGTAGTGAGAAAAAAAAAAGTTAAAAAAAGTAAAAAAAAAAAAAAAAAAAAAAAAATCACATACTTCCGCGACCCACTCAAAATGGCCCCGCGACCCACTTTGGTCGCGACCCACCAGTTGAGAAACACTGCCTCCGGTACTCGAGGAAGCAGCCGTCGCATCTTTTCACCTGCACAGCGCGATTTCTCAGCGGCGGGGGTCTGCGTGGGAGGGACACGCCGCCCCCGTCGCTTCCTGATTCTGCTGCGCAGGCGCACCAACCGACCTGTAGGAGTCGCTGTCCACAACGTCCGATCCCCACCCATCAGCTTTCCTACCCCCTAACACTGCCAATTGTGTTAGTATGAACGACCGGCCAAGCTGATAGCAACACGGAGAGCTGGGCTCGAACCCAGCGTCTCCTGCATTGGTGGCGAGCGCCTTGCACCACCTAGCCGCCCTCAACCTCTTGAATCTTGAATCTTGTGTTGTACCTGGCTGCATCACCCGTGGCTTGGCCCCCAGGTAGGCTAGGTTGACGTTGGCCTTCCTGCCGTCGATGATGGGGTTGGGGTCCTTACAGGCCCGGTCTGCAGCCGAGCGATCCGCCATCGTGACCTTAAAGACAGAGGAGAGGTGGGTTATAGAGGTGTGTGCGTGTGTCGTGTGTATGAGTGTGAGAGAGAGAGAGAGAGAGAGAGAGAAGTGTCCATGCGTAAGTGAACAAGCACTTGTGTGAGCTCATGACGTGTGTGTGTGTGTGTGTGCTATGTGTGTGTATGTGTATGTGTGAGAGTGTGCGTGTCCACATGTGTGCATGTACATGTGTGTGTGCGCGCGTGTGTGTGTGTGCGTGCGCAAGCGTGTCTGGCCACAAATCCAGCATCAAGAAGCCAGCAGGTATTCTGGCCTTTTTTTCTTAATCTTTTTCCCCCTCTTTTTTCTGATTTTTTTTTTCTTTTTCCCATCCCACTGTTAGTCGTTATGCCAATTCCCAACCCCCTTCCTGGTTGTTGCGCACTTTCCCCTACTATTGGTCCGAGAGGCCGGAGACTGTCACATGCTTTCCTCCGACGCATGTGCAGCCAGCCGGCAGCCAGCCTGGCAGCGCAGATTCTCACCGGGAGAGTGTAGCGTGTGGGAGGTCACACTACCTCTCTCCAGATCCTACCCTCGCTGCGCAGGCCCCCCCGACCGAACTGTAGGGGTCGCTGTCCACAACGCCCAGGACCCACCCGCCAGCTTTCCCCACCCCCTAATACTGCCAATTGTATTAGTGTGAACGGCCAGCCAAGCTGGTGACAACGCCGGGAGCTGGATTCGAACACGTATTCTGGACTTTTGACTGGTGGTCCGTAACGTTCACAGCTCTCACTGGAGATGTTGGAGAGAGAGCAGCAGCAGCAGCGGGAGGACCTGCAGCCTGGCTGAGTTACAGGATGACACAGTCTGACCCCCAGAGAGACGGCGCCATTAACCCTTTCACTACCACACTACAGAAGGTTAACCCTTTACTATCACACTACAGACAGTGTGGTATAGTGAAAGGGTTAACAATTTGGTAGTGTGTGGCAGTGAAAGGGTTAAGAGTCCCGTCGCCGTGGCGGCTACGTGGCGTAGTGGGCAAGGCGCTCGCCACGAAATGCTGGAGACGCTGGGCTCGTCAGTTCGAGCCCAGCGCTCCACATTTACTTTCAGTTTAGCTGGTCGTCCGTACTAATACACATTGGCCGTATTAGGGGGTGGGAAACTGATGGGTGGGGATCGGGCGTTGTGGACAGCGACTCCTACAGGTCAGTAGAATCAGGAAGTGTCGGGGGCAGCGTGAGCCTCCCACGCGTTACTCCTCGCCACTGAGAGATCGAGCTGCGCAGGTGAAAAGATGCGACTGCTGTTACCTCAAGTACCGGAGGGGACTTGTGCTATGTATGACTTAGTCCACATTGCAGCCGGCTTGTGGGAGGCAAGAAACAGCGTTCGTGACAGGGGAGGGTTGAATTGGATGATACGAAATTGGGATGGGAGAAAATATAGAAAAATGGGAGAAAAAGTGGATAAAAAAAAGAGTCCCGTCGCCGCCACCACCACGCTTTATTAGCAGCTCAGTGAAACTCGTTGTGGCCCGGTGTGTGTGACCTCTGACCCCTCTTCCTTCCAGGTCCCATCATCACATGTGAGAACTGAGCACGCTGATGATGATGAGGAGGATGATGTCACAACAATGGCCACTGATCTAGAATTCCCAATATAGCATTTTGACAAAAGAGGAATATCTTTAACAAAGAAACGTCGCAAACAATTGCCCCCTTGGTCGACCTAAAACATTTATTTTTAGGAAACGGTCAAAGTAACGTGAATAATGTATGTGTGTAGTTTGGCAGAGCACAGAGTTTTTTGTATTGTGGCACAAATATACTGTGTGGTGTTGCATTGCAATACTGTATGACAGTATGACAGAGTTCAAAGGGAATTTTCCTGGGACCAAGGGATGAGTACTAACCAGGGATGCCCCGATCACGTTTTTTGCCACCGATACCGATCACCGATTGTCTATGAGCCATATCGGCCGATACCGATCGTTTTTGGCTTTATATATATAAAAAAAAAATATATATATATATATATATTTTTTTTTAATAAAATATATATATTATATAATCATACTTGTAGTTGTATTATCTGCGAGACATCGCCACCACGCAACAAGTCAAAATGCTCGCTATCTGCAAACAGCTCCACTGTCTGTGTGTATACTCAAGTAGCCTCCAGCTGCAGCCAGGATTCTCCGGCGCTGCAGCTGGACCCTATTGGTATACTCTGCTTTGGTCAAATCATGTTTTTCGATCGGTTTTCACGATCGGCGAAAATAAAGCATTATCGGAATTCACCAATCTCATATTTATACTGAATATCGGCCGATACCGATCGCTGGCCGATCGATCGGGGCATCCCTAGTACTAACGGTACACAAAAACCACGGTTCGGTACGTGCCTCGGCTTTGAAGTCACGGTTCGGTACGGGTTTTCGGTACAGTGGGGGGAAAGTTTGGCTTTCCAAGTTCCACTCAGGGGTGATGTAGTGTGCAGTAACTAATTGTACTTGTAATGCTGTCAACGAATATTCTATATTGAAATTAATAACCGACTTGTAAATAATTTTATTTTAAAGAATAATTATATTAGATTGTGGGGAAAAAACAGCCCCCGGTGGCCGTCGTTAGTAGTTAACATACTGTTGTATTCGTTGGGTACACAGCCATTCGGTACAGTAGGGTACACACTGAAACGGTTCGGTACGGATACGTGTACCTTTACACCCCTACTACCTATATGACCAAGTACACACTGAGTACCTATAGGCCAAGTATATACTGAGTACCTATAGAACCGAGTACACACTGAGTACCTATAGAACCAAGTACACACTGAGTATCTATAGAACCAAGTACACACTGAGTATCTATAGAACCAAGTACACACTGAGTATCTATAGGACCAAGTACACACTGAGTATCTATAGGACCAAGTACACACTGAGTATCTATAGGACCAAGTACACACTGAGTATCTATAGGACCAAGTACACACTGAGTACCATAGAACCAAGTACACACTGAGTACCTATAGGCCAAGTACACACTGAGTACCTATAGGCCAAGTATATACTGAGTACCTATAGAACCAAGTACACACTGAGTACCTATAGAACCAAGTACACACTGAGTATCTATAGAACCAAGTACACACTGAGTATCTATAGAACCAAGTACACACTGAGTATCTATAGAACCAAGTACACACTGAGTATCTATAGGACCAAGTACACACTGAGTATCTATAGGACCAAGTACACACTGAGTATCTATAGGACCAAGTACACACTGAGTACCATAGAACCAAGTACACACTGAGTATCTATAGGACCAAGTACACACTGAGTATCTATAGGACCAAGTACACACTGAGTATCTATAGGACCAAGTACACACTGAGTACCTATAGGACCAAGTACACACTGAGTACCTATAGGACCAAGTACACACTGAGTACCTATAGGACCAAGTACACACTGAGTACCTATAGAACCAAGTACACACTGAGTACCTATAGAACCAAGTACACACTGAGTACCTAAGGCCAAGTATTTTTTTCAATACATGAAAGAAAATATGATTTGAGAGATATTTGTAGATTTACTGTTCAAAAAGCTTAAAATGGATTAAAAGGAGGTGTATTTCTATTGTTGGGGGTTAACTTGTGGAACAATGCTGATATACAGTTATAAGAATGAGTCATTCGCTTTTGGTTTTTAAGAAAATGGTTTGTAAAGCTATTTTTTGAAAACCACAAAGGTGAATAATACTGTTTTTTTTTGCTATTTTCTTTTAGAATACTGTTTGAGTCTTAATTTTGTTAAGAATATAGGACAGGCGTGTATAAGCATTATGCTTCAGTCTGTACCTTTTCAGTCACTGTCAAATAAAATATTGTTAAATGATTGTGTATACTGTATTGTGTGAGATGATGACTGAATAACCTACTACTACTACTACTACTACTACTACTACTACTACTACTACTACTACTACTACTACTACTACTACTACTACTACTACTACTACTAGTACTATAGGGTCAAGTAAACACTGAGTATCTATAGGACCATGTACATACTGCCAAGGGCCAACATTTGAAGTGAGTGATGGGTCATGGGATGGATGGATATATGAATGAATGAATGAATGAATGGATGAATGGATGAATGAATGAATGAATGAATGAATGAATGAATGAATGAATGAATGAATGAATGAATGAATGGGTGAATGAATGAATTAATGTTATTGTACATTGATTAAGTAGAAGCTAACAGGTGGGTAATGGCCTTGTGATTCAAGTGCAGCGAAAAAGACCACAATGCAACAACATTATATGATCATCACTTAGTCTGGAGGCCCATGTTTGGTCTGTGGCCCCTGCACTCTGGGCAGCCTAGTGGGCACTGGGCACGTGGGGGTGGATTCTAGACCTCCACACACACAGACAGGGGGCTTGTATAAGATAGTCCTTTTTTCTTTTAGATTTAAATTAAAACTTGACTTTTTATTGACTTCAATTTGTTACTTTTCCTGGCCTGGCTTAGCATAATAAACAGAAAATAAACCTATGGTTGTTTTTGGCAGTCTCCGTCGGAATGTATGGAGTAACTGGTCTTCCCAAGAGATATATATTTTTTTTTAATACATTATATAAAACAATAGGCCTATACTCTTCGCGGCGCGCACAATCAATTAGCCTCATGAGAAAATACCACAATGACACCAAATACATTGTTTCCGTTTCACATTATTGCCCCCCGGGGGGGGGGGGGGTATCATGATGATGACATCATGGCGTTTTTGCTTAGCCAACAAAACTGACAAGTTGTGTGAAACTCTTGAGCGCGTCGTGAGGGAGCAACAAGTTGATTGATTGATTGATTGAAAACTTTATTAACGGATTGCAGAATGGGTACAATACAGTACGGCTCAATACACACAATTGTTAAGGGGATGCAGACCAGAGAAAGACTTTCGTCTTGTTTACATCAGGGTCCCCCATTTTCAATTCATATGACATACATGACATATAGACAGATAGTTGTCAAGTGACACGTGGGGGAGATAATATCCACATACCTGCACGTGAAACCACATATTGTGTTGTATTCTGGTCAATCAACACAAAATATGAAATAATATAGTTATACACCACCACCACGTGATGTATAATAAGGCATAGTCAGATTCTCCCGTCTGTGCACTATTATAGAAGTGGCCAAATTATATTTGTTATTATTAATAACGGGATATACTTACGAATCCATAACCCCTAGACTTGCCGGTCTGTCTGTCGGTAATAACCACCGCCTCTTCGATCTCACCGAACACTTCGAAATATTTCCTCAGGCTGGAGTCCGTTGTGTGATACGGTAGACCTCCGACAAAAATCTTCGTATATGTCGTGTCCTTTTGCGTGGTGTGCATCTTCACCGCTGCTATACTTCTTTAGTGCAAAAAAAATACACAATTAAAAAGGAACAATAAAAAGAATAGTGCAGAATAGTCTCCTTATCAACAAGTCACGTTGTTATAAAAGTCGTGCCTTAGAATAAAGGTGCAGCTGACTCTACTGTACTAACTTTGCGGCTTCAGAAGCGGAAAGAATAATAATGAGACAATTACTCGACAAAAAGGGAAAGATTCGAGGTAGATTATCTTCCGACACTTAAAGGAGTTATTATTGTGGAGCGGATGATGGTCCCAAAAAGATCATCAGGTGTTTTTCAACTCTTCTTCCTCCTATAACTGTCGTGTCTAACTGAATGTGTTCGGACCCATTCCTGTAAAAGCGCACTGAGTGTAACTCCACCCCGTTGGTCTCTGGACGCGGTGGGGGCGGCCTGGACCGTCTCTGCAGCACCGCCCCCCCGGGCCGCCCCCCCCCCCCCCCCGGGGCCCCGGGAGCCGCTATAGACGCGCGCAGGGGAACCAGCTGGGGAGCGCTGCTGAATAAAAGCCAGAGGCGTTCCTGCAAAGTGATGTAGAAAAAGGTCTTTCTATCTATACGCTGCTGATGATCTAATTGTTTACCGTTAAACAAACGTCTTTATCTGTTTCATCTCAGCCTTACTTAAATGTAACAGTACTAAATACAGCTGTGTGTCATGTTTGTATGTCCCTATGCCATAAATGTCATGTATGTTATGTTGTGTATGTCATAAATGAATTGAAAATGGGGGACCCTGATGTAAACAAGATGAAAGTCTTTCTCTGGTCTGCATCCCCTTAACAATTGTGTGTATTGAGCTGTACTGTACTGTATTGTTGTACCCATTCTGCAATCTGTTAAATAAAGTTTTCATTAATTCATTCATTCATTCAACAAAGCATATAAGCATTGCCATTTGGTATAGCTTTACTAAAACGAGATGAGAAAAGCGATTAATAATATATATTATTTCTTTTAAATCCCTGGATTAGGCAGGCTATACCTGTTTCAACAGGTGGTCAGTCTGCTTGGGGACACGGGGACACATTGGAGATAGATATCATCAGAAAGCAGTCAGCAGCCAGCCACGCACCGAGAGGAACGCAGATGAACGGGAGTCTTCGTCAGATGAGTCTCCAGATCGAGTTACCTTAAAGAATAGATGGTTTTGTCCTTTAGAGTTAGAGCATAACAACGTCTGCATTCATCATGGGTATAAAACAATGCCTATTCGATGTCTACTAGTGGTTGTGTAATGGCTCCAATTGTGATTTAAAAAAAAAAATGCACGTTTAATAATAAAACGTGAGAACCAAACGGATAGAATTACGCACAGCTGTTTGGGGCCCGGCTCGGCGTCAGGCCTTAATAACCCAACCAGCACAACGGAATATGTATTTTCAACTTGTTGTTTATTTCGTTATTAAATAACGAAATAAACAACAAGTTTAAAAATATATATTTCGTATTTTATCCAATCAGCACGTCCTCCTCTGAAGGGAACCGCCGTGCGTAAAGATGCAGGTAGTAGCGCGCGTAAAGCAATTACGCACGGGAGAGGAACAGTAAACTTCGAAAGATTAGATGGATATTCCTACTACTATTCATATTTATGATTTATGATGATTTATTTTAGAGTCCTTACATGTTAATCTTTGTGCTTATGCCACATGCCTCCTCTTCATTTACAGTGGGCAGCGCTTATCCTCCCAGAGAGATGTTTTTAAACCAGATGAGATGGGTACGACTACGAGTAATGTGATAGGCAACTTTGGTGTATAAATCATTAATGGTAGCTCAACTTGTATGGATTCTGGCCTCACATGTGTGTGTGTGTGTGTGTGTGTCCTGTTGCTGGTAATATGATGAGTTGGCTAATTCTGCAGTGTGGACAACATGGGGAAAGCTGCCTATAATTCCTCTCTCTCGTCTCGTGGTCGACGGGAACGCCATCGACGCTTCGTTACTCAAGAGTCGTGCGACTCGGTATATTATTCCTGACTCCTCGTTACTCTCTCGCTTGGCCACCGACCGACCGACCGACCGACGGCTGTAACGGAAGCAATCCGATAGAGCGTCTTTCTTTGTGGTCTCTCGGTCCCCTCACTGTTTTATTCATGTGGGCCACACGCCCCTTATTAAAGTCAGAGTGGAGTAGTCGTCGTGTATAAATGGGGCCAGTGTCGAGTTTCTCGTGCCAAACAATGGAGGAGGCGGTCAGGTTGCGTCCCCTTGTTGTCTCTGTGCGCGTGCAGCATGCTGCTGACTAGTCACAATCCTCTAACCTTTATACTACCTGGCATTGTTCCTATTATTAAAAGGTTATCTTATACTTTTTCAATAACCTAGTAGACTATATAGAGACCTTACACAATCAAACGATTTGACATTTTACTATGGACACAGTCTATAATCAATTAGCAATGTGTTATACAATTCCCATTAAAAAGATAGCAGGCCCACTATAGCCAACAATGAGCCTATAACATTTCCATAAGTTACAAGTGTGTATTTACTGTTGCCTTTACCACTTAGCAAGGCATAACACTTGTTGTAAAGCAGTCATCACAAAGAGTAGTCTATGATATCATCACAATTGTGATAAAACACTATGCAGTGTGAACTTTGAGTGATAAACTCTATGCAGTGTGAACTTTGAGTGATAAACATATGCAGTGTGAACTTTGAGTGATATAACACTATGCAGTGTGAACTTTGAGTGATAAACTCTATGCAGTGTGAACTTTGAGTGATATAACTCTATGCAGTGTGAACTTTGAGTGATATAACTCTATGCAGTGTGAACTTTGAGTGATATAACTCTATGCAGTGTGAACTTTGAGTGATATAACTCTATGCAGTGTGAACTTTGAGTGATATAACTCTATGCAGTGTGAACTTTGAGTGATATAACTCTATGCAGTGTGAACTTTGAGTGATATAACTCTATGCAGTGTGAACTTTGAGTGATATAACTCTATGCAGTGTGAACTTTGAGTGATATAACTCTATGCAGTGTGAACTTTGAGTGATATAACTCTATGCAGTGTGAACTTTGAGTGATATAACTCTATGCAGTGTGAACTTTGAGTGATATAACTCTATGCAGTGTGAACTTTGAGTGATATAACTCTATGCAGTGTGAACTTTGAGTGATATATTTGAGTGATATAACTCTATGCAGTGTGAACTTTGAGTGATATAACTCTATGCAGTGTGAACTTTGAGTGATAAACACTATGCAGTGTGAACTTTGAGTGATATAACTCTATATGCAGTGTGAACTTTGAGGCTGAAAGTGTGACTATATGGGTTGATCTGTATAGCAGCAGCATGACACCTGTCCAGCATAGAAATCCAAAAGGTCAAGGGTCACTGGAACAGCTGAAACGCCAAAACACACAGTCTCATCGTGGTCATCACCCCCCCCCCCCCCCCCCCCAAAAAGAAGAGAAGGAAAACAGAAAAAGAGGAAATTAATGCAAAACTAATGTATAAGATACGATAAGATATTCCTTTATTGATCCCCTTGGGGAAATTCGGGCATCATAGCAGCATGAGGGAGGGGGAGGTATGGGCAGGGTAAAAGTAGAAAGACATAAATATAGGCAATAAAATGTTATCTGAATATAAAAATATGAGAAAAATAAACAGTGTAAACAAAGGTGCAGGTGAGAGTCTGTAGCCCTATCGGGTATATTATACGTTACAATAAATATAGGCAATAGGGAATTTGAATCTGAATATATACTATGAGTAAGAGTAAAAGTAAACAGTACACATTACAAGGTGCAGTATACACAAGGTAGGTACCCTAACTGGCATGCTATTCGTCATGCGTTGTAGTCGGTGCAGCCAACATAATGGGTTTAAACCCCAACAGGATTCTAATATGAAAAGCCACTGAAAAGCTCTCTCACATGCACACACACACACACACACACACACACACACACACACACACACACACACACACACACACACACACACACACACACACACACACACACACACACACACACACACACACACACACACACACACACACACACAAAGTTTGAGACAGAAAACATGTATGTAAAATATGGTGACTTTATTTATCGACTTCATTCATATAACTTATTTTATTTTACACACCATCCTTTTAACTAAGCACTCAACCACATGACGTCAACACTAGTTTATAAAAAAAAAAAAGGCACAACTCTTTTAGTGCAGTTACAGAAATGCATTCCTCTGAAACAGCTCCATCTTGTGCCCAACAGAATAACTGTAGCCCACCACCCCACCGAACAGCTCGAATGGAACACAAAGATAATTCGATTATAATAACAACATTTCACAAATGAATGAAAAAAAAATCCCTTTCAAATCAGTTTATTAAAGCATCCACCCACTCTATTATGCAATGCCAATGCAATTGCATTGAAAAGTAAATCCCCATTTAGTTAATTACATATCATTACAACCTACCAGGGTTGGGATCAATTCAATCCAATCAATAAAAAAATTAAACATATATTGTTGTTCTATTGATGATAGAACATCTAATTTCTTGTCAGTAGGTTGGATAGTACCTTTTCATGATGAACGTTTTCCAGTATTTGAAAGAAAATCCTCTTCCTGAATTCATTGAATTGAAGTGAATTGTTCCCAACCCTGTGGATGTACACACTGAGCTACTCTCAAAATGTATTATTTACAAGAAAATAAGCAAAGAATCAATATATTAGTCTGTTATTACTGCACGCACATCTGGGCTCCTCCCCGCTGACTCCCCCAGATGAAGAACCATACTAACCCAAATAGGTGTTGAGATGAGTGCTGAGTGCTGCCCTCTTTAAGGGTACTAGAGTGCCAAGGGCACATGATATATGTTCACTGAATTGGATTATTTTTGTTTGTTAAAATAAGTGGTCTACATGTTAAAATAATAGCTCTATACACTCCGACAGCCATCATTGATATAGAGTGTCTGGTCAGTAACGTGGGTCTCCCAGTCCCTCCGCTCTGCAGGAAAATGCATTTTCTGGTATCCCTTCCCACTTTATCCAATCAGGACAGAGAACCCTAGCTATTTGTACTTATTTAAAGAAATATTGCCCAGCAAAACCTGCTTATTGTACTGGTAGATTATTTTACTAGTTTCAAGGACCCATGTGCTTATGTGCTATTTTTGTTAGACCATGTTTGCAGTGTGGAGTTCTCCCTCCTGGTTGGATAAAGTGAGTACTTATTTTAACAAAAGAATACCACTTACAGCACATCTAAAATGCTTTTCATTGGGCTGATAACTACTGAAACCATCTTGGAAGACTTCATCAATGTGAATCACTACCCACCTTCAAAACTGCTCTCAAAGAGCACCTACGGGAGGCTGCAATTCGAAACTGGCCCCGGTAAATGTCCAACCCCCCGTCCCCCCCCCCCCAACCCCCTCCAATGTACAGTTTCTTCCCCCTCAAATGTATATATTCTCTTTTAGAAACTCTGTCTCTTAAACAGTACTGTATTTGTATATCTTGTATGTCATAAATGTCTAGATGTAACAGTACTGTATATCTGTATGTCGTGTATGTCATAAATGTTATGATGAATTGAAAATGGGGGACCCTGATGTAAACAAGACGAAAGTCTTTCTCTGGTCTGCATCCCCTTAACAATTGTGTGTATTGAGCCGCACTGTATTGTACCCATTCTGCAATCTGTTAATAAAGTTTTCAATCAATCAATCAATCAATCAATCAATCAATCTCATTTGGCTAATATTTGCTTGTATGTAAAGCTGGACATTGTTAACACTTTCGTTCTATTCCTTGGTTGTTTACACACGTAAAACACATTTTACAGTAGTCTTAGAACTATCAGTTCAAAACCCACCTTTTCACCAAATTTGTAAATGACTGCCTGATTTCCCCTTTTTCTTTCGTTTTCTTTCTTTCCTTTTGATGTATTATTTTGTTGTTACGTTGTTCCCTGTTCCCCTCCCATAGCTGTTAAGCGCCTTGGGTCTCCTGAAAGGCGCTATATAAATTTAAGATATTATTATTATTATTATTAGTAGTAGTAGAATGATCAATGTTAAACTGTTGTTTCGATAGCATCTAAACAATCATTTAAAATGTGATTATGCATGTAAACATACACGCAAATGCATATTTGCATTTTATTTTATTTGATTACTACTACAGTATTTGCTGCGGCACGGTGGTGCAGCGGTCAGCACAGTTGCCTCACAGCTAGAAGGTCCTGGGTTCAAGCCCCAGCAGTCCACAGCATAGATCCTTATGGTACAAATAATACTAAACAAAAACACCACATCTACACATACCTCACTGTAATATATACTGTATGTGCAATATGACAGATGTTGGGACACGTGCAAAAATGGTATTCGTTAATGTGCAATATTTTCTGCTGTGATGTTTTTGCAATGTTTTTTTTTTTTTTGTTTACCTTTTTAAATGTTCTTGTGGAGGTGGTCAGGTGGCGTAGCGGAGATTGTGCTCGTCGCCAATGCAAGAGGCTGCGGTCTCGACTCCCGGAGAGTCAGCATTGCCTTGGCTCGGGCTGATCGCTATACTAACTCGTTTGGCTGAGTTAGGGGGAGGGGAGCCGTGGGTGGGTCCTGGGCGTTGTGGACAGCGACCCCTACAGTTCGGCCGGGGCGCCTGCACAGCGAGGGTAGGATCTGGAGGGAGGTAGTGCGGCCTCCCACACGTTACACTCTCCCAGTGAGAATCTGCGCGGCCAGGCTGGCTGCCGGCTGGCTGCACATGCGTCGGAGGAAAACATGTGACAGTCTCCGGCCTCCCGGACCAACAGTAGGGGGGGGGGGGGGGGTGTGCAACAACCAGGAAGGGGGTTGGGAATTGGCATAACGACTAACAGTGGGATGGGAGAAAAATCGGAAAAAAGGAGGGGGAAAAAAGATAATAAAAAAATAAAAATAAAATTCCTGTGAATAAGTGCATATGTAGCAGAGGGTCTGAGTGGGTACATGAATTTGTGGTGTGATAGTGTGTATTGGTACAACAAATGTATGTATGGTAGTGTGTCTATAGGTACATCATGGATGTGTTGTGTGGTAGAGTGGGTATGTAGGTATCGTTGTTTTAGGTGCTGCACCAACCAATCTCGTTGTACTGTATTGTGCAATGACAATAAAGCTTTCTACTTCTAGGGCGGCTAGGTGGTGTAGTGGTCTAAGGCACTCGCCACCAGTGTGGAGACGCTAGGATTCGCGTGTTCGAATCCAGCTCTCCACATTGTTTTTCAGTTTGGCTGGTCGTCCGCAGTAATACACATTGGCCGTATTACGGGGAGGGAAAAACTGAAGGGTGGGGATCGAACGTTGTGAACAAGCGACTCCTACAAGTCGGTTGGTGCGCCTGCGCAGTAGAATCAGGAAGTGTCGGGGGCAGCGTGAGCCTCCCACGCGTTACTCCTCGACACGGAGAGGTCGAGCTGCGCAGGTGAAAAGATGCGACTGCTGTTACCTCAAGTACCGGAGGGGACTTGTGCTATGTATGACTTAGTCCTCACTGCAGCCGGCTTGTGGGAGGCAAGAAACAGCGTTCGTGACAGGGGAGGGTTGAATTGGATGATACGAAATTGGGATGGGAGAAAATATAGAAAATGGGAGAAAAAGTGGATCAAAAAAAAAAAAAGCTTTCTACTTCTACTTCTACTTCTACACACGAGGCATGGAATAACAACAACACGAACATGCCGTCACCAGACTCAGGACCAGGTGAGTAATAATAAGTCCTAGGAGAGAGGCGGCCACTAGATACTCTGCTCCAGTCAAGGATCATTAACTGTTTCCTGTTTCCTTAGGACCTGTTGTATAGAAGTTCATTGATTTTTCTTCACTTCTATAAGCAGCCGCTGCCCCGGGACCCTTATTATTATGATAGATGTTTACTGTAAGATGATTGTTCTAGTTTTCTACCAAAGGTTATTTTGTTACAGTAAGGTTAATGATTATTGACCAGTGGAGTTAATGATCCATGTATACACAGTATCTAGTGGTGGCAGCCTCTCTTCTAGGCTTTATTACTCCCTTGGTCCTGAGTCTAGTGATGGGATGTTTATGTTGTTGTTATTCCATGCCTCGTTTGTAAAAGGGTTGGTATTTGCTTTTAGACCTGAGGGAGATCCACTGGATCCAAACGTTGTCTTAAAATAAATTAAGTTCTATTTGCAAACTGCAATGAATCTATTAGTGCAGCACGGTGGCGCTGTGGTTAGCACTGTCGCCTCACAGCTAGAAGGTCCAGGGTTCGATTCCCGCTTGGGGACCAGGTTTTCCGCGTTGCCAGGTACCCAGGTGGGGTATCTCCCAGGCCTTTCTGTGTGGAGTTTGCATGTTCTCCCCGTGCTCGCAAGGGTTTCCCCCCCGATAAGATAAACCCAATGGAAAAACATGCACAACGCTGTCTGCTCCCGGCTGCCCTTGGGGAGGAAGGACGACGGGATGGGTCAAGCGCAGAGACTCGATTTCATTGGCGACCCAAAGTAAAAAAAAATTGCATGTGTGTGTTCCTGTGTGTGCCTATGATGTGGGAGATTAATGATCTATGATGCCATGGTGCTAAACGGGCTAAAGACACTAGAGCTTGTGTAACTTTGGAGAGAGTTGTGGAAGCAGTTTTCTTATCAGTCTTGGACTATGGTGATGTAATTTATAGGCATGCTGCGGCCTCAACCCTTAAATCCCTGGACTCTGTCTGTCTATCACTCTGCCCTCAGATTCATCACTAATGACAGATACGACACTCATCACTGTGTCCTTTATGAGAAGGTTGGTTGGCCCTCTCTGACGGAGAGGCCTTCATTTTTAAGGCCCTTATTGGTAAGCTACATCGTTATTGGTAACCTACCTCCTTATACTACATCATTATTGGTAAGCTACCTCCTTATACTACATCATTATTGGTAAGCTACCTCCTTATACTACATCATTATTGGTAAGCTACCTCCTTATACTACATCATTATTAGTAAGCTACCTCCTTATACTACATCATTATTGGTAAGCTACCTCCTTATACTACATCATTATTGGTAAGCTACCTCCTTATACTACATCATTATTGGTAAGCTACCTCCTTATACTACATCATTATTGGTAAGCTACCTCCTTATACTACATCATTATTGGTAAGCTACCTCCTTATACTACATCATTATTGGTAAGCTACCTCCTTATACTACATCATTATTGGTAAGCTACCTCCTTATACATCATCATTATTGGAATGGAATTGTGGCGCCTATGGAACCCGTTCTAGTGACTGGCTGGTCCTTAAGGTCCAGTTTGCTCTGAACAGGATAATTCTGCATGTTGCTATGATGCCCCTCTAGCTCATGGAATGAACTCCAACAGTCCTTAAAGCTTGAGATTCTCCCCTCAGTTGCAGAGTTTAAAACCGTGATCTCCAACCTTTGTCAATCAAGTTGTACGTGTTTTAATTGATTTGTTATCCTTGCTTTTTGCTTTGTCTTGTTGACTTATTGTTATGATTTTATATGCCGTGTGATTTTATATGCTTTTCCTTTTGCTTGCTTCTTTATGTACATTCAACGTGACTGTAAATTAGGGAAACCTCAGTTGCCTTTAAGTTAAAATAAAGGTTTGAAACTACCCCAATGTTATTGTTATGTCTGTTGATATGTTGTTAATATATTTTACGATCATTTATTTGATTGAATTCGTCTCGTCTTATTATATTTATTTATTCCTTTAATTATTCTTTTAATTATTATTATTGTTGTATTATGGTATGTCTTGTTATGTGCCTGACAAAGGTAATGGAACGCAGCTGAAAGATTAAAAAAATAAAAAATAAACACAATTTAAACGGACTAATATGGTTCTTTTTCTGAAGGGTTTATATTCACACCCATCAATTTCTCTTTAAATAAAATGACTCCTTTTGCATCTTGCTTTCAACAACACTTTTATCTAGTTGTCCCTGGCAAGCCTCATTTGGCTATAAAATAGCTATTACAGTCTCTCTCTCTTCACGCGCACGCGCGTGCGCGCACACACACACACACACACACACACACACACACACACACACACACACACACACACACACACACACACACACACACACACACACACACACACACACACACACACTCACAGACTCTCAGACTATCTCATTCACTCTCTTTCTCTCCCTCAGTGCCGCTATTGAATATTTTCACTCATTGGGAAATAACATTGTGTAGGCTTAACCACTAAATTGCTTTCTTTTCCCTGCATGCCTCGAGTCTACGCCGCCCTCATCCCAGTGATCCCTCATCCCAAACCCTAGTTATTGGTTCTCCCGTGCGCTCGGTTAAAACCCCTCGTCCGCGCGCTCCGTCTGTTGGAAGGTGGAGTCACTCTCCAGCTCCAGTGAGGCCAAGAGGAGCAGCGCTCCCCTCAGCTCCTCCACCTCCTCCCCCTGGGCCCCTCCACCGACCCCCCTCACTCTCTCCTCCCCCTCCCCCCCTCCTCCTTCACCTCCTCCACTCTCTCTCTCCTCCTCCTCATCATCCCCCGCTTCTCCCCCCGTCGTGTCCCTGTTCACTCCTCCGCCACCTCCGGCCTCCCTCGCCACCTCTCCTCCTCCTCCCTCTGCCGCCGCCCCGCGTCCGGCCTCTCTGACCTGGGTGTGGAGCAGTGGGTCGGAGCCGGGGGGGTCCTCCCTGGTCCCCGGTGGGTCGGAGGAGCCGGAGGTGGGGGGCGGGAGATGGAGCTGCTCCACGGGGGTGGTGACCGCGTCGGGTTCCTCCTCCAGGGCAGCGGGGGAGAGGGAGCCGGGGGCGCGGCTGCGGGCGGACATGGTCCTCAGACATGTCATCAGCTCGTCTTCCGTCGACTGGAGACAGGGGGGGGGGGGGGGGGGGGCACATGTAACGGAGGTCCGTGAGTAATATCCACAGTCACGATAAACGTGTGTGTTGTGAAGCGACTGTGGCAGTAAGCGGTACTGCGAGTTGAACTCACTTCCCCATAATAACAGGGTTAAAAGACACATAGATACGGTACCCAGGAGTGAATTCACCTCTTCGTGCAGCGGTCTATGTTGTCGCCCACGGCGCGGGAGACCCGGGTTCGAAACTCCCTCGGGACATCGACATTTAACACACAACGCAGCGAAGGAGTACCATACGATCGGTCACACACACACACAACATTATGTGATGGGTGTGTGTGAGAAATCACTGAGGGGAAATTAATGAAAGAGCGGCTGAGAGATAGAGATAGAGCAAGAGAAATAAGAGCTGATCAAGCTGATTGGTTAAAAGCAATGGTATATCCCATGCCTACGTCTGATCCAGCCCTCTGATTGGTTAATAGCCATGGTATATCCCATGCCTACGTCTGATTCAGCCTTCTGATTGGTTAACACTTTCAGTGCCACCAGGGGGCGCACGACTTAGTGCTTGAATGCCACCATCGGCGCCAATGTTAACGTTAATATCGCCTAATCTATGTTTTAAATTATGGCTATGTGTCTAATCTGCCCGTCGCTTATCAAAGAATAATTTTCCAGTCAGTGTTGTCAAGGCAGATTGGTTTTTTATCGCTTCATTTCCGCATTTTGAAAAGCACTCGTTTTCAGGTGAAAAACAGCCCATTCTGTGATAATCGCCTTTTACTGGAATATTCCAGAACGTTGATATTTGTCGGCCTATTTATGAATCGTTTTCAAATAAACGCTAGATGATCAATAGTATACGTGCACGCACGCACGTTCGAGCCGCGCGCTGATAATAGCTGATTTCATTTCCTCATGGATTTTACAGTGAAACAGATAGAGCACATATCACAAAAAAGCTTATATCTCCTCGAAAACGAGTCTGATTATCCTAACACTGATAACATAGATTCCTTACCTGACATCAGATGGTATCCAAATGGTATATTCCAATTCCTGATCACCATTCGAAAAAATTGATAAGTGTATAGATCTAACATGTATACAGTAGAACTCATGATCCGCGGGGCTCAGAGGATCCAGAATGAACTCTGGTAACCCCGGCTGCATCAGTGGACTGGAAAATGTGGACTGGGATATTTTTTTTCCCCCATCCATTTTCATTGAGTCCATTCCAAAAGGGTGATTTACCATCTGGGAGACGATAGGGGGCGCTTTTTTCACATCTGATCGCCGGCGGCCCTTGGGTAGGCTCGCGTGATGCAATATGATTTCAGATCGCTAAAAAAAAGAATAATAATAATTCCGAGAAATCTCGTGAGTGGCTTTCAACGTAACTATCGTAAACACGAGATTAGCCGTGAGTGGCTCTCAAAGTGTTAATAGCCATCGTATAGTATACCGGTACTAGATAATGGCCTCTTAGCAGTAAAACTGTCTGTTGCTAGGGTCAGAATCCGCCAGTTTTAGGGACTGCTTTGCCACAAAACAACATTGTTTGATTAATAGATTCAAACTGATTGTACAGACAATGATGGGGCAATGTGTAAATCATTTTTTAGTAACCCTGCTGGAAAGGCAATAACCCACAACCCACGGCCGTGATACATGGAAATCATAATGAGGTTGCAAATTAGTTGTGTGATATCATTTCCATATATCATGGCTTGTGGTTATCGCTTGAATAAAAAAATATATAAATACAACACTTTCACACACACACACATACACGTGCCTTGCACTTACATACACAAACACACACACACACATTATTTTACCAGAGGGGATAGAGGTTGGGTTAGGGTTTGCCATAATCCTTAACCGTAACCACCACACTCCTAACCGCAACAACTACACTCCTAACCGTAACCCCCACACGCCTACATTGCGTCTCTCCTCAGCTATAAGGAGGTAGCTTACCTCCTCTCTCGTCTTCTCCTCGATGGGTTCTCTGCTGGAGGGGCTTTGGTCCATCCTGTCCTTCAGAGCCTCCAGGTCCTTCCTGTCCTCCAGGTCTTTCCTGTTCAGAGACTCCAGGTCCTTCCTGTTCAGAGACTCCAGTCTGGCAGGAGGCCTACGTGTGGAGACCTCTGAGCCCTCCAGCTGACACACACACACACACACACACACACACACACACACACACACACACACACACACACACACACACACACACACACACACACACACACACACACACACACACACACACACACACACACACACACACACACACACACACACACACACACACACACACACACACACACACACACACACACACACACACACACACACACACACAATTACATGCACAGAGGCTTAAATTAGCACATGGAGGGCCACGCACGCACATGCGCACACACACACACACACACACACACACACACACACACACACACACACACACACTAGAGGAAGACATTGTGTCCGACTCTTAACCACCGAAACCTGCACGGACTACAACGTATGACGTATATCATGCCAGTTAGAGTAGTTTGTGTATACTGTTTACTTTTACATACTCATAGTATATATTCAGATTCTTTATTGCCTATAACTATGATGAATGATGAATAACTATGATGAATTGAAAATGGGGGACCCTGATGTAAACAAGACGAAAGTCTTTCTCTGGTCTGCATCCCCTTAACAATTGTGTGTATTGAGCCGTACTGTATTGTACCCATTCTGCAATCTGTTAAATAAAATGTTCAATCAATCAATCAATATTTATTGTAACATATAATAGAATCGATAATATAACAGACCCTCATCTGCACCTTTGTTTACACTGTATTTATCTCATATTTTTATATTCAGATCTAATTGTATTGTCTATATTTATGTCTTTCTACTATTACCCTGCCCATACCTGTACCCCCTCCCCCCCCCCCCCCATGCTGCTATGACACCTGGATCTTTCCAAGGAAATCAATGAAGAAATATCTTATCTTATCTTATCTAATAAAATCTAAATCAAATGTACTTGTAAGGCCCGACAACACACGTTGGGCCAGACACGTCAAGAAGAAACATCACAATAAATCAAGAACAAAACAAAAACACCATGAAGTCCAAAAAATTTAAAATAAATGAACGCAACACTCCCAGACAGACCCCATGCGAAGGTAAGGAAAAACTCACTAAAACCTATCAATAGGAAAAAATGCACCACAGGCAATGTGGAGGAGAGAAACCTTAGAAGGGCCGTTCAAGGGGGGGTATCTCCCTTCTTAGATCTCGGTGAGCATGCACTCATACGTGTGGTGAAACACAGATAAGTGCACGCACTAGCAACTGAACATTTTAAAAGATTGAAAAATAGAGCCGACCATAATATTCTGACCATATGACCCAGCGTTCCCCCCCCCCCACCTCCCCTGCTTCCAGGCTCCTACCGTGCCGCCGCTGCAGGCCTCCCCGCCCCCGCCGCCCCTCTCCTGGCCCGCAGCAGCAGGGATGATGCCCTGGCTCAGCAGCTGCTCCAGGATCTCACTGGACCGGGCCCTCGTCATCGTCAGGGCCGGGCTCTCCTGCAGGAGGCCTGGGCCGGCGGCTGGGGACACAGAGGCACCGTTCAGCCTCCCTCTGGACGAGGACACGCTACCAAACAGAGCCCCCCCCCCCCCCCCCCCCCCCCCCCACTACATTAATGAGCTAATTTACCCACTCTCCTCCAGCCGGTCACTGCGGTCATCCCATCAGGAGCTCCTGGTGGTGCCCAGGACCAGACTGAAGACAGAAGGGGGACCGAGCCTTTGCAGGTACTCTGCCCCAAGGCTCTGGAACGCCCTCCCTTTAGCCCTGAGCACCGCCCCCTCAGAGCTCACCTTTAAAAACACACTTCTACAGGCAGCCTTCTACCAGCTAACTGCTATATTCAGTGTATCTGATGCAGACGCACACACACACGGACAGACAGACAGACAGACATAAACACACACACACGGACAGACAGACAGACAGACATAAACACACACACACGGACAGACAGACAGACATAAACACACACACACGGACAGACAGACAGACAGACATAAACACACACACACGGACAGACAGACAGACAGACATAAACACACACACACGAGACACGACAGACAGACAGACAGACATAAACACACACACACGGACAGACACCCCCCCCCCCCACACACACACACACACACACCTGCAGGCATGCGTTTCTCATGGGACGACTGGTGCACTATGTTTTTAATGACGCCACGTGCACGCACGCTCCCGGGCGCATGCGCATAACTGTTTCCCTCGCATACACAGACTAAAGACAGTGCCTAATTGCCTCTACGAATGGAATGTAACACGTTTCATTCACAAGTTTTGTGTGAATGTATCTGAGAACGTATTTGAACAAACACCTGACGACCGGCCGTGGTGTTCTATGCAAAGTAGTACTTAGCGAGTTGGGGCATCAGTCGAGTGCAGCGCATTCCTGTGTGCAGCACGCGCGTGCAACCCCCGTCCCCATGAGCAACGCATGCCTGGAGACCTGTCGGTATTTCTCTGTCTGTCTCCCTCTCTCTCACACAGATACAGACAGAGAGCCACCCCCCCACACCCCCTGTCTCCCTCTCTCATCAAACACACAGAACTGTCTCTCTCTTTCTCAAACACACAGACCTCTCTCTCTCTCTCTCTCTCTCTCTCTCTCTCTCTCTCCCTCCCCCACTCTCTCTCTCTCTCTCTCTCTCTCACCTGTCTCTTTCGCTCTCTCTCTCTCTCACCTGTCTCTTTCGCTCTCTCTCTCACACACATTACCTGTCTCTCTCTTTCTCAAACACACAGACCTCTCTCTCTCTCTCTCTCTCTCTCTCTCTCTCTCTCTCTCTCTCTCTCTCTCTAACACACAGACCCCTCTCTCTCTCTCTCTCTAACAAACAGACCTGTCTCCATCTCTCTCTCTCTCTCTCTCTCTCTCTATAACAAACAGACCTGTCTCCCTCTCTCAACAGACCCGTCTCCCCCCTCCCCTCTCTCTCTCTCTCTCTCTCTCTCTCTCTCTCTCTCTCTCTCTCTCTCTCTCTCTCTCTCTCTCTCATCTCTCTCTCATCTCTTCTCTCTCTCTCTCTCTCTCTCTCTCTCTCTCTCTCTCTCTCTAACAAACAGACCTGTCTCCCCCTGTCTCCCCCTCTCTCTCTCACAGACCTCTCTCTCTCTCTCTCTCTCTCTCCCTCTCTCAACAGACCTGTCTCCCTCCCTCCCCTCTCTCTCTCACAGACCTGTCAGAGGGAGTTTTCTGGGCACTGCTCCAGGTCTCGTGGGGCCCCCCTCCCGGTTGTCCATCATCACCACGCCCACTGTCTGTGGTGGCCTTCGAGACAGCAGACTCTCCACGACCACCGCCATGTTTAACTAGCTCATCCTGCAGAGGGATGTAAAGACAGAACAGGTTTCAAGATCACATGGAAACAAGTGATAATACTGTGATCTCACAATGACACAGGAGGACGTTGACATCAAAAGATAAAAACCTCAGAGACATTTTCCCCCCATAGTTTCTCTAACAAAAGAACTAACTGGCAGTCTGGCACTATAACAGCTACATGACTTCCCCCAACCAGACAAAAAATACCTGGCTCTCAAATGACGTGTCGTTGTACATCAATTGCCAATCACATCAAATGGATATTATGGATTCCTGCGCGCGCTAAACGCACTGCCGCGCGTCAAATACCGGACGTGGTAGGTAGTACCAACCCCCCCACCCAACCTCCTCCAATGTACAGTTTCTACGTCAAATGTATATACACTCCCTTTTCTTGACTCCTTCTGTATCACAAACAGTACTGTATTTGCAAATCTGGTATGTCATAAATGTATAGATGTAGCAGTACTGACTATCTGTATGTCATGTATGTCATATATGTCCTGATGAATTGAAAATGGGGGACCCTGATGTAAACAAGACGAAAGTCTTTCTCTGGTCTGCATCCCCTTAACAATTGTGTGTATTGAGCTGTACTGTATTGTACCCATTCTGCAATCTGTTAATAAAGTTTTCAATCAATCAATCAATCAAGCAATAGGTTTGCTGTTTTGATTGATTGATTGAAAATTGTATTACAGATTGCAGAATGGGTACAATATACAGTACAGCTCAATACACACAATAAGGGGATGCAGACCAGAGAAAGACTTTCGTCTTGTTTACATCAGGGTCCCCCCCATTTTCAATTCATCATAAGTAGGAATATTGCTCAGTGGCGTACTTAGGCTATTATGTTGTCGAAATGACGGCATCCCTCAATTATTCCATCATAAAAGTTGTATGAATTTACCTCGTCTTTCTCCAACTCGTTGCACCTCATCATCGGTTCGACCACCAGCACGGGTAGTCTGGAACTACCGCATCCCATAATAATCAAATGATAAGGTTGCGTTGTTGCGGGTAAAATATGTCCAAAAAAATTAATGATCTTGAGAAGGAAACGATTTGGCGGAATAATAATGACGAAAGGGGAACGAGCCTGTGAAGCGTGCGCATTCCTTCACAGCAGCAGATATAGCGCGCCGTGGGGTCGCCATGGACTCCGCGGGTTGCCAAGGCCCGTTGCCACAATAAATCTGACCCGGTTAACGGAGGTGACACCGAGGAACAAGATGCGAGTGTCAGAGTCACGCATGATGTCAACCCTCCCATTGTCCTATTTCCTGTGCTGGCCTATGGTCCTATAGTTCTTACCCAAACTAGTCCCTGCAGCAGTGTTGGTTGGTTGCCCCGTGACACGCGCTTATTGTGCAGCTACCCAGGGGGTCTGGAAACGATTCTATTGGCAAAGGCGGGCCGGGCCGGCCATACATACAAATAGAACATTTAAAAAACCAGTATCAATGATATATTAGGTGATGTAATAAGTCGTATTTTCTTTGGTAAAATACGTGTTAAATAACTCTACATTCACTTTCACTCACATTATAGTGTTTGGTCAGTAACACGAGTCAGTCAGTCCCTCCACTGCAGTAAACAGTAAACACATTTTCTGAGCTAATTCCACGTTGCTGTGCAGTGACCTATAGGTCCATATCAAAAAGGTGATCTATTAACTGTAAACCTTATGCAATATTCATCATTGATATTTGGATACTTGAAATCTGTATGAACTGAGTAGTTAGTATCAAATGAAATAAGATGGAACAGCTCCATGCATTAATTGAATAACAACAAGTTGCTCATTACCAGTATGGTATTAAATTGTACAGCTTTTTGCACATCTTTGTCAGGGAATTCCAACAATTCTGGACCTGAATGTACCAGTTGATTGTAATCATCTCTCTCTCTCTCCTTATGTCTATGTCAAGCCAGGCTGTGGAGGAGAGAGACATGGATAGAGGAACAGGCTGTAGACTACTTTGCCCGTCCTGAGCCTGCTATGACGCAGACAGTTTTTACATCACCACCCAAAACAAGATTCAGCCAAGAGCGAGTGAGTACACTGGTCCACTTGCACTGGTCCACTTGTCCATGGCACTTACTATCCATCCAGCTTTGTAGTGGTTTGGGGGAATAGTACAGTAGGTATGCATATTTTAAGGGGACTGCAAGGATGGTGTACTGGTGGGTGGTATCCAACCGATTGTGGTGGGCCGGTCTGGGCCAAAAACGCCAGGGCCGACATGTTGTCCCAGTCCAGCCCAATGAGAACAGACAAGTTAAAAGGCTGGGTGACAGTTGCAGGTGTGTGTAAACAACTCTGCTATAGTCCTTAAAAATAGTGAGGGGAATCAATGTGTTCATTTGCAAAGTATTTTGCATCTCGTTCCACCAGCAAATTAGAAGGAGGAAACAAAGGACGTGTTAACCCTTTCACTGCCACACCACAGAAGGTTAACCATTTACTATCAGTGTGATAGTGTGATAGTAAAGGGATAACCTTCTGTAGTGTGGCAGTGAAAGGGTTACCCGGCTGCTGTTGTGTGGCAGTGAAAGGGTTAACCTTCCGCGTATTGTCGCAGTGAAAGGGTTAACCGTTTGGTAGTGAAAGGGTTAACACAGGGAACATCTAGTGAGATATGGCGTTATAGGGAGTAGAATAAGCAGACTACTGCAATGCACTGCTCGCTGGTCTACCGGCCGCGGCCACCGAGCCTCTTCAACTCATTCAGAACACAGCCGCCCGCCTGATCTCCGTCCTCGCTCCACAATGGTCGACTGAAAACACACTTCTTCACTCAATATTGCAATGATATCAAATTCAACCTCAACAAGAGTGTTGTTATGATAGTGAAAACTAAGGAGGACCAGAAGCAAAAGGTTCCCCTCCTTCTTGCCGTCTGACTGCGCTCTAGATGTGGTGAAGAGTGTGCGATATTTGGGTCACAATATCACTGATGACATGTGTGATGATGTTGATGTGCAGCGCCAGTGCTGCAAACTGTATGCAACATGTAGGCCAATATGCTGGCACGGAAATGTTATATGTGTACAATGTGAAAATAAGCCTGTTCAGAGCCTATTGTACTCCATTTTATACTGCACACCTATGGTGTAATTATAGCACAGCAAAAATTTTAAAACTGCAGGTAGCATATAAGCTGTAGTACATATAAGCTGTAGTACTTATATGCAGTACAGTATAGTACTGCATATAAGCTGTAAACTTTTCACTTGCTTATGGCAGATCAATCAGCATGGATTGTCTGTAAACTTTCACTTGCTTATGGCAGATCAATCAGCATGGATTGTCTGTAAACGTTATGCATTGTTGTCACTTGCCATATCTTGCTATGCTCGCTCATGCCTGTATTTTTTATGTCCGTTCTATTTTATAATTTTTATTTAATTTTTATTTTACTATTTTTAAACTGAATCATTTTAAACTATTTTTACTATTTGTGTTACTGAAAACTGTAAGCGGAGAGCCTATTGGGATGCTAGATCCTAATGTGAAACACTGTGATTCTACCTGTCTATCTTTTTATGCTCGCTTATGCCTGTATTTTTTACTGTTGTGAAGCACTTTGAACTGCAACCTCTGTATGAAAAGTGCTATACAAATAAAGTTATTATTATTATATAATGATGCATTTAGGATCCTCCTTAAGCTCCCAAGACGGACTAGTGCAAGCCATTTATTTGTGACTACAAATGTCCCCACCTTCCATGCTCTGCTGAGGAACTTGATGTTTCAATTTATGTGTCGACTATTAAGAGTCAAAAGACAAGATAATAGGTGCCATTAGTGATGTCAAGCAAAGTGATACAAGGTACTCCTCTGATTTGTGGAAACATTGGAATCGATGCCTTTATCTATGTTGTTGGCCTTGTTTCTTTTGTTATTGTATTTTTGTTGTTTTGTATGTGTATGTTAAGAGCTACAGATGTCTCTATCTATCTCAACACCGATTCGAGATAAAAACCCTGTGGGCGCTCGATATCCCTCAGCGAGGTGCTAAACTCGCCAAGTTCTCGAGTCAATTCCCAATCCTAATCACGCCATGTACCGTACTTTTCGGACTATAAGCCGCGGCTTTTCCCCCCATTTTTCGACCCTGCGGCTTATATGTGACTCGACGTGACCAAACCCGAAAATGTTAAAATCAAAATATTGCTTTTTTGACTGCATTGAAATGTTATTTATCTGTTCCCTTATTTGCTAAACGTAATACAACTTGTAAATGAGTTCATTCTTGTTATTTGTCTGACAGTATTGTGTCCCAATGCTAATTACATATGGTAATTAAACATTAAAACACCTGCGGCTTATAGTCCAGTGCGGCTTATATATGTACACATCATTCAATTTAGCTGCTGCGGCTTATAGTCAGGTGCGGCTTATAGTGCGAAAAGTACGGTATTAAGCCACAGAACCTCTGATTAGTTCAACAAGTCCATGGACCACTTAGCCTTGGTACCCCTCACCACAGCGTCCTGTTGTGAAGAATCTCAAGGCCGCTGGATAAACCTCATGTACCGGTTGACACAGAGTGCTTGCTTGGCATTCCTTCCAGGAGATTTGCTTAATTCTTCATGGAAGTGGCCAAGTTTGTATTTTATTTAATTCTTATTTCATAGTCACTGGTTAGTTTTATCCATTTCATATGAAATATAAACTTAGAAGAGTTGTTAACCTCTTCATTGTTTGTAATAAACAGAATGTCTGCTTGGGAAAACTCCTTTCATTGAATAGTCATATTCACAGCAATACTATTTAATAGGTAGTACTATTAATAATAGTGTAATATTAGCGTATAATATTAATAATAATTTCCATAAGACCAGGTCGAAAACACGCTCAATACAAGGGTATCTGCGTCGAAGCCATACTTTTGACTCCAACCCGGTCAAATATATGATATAACTTTAGCTAGAAGCATTAACCAGCAATTGATTGAATCTGTAATCAGGCTACCAGGACAGAATTACCTCCCGCTTACCTCAGATGAAAGCAAGGCGTTGCCAGCGTTTTGAAAGATCATGATGGAGCTCGTAAAAGAACGTGGTCCAAGAGTTGAATAAAAGTATTTAACAAAGTTTGGTTTAATTAGAAAAAGTTGTTACAATAATACTGTCTTGGAAAGATCCAATCCAGGAAAATAACAAAGCAAGGACATAAAAAAACTCAAAGACGAAATCAACATCTTTCGCCTGAAGAACAATAAAACCTCTAGTTTAAAAATCATCACAAAAGATGAGCTAAGAGCCTGAGTATCATCATAGGGAGAAATACTCTTACAAAACTGCCTTATTCAAGTCTCGCACACCGCATGACCATTGAATTAGGAGCTAAAAAAAAGTCACAAAAGCAAGCCGAGAGCTTTTCATGTGCGAACATTACTTTTTATACAGTTCCGTAGCGTCATATTGCAAGCAAAGATAAACACTCCTTCTTTCAACTGTGTCTGGTCATTAGGCTCATTGCTACTCCAATGGTTAGTAACTTAAAAAAGTAAAAGTAACAGTTTTACTGAAACGGATTACTGTTCTGTGGAAATCCCCTAGGATTCCATGTGCATCTGCACTGGTCCGGCCTTCAGCAGGAATAGCCTGTAAGCTTATAGATATATATATACAGGTACAATACAGACATATACAATAAACATATACTTAATCATGGTTATATGTTTACACATCACACATGTAGCTCAATCATCACCCGTTGTAGGATGATCTTTCCATCGGTAGTGTGATAGTAAAGGGTTAAGCCTCTCTTGAACCAATCAGTGAAGTGCATTCTAGGATTCTTGGGCGCCACCGGAGGTCGAACTGCTTGCAAAGTGAGACAGTAGTAACTCTTCATCCGAGATTAGGTCATATTAGCGACCAATCAGCACACAGCAGTCTATAGGGTCCTGGGACGCCGACCGGAGAAGGCTAGCAGGCCCACAAGGTCATACACAGGGAGGGAAAGATAAGCTGCCCGAGTATCAAGCTGAATATACTGCCTTCCTGCTTGACAGTAGGTATATAGTATGTAAGTATTGATTATACTTTCTAGTTTATTTAACATGTGCAATCAACATACACTGATCATTTCAGTTATACGAGTGAAACACAGTGAAAGAACTTTTGGACCTGTCTCAAAACCCTGCCCTCTTTTCTTGATCCTCCAATCACAGCTGTCACTTACCTCTGACTTCCTCGGGTCAGAGGTAAGCGACAGCTGTGATTGGAGGATCAAGAAAAGGGGCAGGGTTTGAGACCGGTCTAATCCTTGGACGAGCTCCTCATTCTGGAACGTGCCCTGTCTGGGGGAGGGAAGCACACGGTGGAATCACACAGTCCTGAAGCACCCAGCGTTAACAGGGAACGGAACAATTGCACTGCTGTGATATACAAGATAATACATGGTCCTTCAGCATATACAATAAACATATATTTAATCCTCTATTTATATATGTTAATGCTTAATATACTACATCACACATTGCTTCGCTTTTAAAACACAGAGGGAGCAGTCTTTTTTGCAGTGCCTATAGGTACAGAGGTAATTTGTCCAAGTGCCACAAGACGGAGAGAAAACAGGATGTCAATACAAAAAGGGTCACTGTAGTTAGTGGCACTTCAACAGTGTAATATCATATGGACCTCGAGTCTGAAATAAAGTCTTCATCATCATCAATATCTGAAATGAGAAAAAAAAAAAAAAAAAAAAAAAAAAAAAAATCACACTAACCTTCTTACCGTCTCATACTATCATGGACTCTTCCTATACTAATTATGTCTTTACTACTATGGAGTCTTCCTATACTAATTATGTCTTTACTACTATGCACTCAACACTGCAGCACCCGTTTCACCACCGTTTGATGAACATCGTTAGTCAGCTGTAACAGTTATACCCTCCCTGCTGACTTGTCGTACAGAACTTGTACATAAGTCGCTTTGGATAAAAGCTAAATGACTAAATGTAAATGTAGATGACAATTTTTAACATGTGTATAAGGAGGGGTCAGACCAAGGAGGGTTTTGTAAATTAGTGTAAGCCAATGAACAACCCTCACTATGACGACATGCATCTGCACAAATAACCCCTCGTATTGAATGCATGTATTATTCAGTGTAGTTTGTCAGATGACCTCCTAAGTACTGTGCACCGATACGTCCTGCTAAACCGCCCGGGCGGAACACCGTACTTTTAGGGAGTCCCATTGAATCACACTTACAAGATCCAAGATTCCTTTATTGCCACACAACCAGGTTGGTGGTATTTGTGATCGGTACAGTACATACAGTACATTCAACTGGAACATAGATACATTTACCACCACCCCACCCCCCCCCCCCCATTCCCAGCAATGGATACATAATACAGCACAACATGACACACGAAAGAGTCTAGTCCATCAGGTCAGGAGCTTGGTTAGTGTAAGGGGGGGCGCCATGAGAGTTCCGGGTCCGAATGGCGGTTGGGAAGAAGCTGTCCTTGAAGCGGGTGGTTTTTGAGAGGATGGACTTGAAGCGCCTACCTGAGGGCAGAGGCTGTAACAGGGGGTGTGCTGGGTGTGAGGGGTCCTTAGCTATTTTTCTGGCACGGGTGGTTGTGCGGGAGGTGAAGATGGAGTCCAGGGAGGGAAGGTCACACCCTATAATTATGGAGGCCTTTTTTTTTTTTTTATACTTTAAACCTACGAAACCCTGTGAAATTAGTGTGCACTTCCAATGGAAACAAATCATGGGGGGAAACTGGCACTTGAGGTACTGAAATATATAAGAACTCATGTTCCAACAAGACACCATCAAGACCCCAAGCTCTAGATCTTCTGGCCGCCTCAGACACACTCCTATCCGAGCTCCTGGGGGGGGGGGGGTCATCAAGGAGCATCCGGCTATTCTGTCTTCACTCCACTATGGTGGAACGAACTTCCCACCAGTCAGGACAGCCGAAACCCTCCCAATTTTCAGATGTAGACTAAAAACACTCAATATCTGAATAAAAACCTGACTAACCTTCGTCTTTTACTATTATGCACTTTGCTACTAAGGAATCTACCTTGCCTATATTACTACAGTACCTACTATGCTAAAATGTCTATACTACATACTCAAGATTGTAGCACTCAAGTTTGACGAACAATGTTACTTACCCTTCGCTAAGTTGAACCCTTCCTGCTGACTTGTACAGAACTTGAAAGTTGCTTTGGATAAGTGTCAGCTAAAAATGTGGGCTGTCAGTTTATCACATTAATTAGATTAATTATACAGCTAATTATCGCGTTATGAATTTTATTTTCTCATTCATTCCATAAGAACGTAGAATACACATTTACAGACTTTTTTTTAATATGGTCCATTTGCATGTTCTTGGTATCTGATCTATGGATCTCAGGGAATGTATTCCCAGTGTCAGAAATACTGTGTCTGTTACTAGGCTTGAGTAAATTGTAATGAACCAAATAATAATATCAATAAAAATGTTTTTATCTTTGACTGTGAATAACACCATGCTAAAATTGACCATATCTGA
This sequence comes from Notolepis coatsorum, assembly GCF_963971535.1. Lineage (NCBI taxonomy): Eukaryota > Metazoa > Chordata > Actinopteri > Aulopiformes > Paralepididae > Notolepis > Notolepis coatsorum. The sequence goes on from NC_140177.1 coordinate 3,344,169, forward strand.
AAAAATCTAAGCAAATGAATAAATGGAAGATGATTAAACAGGTTTTATAGATACAGTACTGAATTCTGCCATCCGGACACATGCCATTTGAAATATGATTATAGAATATAGAATATCGGGCCTAAAATGGTTATGCAATTAATTAGATTAATTAATTACAAATACTGTAATTAATTAGATAATTCTTTTTAATCACCTGACAGCCTCCATCAAACCTACCCTCTCTTCTTGGACATCTGTGGATTTAATGAATGACGGATCTTCGTGAAGATGGAGAAATGCGTCCTTCCTGTGGCTCCCGATTCAAAAGCATAGTGGCACATAGACGGTGACAACTGTTTCTTTCTCTCTCACAGTCGTTTCCTTTCCATAAATCTTGACCGAGTTTCATATAGGAAAAATTTTCTACCAAAAGTACATAAAAAGTATGGCGAGTATACTTTGGTAGAAAGTAGTTCCTACTTGAAACTGCCCACAAGGTATTTGTATTATCCTGAGTAAATGGGTCATGATTTCTGGAAAATCATAATTTTTTTTTGGTGCACCACAAACAGAGTGCCATTCAGCTCCATCTTATGGAGCAACAGCAGATATCTCGAAGGCAAATCTCACTATAGACGAGTGATTTCATTTTTTTTTTTTATCTTTACCCCCCTTCCTTTTTTCCGATTTTTCTCCCATCCCACTGTTAGTCGTTATGCCAATTCCCAATCCCCTTCCTGGTTGTTGCGCACGCCCCTCTACTGTTGGTCCGGGAGGCCGGAGACTGTCACATGCTTTCCTCCGACACATGTGCAGCCAGCCGGCAGCCAGCGCAGATTCTCACTGGGAGTGTAACGTGTGGAAGGTCGCACTACCTCTCTCCAGATCCTTCCCTTGCTGAGCAGGCGCCCAGACCGAACTGTAGGAGTCGCTGTCCACAACGCCCAGGACCCACCCACCAGCTTTCCCACCCCTAACACTGCCAATTGTGTTAGTATGAGCGACCAGCCAAGCTGGTGGCAGCGCAGAGAGCTGGACTCGAACCCAGCGTCTCCAGCATTGATGGCGAGTGCCTTGCCCACCACTACTACTTGCCCCGTGATTTTTTAAATAATTGGATTTGATACTGGATTGGACTGGTGGGCGGGGATCAGTTTTCTCACCCTGATAACGGACAACTTGGCATGGTGAGAGGGCTTGTGCTGCTTCTATGAACCCCAGTTATGCTGGCGGGAGATTAATAGAAAAACCTTTGCACACATTAATTTAGTTCAACAGTTATTGAGAGTAAATTAGTTTGAATATGGCCACCAGGGGCATTGCATCCTTGTGTTAATTACAGCTCAATGAAATTATAAAAAAAAGGTAGTAGTCCTTATAAGACAGGGTATTGCTATTTTTTCATTTACATCACTTCATTCTAAATTAATGTGTGCAAAACTGGTAGTTTTTGAGTGTGTGATATTATGTGCAAAATAAATCAGCATTGTTTTTAGGTGAAGTGCCATACTCCAAATGAATAGTGACATAGAAATAAAACAGCATTACTGCTGAGGAGCTAACGCTACTAGTCAAATCAAAAGGGCCTTGAGGCAAACATGAAAAATGTCATATTGTATACATTTTGTAACTAGCAAGGCAAACCAGAATGCCTATGATGACATCACCACCAATGAGAGACATTCACTTAAATTCTGGGTTTTCAGACTAGTTATGATTGGTCACAGCCCCAACTGAGGATATTCAGCACTGGGAGATGCTACTTCCTGTAAGATGTAACCCGTCTCCCCATAGACCACCACTGCACTTCCGGTACTTTGAGCTCATGGGAGAGAGATCAAAATGAATGAATGTTGATGAGAGCCTTGACGTAAGTGGCTGTAGCTACGGCTGTGCGGGTGCTGGAGACATGAGCCAATCTACTTTTTTATACACTTGTGTCTCCTGAACACGGAGAGACCAACCCCAAGTCCATCGGCACTTTCTCGGCTGAGCTATGGTCACCTTACTGCATCTACTCCCCAACCAGCGCAGATTCTGCCTTCGGACTCCCTGGGTCGTCTGGGAAGTAGATGCAGTAAAGTGACGATAGCTCGGTTGAGAAAGTGCCGATGGACTTGGGGTTGGTCTCTCGGTGTTCAGAAGACTCGGGTATATTTATATATATATATATAAAATAAGGTATATTGGCTCATGTCTCCAGCACCCCCACAGCCGTAACTACAACCACTTACATCAAGGCTCTAATCAACATTTTATCACCCCCTTCCCCACTCCCACTCATGAGCTCCATGTAACGCGGAAGTGCAGTGGTCTATGGTAGTGGGGAAGCCATTTTTAAACATTTCTATAGCGTCACTAACCCATCCCCTTCTTATTATTCTAGATTACAGATACAGACCTTGTCAATAGGATTAAGGATTCTGCTGCTAGGGGAACAGTTTTGGCCCCAGTTTATAGTCATCGACTGTATCGTCTAAGCCTTGCAAGCCAGACTAATCTTGCATGATTGCACCAGGAACTGAAGTTGGCTTTTAGAATGTTTTATGTTGTCAAGTTAGAAAAGGTCTAATTAGCAGACATTGCAACGGGAAATAAACACTTTACATGGGTTCATGAAAAAGTCTCTACATTACAGTCTACGAACGATGACGTCTGAAAAACACAAAAAGTCCATTTCATAGTTTTATTGATGGCAATTACCCATGGTTTTAATTATCACTCATCCAGTAATAATCATGGCTTTAAAATTAAATTGACCTCCTTATCATCCAAAGTCACCCTAGTCCATTTAAACAAGCAATAGAAAAATATATACTTAATACTTTGTACAATACTGGTTTTGGTCCAAACAAAAGTGGATCAGAAAAGCCAATATACCTTTCTTCAAAGGCCCCAATTTGCATTTAAGTTCCTTTTAAATGGATTCGGGCAACTTTGAATATAGGGATTTACATAATAATTTCTAAAGACAAAAGATGCTGAATGCAGAGTTGGTAAACACACAAATTCAACTTCACAGATTAAAAAAAAAAAAATCACTATTTACAGGTTTAATAATATTCAAAGGCCAATTAAGAGTTATAGAGGGATAGGCGCACAGAGAGAGGGAGAGAGAGAGAGTATAACGAATCAGCAGGAGGGAAGGAACGAGAGAAAGAGAGAGCACAAAGACACTAGGGGGAAATGGAGCGAGAGAGAGAGAGAGGTAAAAGAATTTAAACATGGAACATGTTTTGGAACCAAGCATTTACAAAGTCCTAAAGGAGAAAACTTGGGGCGTCAGTCTCCAGCTCCCAGTCACCTCCACAGTGCATGGGCTGGTTGCCCTCCCACCCCCCCTCCCACCCCCCCACCCCCCCCCCCCTCCTCAACACCCCCCGCCCCATTTTCCTTTTAACATTCATTTGCTTCTCGACCTACAGCGGGCCCTTCCTCGTGGCCCAGGCAACACTCCCGATCGTTGTTTTATTACACACGCACACACACACGCACACACACACACACACACACACACGCGACCTCAGCATGGTACAAAGAAACCAAACACACCTTTGAGTTCTGTACACGGGAGGGGAGCGGGGGAAATAATAAAAATAAAACAAGCACGCTTCATTCGTCGTCACACAGAAACACCACGGTCATCCCTGTACATACAGCACACGCACGGCACCACGGCTGCGCCCCCCAGTGGCAGCCCCGAGCGCCACCGCTCTAGCGGGCTTCCCGGGAACAGGGCTGTCGCTGAGGCCCCACACAGCTCTCACTACCTCTCTGCACATTGCAGCTCACATAACCTGGTCCACTCATACTAAATCAATAGGATTTTTTTATTTTATTTTTTAAATTGTTTACACTCGCAACTCTTTAGATTTGCAGTTTTTGCCTTTGTAATTTTATTACAAAAAGTCATGCCTAAAAGGTCTAGCAGACATTTGCTGAAAATATAGATATATATACACACACACGTTCTTTCTTGTTTCGTTTCAGTCGAGCAGAGGTTTCCTTGCTTGATTGAGTTTAGTTTTTTTTTTTTAAGTTGTAGTCGTCGTCGTTAAGTGAATGGTTTTGGATAAGGCCCGGCAGGCCTGCTCTGGTCTACATGTGAGCACCCCCGCTGGGTTAAGCATCGAGCCTTCTACCCGGCCCTCCAGCCCTCCAGCGAGAGGGGCCCGGAACTTCAGTGTTTGTCCAGTGGAGGCCCCCCCCGAGGGCCCATTCAACTCCTCAGTGGATCAAGTCAAAGTCTAGTCTGGTTTCTAGTCGAGTCCCTGCGGTTAGGGTTAACCCCGCGGTTCTACTTCCTGCGCCGCACGGCCGTCTTGATCTTGCGTCCGGCGATGGTTGGCGGCCCGGCAGGGGAGGCGGGGAAGGAGGACTGAGCGGACCTGGAAGAGTTTTAAGACATATAATAATAACTTTATTTGTAGAGTACTTTTCATACAGAAATTGCAGTTCAAAGTGCTTCACAACAGTAAAAAATACAGGCATAAGCGAGCAAACAAAATTAAATACAAAAAGATAGAGGTAGCAAGGTAAGGTAAATCACAGTTTTTCAGTAATACAAATAATAAAATAGATTAGAAAAAAGTGCGATTTGATTCAGTTTAAAATAGGTTAAAAATAATAAAATAGAACGGACAGTAAAAAGTGTGATAAAATTGTTCAATAAAAAAGATATAACAACAGAGCAGTGTATCGCTCTTAACACTTTGAGTTCCGTCGTACCAACAACAGCTGCACAGTAGATGATTCATTATGCTGTAAACTACGAATAAAAAAAACAATTGGCCCGTCTCAAACCCGCCCTCTTTTCTTGATCCTCCAAGGATCCTCCCAGGGTCAAGAAAAGAGGGCTGGGTTTGATGTAGGTCATGTGACAACCCCCATGTCAAAGTGTGGCAGATATGGTCCTAAATGTACAGGCATGCATTGATGTTATTCCATCACTAACATCTTGGTCGCAAACAGGCGACTGTAATAAGTAGCAGGTGGATTTCATACAAACATACCGTGTTTGAGCCAATCAGCAATACTACCCGAGTCACGTGACTAAGTTGCCCCCTACCTGCGCGTAAGTAAGTAAGTAAGTAAGTAAGTAAGTAAGTAAGTAAGTAAGTAAGTAAGTAAGTAAGTAAGTAAGTAAGTAAGTAAGTAAGTAAGTAAGTAAGTAAGTAAGTAAGTAAGTAAGTAAGTAAGTAAGTAAGTAAGTAAGTAAGTAAGTAAGTAAGTAAGAAAGTAAGTCGTGTGACTAAAAGTAGTTTCAAACTAAAACGGCTGGATGTCATTCTGCCAAATCAGCATGGCTGAGAGTGCGAGTCTTTCACCTTTTACATACTGTATCTAGCTTTGGCATGGATTGATTGTTTAGATCGCTAGCATGGCTAACAAATGCAAATACATGCCCCCTTGATGCTCGCGCACACAAGAGTCTGGCGTATACAGCGACCAGGTCTATTGAGCAGTGCCACTCACCCGATGTTGAATATGTCTATTGAGCAGTGCCACTCACCCGATGTTGAACAGGTGTATTGAGCAGTGCCACTCACCCGATGTTGAATATGTCTATTGAGCAGTGCCACTCACCCGATGTTGAACAGGTGTATTGAGCAGTGCCACTCACCCGATGTTGAACAGGTGTATTGAGCAGTGCCACTCACCCGGTGTTGAACGCGGGCTGTGCAAAGCTGGGGGCGACGGAGGGGGTGGGGGGCGCCGCTGCTCCTCCGAAAGCAAACACGCCCGTGTTGGTACTGGGGGCTCCGAAACGACAGGTCGAGCCCAACCCAAAGGCTGGACCTGGTGGCAGTGGGGAGAAAGAAAAACCCATTAATCTGAATCTGTCCCAGAGAAGCAAAAACTAGTCAATGGAGCCTACACACACGGCACACACCTGGCACATACACAACTGATTTTTTTTTTTTTAATACTTGTACCATAGTACATAGAAGATAAAGAACCTATATGTATTTCTGCCTTAAAGATTGAACTTCTCTGCTCACATCGCAGCGACAACCAGTACCTGCAGATTCCTCCTGAGCAACGTCAGAAGGATCAGACCCCTTCCTGACAAAAGAAGCCACCCAACTCCTTGTCCAATCAACAGTCATCTCCCGCCTCGACTACTGCAACGCACTGCTCGCTGGCCTCCCGGCCACTGCCACTAAGCCTCTTCAACTCATTCAGAACGCAGCGGCCCGCCTGATCTCAAACCTACCGAAGTTGGCCCATGTCACCCCACTTCTTAGGGACCTGCACTGGCTCCCCATTGCCGCACGAATCCGCTTCAAGGCCCTCGACCTAGCATACCGTGCGGCAAAGGGAACCGCTCCCGCCTACCTCCGGTCAATGGTCTCTAACTACACACCCTCAAGACCCCTACGCTCTGCATCTTCTGGCCGCCTCAGACCCACTCCTATCCGAGCTCCGGGAGGGTCATCAAAGAGAAGTCGCCTATTCTCAGTCCTTGCCCCACAATGGTGGAACGAACTAGTACCCACCCCAGTTAGGACAGCCGAAACCCGTCCAATCTTTCGCATTTCTTCAACCATTATCTGAATTAAAAAAGAAAGATCTAACCCTAACTAACCTTACTGTCATACACTTGTCCTAATAAACTAACCTACACTGTAGCACTCAACACTTTGATGAACATTGTTACTCAGCTGATAGAGTTGTGCCCTTCCTGATGACTTGTCGTACAGAACTTGTAAGTCGCTTTGGATAAAAGCGTCAGCTAAATGACTAAATGTAAAGATAAATAACCTGTGTATTACTGCCTTAACCTCTTAAAAAGAACGCCCGCCCTGTCAATCAAAATCAAGCTTTTTTTCAGGATCATATCACAAACCGGAACGTTATTGCTATAAAACTAACGCAGTTCGTTTCTCTACCTTGCTGTGAACGTCTAGCTAAAAACGGCGTTGCAATCCGATGAAAAATTGCGAAGCAATTTACATTATAAAAAAGTTACTGTACTTACAGTAGATTTCATTCACGGTTTTTGCTGCCCCGTCAGGGGCGCCTGGTGATACTGTATCTATTCAGTACTGTATCTACAAAACCTCCTGTTAATCATCTGCCCTTTATTAATTTGCTTCGATTTTTTTGTACACGTGATCTCAAGAAGCTGCTTTTCATGTCCGGTATATTTTAGCATGGTGTTATTCACCGCCAAATAAAATAAAAATTGATATTCTCCTTTGGTTCATTACAATTTACTCAAGCCTAGTAACAGACACAATATTTCAGACACTGGGAATACATTCCCTGAGATCCATAGATGTCCTGAGATACCAAGAACATGCAAATGGACCTTGTAGAAGTGGAGCAATCTTCCATCTACCGGTACTTTAGGTGAAAACATGGCTCGGGCTTCGAGAGGTTAAAGACGGCACACCCACCTGGTGCGGCTCCGAACGCAGCGGCCTGGGGGAAGACGGTGGCGTTGGGCTTGGACCCGAAGGCCGGGGGGGCCTGGGAGCTCCCCGTGGAGAAGGTGGGAGGCGGCAGGGCGAAGGAACCAAACGAGGGGGTCTGGGTGGCCCCGAAGCCGCCGGAGGAAGGGGAGCTGAAGACGAACGGGGCGGGGGCCGCCGACGGAGCTGCGGTGGACGAGAGGGGGGGGGGGGGGGGGGGTTCGTTTTAACAGGGTTCCCAGACATGGCAAAATTTTATTCAAGGACTTTCAAGTACTTTTCCAAGCACTATTCTTCATTTTAAAAAGGGCATTTAAAAAGGATACAATTCACTTTTAAATGCCGTTTTATATATATAATAAAAAGAAAAGATTTCCAATATTTATGGCTTAAAACCCATTTCTGGACAATTAGTTACTTTAAATAAAGAAATAAAATGTCTCGATTCAGAACAATTTGATCATGGATGAACAAAACTTTCAATGCGAATGGTTGATTTGAATTTCAAGGACTTTTTAAGCACCTTGTTAAATATTGGCTGTTTAAGGAATTCCAGGCCTGGACTTTTTTTTGGTAAAAAAATCAAGCACTTTAAGCACTTCAAGGACCTTGTGTGAACCCCGTTTTAATACTCGCTACATTCAAATCAACACTAACATGTCTGAGGCTAGTTTTAATACTCGCTACATTCAAATCAACACTAACATGTCTGAGTCTGAGGCTAGTTTTAATACTCGCTACATTCAAATCAACACTAACATGTCTGAGGCTAGTTTTAATACTCGCTACATTCAAATCAACACTAACATGTCTGAGGCTAGTTTTAATACTCGCTACATTCAAATCAACACTAACATGTCCGAGTCTGAGGCTAGTTTTAATACTCGCTACATTCAAATCAACACTAACATGTCTGAGGCTAGTTTTAATACTCGCTACATTCAAATCAACACTAATGTCTGACGTGTCAAAAACAAAACAACTGGCCCACATGTAACTGAAGCGATAACAAAAGAGGACACAAACTAGAATAGCCCAAACGTATATAATAACTCATTAAAGGGATAGTTTGGATTTTTGTATGAAATCCTCACCGGCCCAGGAGTGTAGAGGAAGTAAAGCTATTAGTTCCGGCAGGGTTCCGAGCAAACCGAAGGCAAACAGGGTCTTGAAACCAAAAGGTTTGATTTGATCATCCCCCAGCACTACTAGGCATTCTGCAACCACACTCCACTATTTTGTGTCTTTGAAAAAAGCCAGTGTATCACTACGCGTTGGAGCCGTTTCACTGGTAACGCGGCCTATTAGCCATTTCAAAATTCCTTTGGCTGCATGTTGTGTGGATTAAATCTTTTTTGAGTTTCGTGACCACGCTTCTGCCATTTGCTAACCGTCTAAAGCTTCACGGTTCACTCGGAAACCCGACCAGAACTCAAGACCACAGGACTAAGAGCTTTTCTTCCACTGCACTACTGGCAAACTACCCCCTTAACCCTTTCACTGCCAACTAGCAAAATGGTTAACCCTTTCACACAAGGGTTAACCCTTTCACTACCACCCTACAGAAGGTTGTTAACCCTTTCACTACCACACTACAGACGGTTAACAGTCTGTAGTGAAAGGGTCAACCTTCTGTAGTGTGGTAGCAAAAGGGTTAATATATGCTAAAATGTAGCCATGATCAGCAATTCCGAGAAAGAAATTGTAACAAATGAACCCAGCTTGAAGCCCTTTAGTCTAGAGGAGATGCAGACCTGCTGATGAGGCAGCAGGGGGCGCTGCGGCTCCAAAAGCGAAGGAGGGAGCAGCAGGAGGGGCGGTGCCGGCAGCCGCGCCGAACAGGAAGGGCTGAGACGGCGTGGAGTTCATGGAGGGGGCCACCGGGGCGGCGCTGTCCTGGCTCTGGCCGAAGAGGAAGGTCTTGGCCGGCGGCGTGTCTTGGAAGGGGGTGGGCGCAAGGGGCAGCAGGAAGGGGCTGAGCGTGGCCGCGGGGGAGCCGAGGCCGGCGGTGCCGAACAGACTGAGCGCCGGGGTGGTGGAGCAGGAGGACGAGGAGGTGGTGGTGGTGGCGGCGGTGGCGTTGGCCATGAAGGCAAACGCCGGCTTTGAAGCAGCGGTGTCTGAGGGAAGGAAGATGGAAGCTTTAGTGGCATCCATTTACATTTAGTCATTTAGCTGAACGCTTTTATCCAAAGCGACTTACAAGTTCTGTACGACAAGTCATCAGGAAGGGCACAACTCTATCAGCTGAGTAACAATGTTCATCAAAGTGTTGAGTGCTACAGTGTAGGTTAGTTTATTAGGACAAGTGCATGACAGTAAGGTTAGTTAGGGTTAGAGTTATTTTTTTCTCATTTCAGATAATGATTGAAGAATAGGCAGCTTCTCTTTGATGACCCTCCCGGAGCTCGGATAGGAGTGGGCCTATTTATCTTTTGCTGAAACATTTAGTCAAATAACTTGAGGGACAAGGCTCGGCTAATATCGTCTGATCCTCTGCGTCCCCCTTCATGGTGAGTTTAACAAGCTTCCGTCTGGAAGGCGCTCTAGAGTTCCCCTAGCCCCCAAAACATAGTTAAGAAGTCTTCCATCCCACATGCCATCCGATGAACTCTTAGCTTCTCATTTTAACCACGGTACTGGTTAGGTACCTGAAGCCCTGTCTGTGTTCGTGTTGTTGTTTTTCTTTCGTCTAAGTATTGGGCTGTTTTGGCCCCAATGTCTCTCGTGTCTGTATGGTGTTTGTACCGTGTCGTCTTGTCGACTGTAACCGCGGTGAAGCCAAAGACACATTTCCACGAGAAGTGGACACATGAGAATATCCATCTATAAATAAAATAAACAGGAAAAACACCCCCACACAAAAGAGAGAACATGAAGTGGTGATCTCACCCGCAGCACTTTGTCCGAAGCTGAAGGAAGGCTTGGGGGCCTCCGGGGCGGCGCTCTTGTCCGCCGGCTTGCCAAAGGTGAAGGCGGGCGGCTGCGGCTGCTGCTCTTTGGGAGGGTCCGGTTTGCTGAAGGAGAAGCTGCCTCCCGTCGTGGCCTCGGCTTCTTTACCGCTGAACAGAAACCCGGCGGTGGCGGCGTCCTTCTCCGCCGGCTTGCCGAAGCTAAACGTGGGAGCGGCGGCCTCTTGCTCCGCCGGCGCGGCGCTATCCCCCAGACGCCCGAACACGGGGCCGGCGGCGCCACTCGTCGTCGACGTGGTCTCGGCCGCGCCGCCGCCGCCGCTCTCCTCAGCTGGGAGGCCGACGGGTGGTGGTGGAGGAGGGGTCGTCGTCGTCGTCGTCGTGCTCGCCGCCGCCTCCTCCTCCGCCGGTTTGGACAGTCCAAAGGAGAAGCCTCCGCCCCCCGCGCCGCTAGGAGCTCCGAATTTGAACCCGGAGCCCACGGCGGGGGGGTCGGGCGTCGGGTCGTCCGCCGGCGTCGGGGCAGAGGCCCCGAATTTGAAGCCTTTGGACGAGCCGCCGAATTTGAACCCTGACGATCCGCACGTGTCTTTAGAGGCTTCTGACGAGGAGCTGCCAAACGACGCGCCGAACTTGAAGCCGTCGGTCGACGAGGACGAGGTGGAATCCGAGGGCGTGCCCGGAAATTTGAACCCCCCAAAGCCAGAGGTGGAGTTTGACGACGAGCCGAACTTGAAACCCCCGGCGTCGGACTCCGAGGAGGCGCCGAACGCAGACGCACCGAAAGCTGAAGGTGAGAAACAAAAACAAATATTCCATTATTTTTTTCTAATCAATTTCAACGGTTGGGTTTTGAACATCCGCTGTTAAAAACAAACACAATTAGATCAATTTTAAAGGTAAACCATGTGGTCCTTTTGGTTTCACTTATTAATTCCCAGATTGAAATGTGACATAAAATTAGACTGTTAATTAAATTTAACTGGTGCTAATAAACAATATTTTATAAATAAAAGCCCCCAGATTGTGCTTTTACTGTATGAAGCACAATCTCAGGAGGCTCACACAGAACCAAGCATTTCACTGCAATGTACCTTATGTGACAAATAAAACAAAACCTGAAACGTGATGATAATAATAATAATGCGTGACCTTTGGGCTCCACCGTGGCTCCTGGTCTGGTGGACTGACAGGCGACACACTGCAGGGCGGCAGCCTGGTTCTGCACACAGCACACGTCACAGTCCCAGCTGCCCTCCGCCTTCTTGAACTTGTCCCCGAAGCCCAACAGAGGAGCCGGTGAGGGGGCTGCTTCTGGAAACATAGTGCCGAACGCAGACACGCGGAACGCAGACGCACCGATAGCTGAACGTGAGAAACAAAAAAAGATTCCATTATTTTTTTCTAATCAATTTCAACGGTTGGGTTTTGAACATCCGCTGTTAAAAACGAACACAATTTGTTGTATGAAGCACAATCTCAGGAGGCTCACACAGAACCAAGCATTTCACTGCAATGTACCTTATGTGACAAATAAAACAAAACCTGAAACGTGATAATAATAATAATAATGCGTGACCTTTGGGCTCCACCGTGGCGCTGCCCTCCGCCTTCTTGAACTTGTCCCCGAAGCCCAACAGAGGAGCCGGTGAGGGGGCTGCTCCTGGGCACAGTGGGTGTGTGGGGGCAGGAAGAAACATCCACAAACAAAGCATTAGGGCCGTACCGATTGTAATTTTTTAACATTCGAAGCTTCTATTGAAGTATTCGAACGAAGCATATTCTCGTCGTCATATTTTATGACTTACCGGTAAATCAAATTATTATATATTTTTTTATCCTCAAACTAAATCCTCAATTTGAATAAAGTGATTATTCTGATTAAATTAGTAATTTTTTATTATTATTAAATCAACTTTCTTTAACACATTCGGGGCCAACCACGGACATGTCCATGTTTCGGATCCAACGGTTGAGGGCCAACCACGGATATGTCCGTGGTAAGCTTGTTTTGGCTTTTATTCCATTGTAATATCCTACTCAATGTCATCCTGTGGCACTGCAGATTTACCCTACTCTTGGAATTCGGAAAAGTGCATTACCGGCCAGATCCTCATAGGGGCGCTGTCTCGATAATGCAGTGTTCCCTGTTACAGACCGGTGTTTTATTTTAATTTTTTTGTATGCATGGGGTTTTCTGTTAGCCTAAAGCTATGCGTGTAGCCGATGGCCTGGAATAGTCTTTGGGACGCTGAATTCAGTATGCAGTAAAGGAATATATCATCAGCCAATGGACATGGATCTACCAGATGGCGATCGATAACTGGGGAATCCTTTTGGGGATCCAACCGGCCACAGGTAAGAGCTTTTTCACGTAAATCACATGATGATCAGGCCTTGTTATCATAGCCAACCAGCCGATCAGCGAATAAGGCTACTGAGGCTAATGCCGTTATTGGTAATCAATAATCAGAAACGACGTCCCCAATGATACAGACAATATGCATTTTGAGTTTTAGCTCTAGCTGGTCTATAGCCGAAAATCCATTCGATTTAACGTCATTTAGTGATGCACCGATGTGAAAATTGTGGCCGATACCGATAACCGATATTAATATTGCTGTTCTGGCCGATACCGATATTTACCGATGTCGATATCTCTGTATAGAAAACACTTTTTTATGATAATCAAATAAAGAGCTATTTTCCATAACGCATATTATTTTTTTTACTTTTGTAACTTATTTTCAGAAATGACTGATATTTTTTTAACTATTTAAGGCCAAAACATGTGTGTGTATATATATATATAAAAAAAAAATTACAATATATATATTTTTTTATAAATATCGGCCCTATCTTGATATCGGACCGATACCGATGTGTAAAAAAACGGCCATATCGGCGGCCGATATATCGTGCATCACTAATGTTATTAGCTTAGCGCCCTATATCTCGTGTTCCAGGAAATATACCAGAACATTCCGGTATATAGTTCATATTCACGATGCTATAAAATGGGAACGTATTGATGAAAAAATTATTTGTATATGGCATATTGAAGGGACGGTTTATAGTGTCAATTGACAATGAGAATGGAGAGATAGCAATAATACAAAGTATAGATTTAGCTCTACAAACAGCCTCACGCACAATGAAAGTTTATTATGAAATGCTGGCCGTATAGAGTGGGATTAGAGATGGATCCCAATGGCCCTGAATGTGTTAATGAATATACCTCATCAGTTTCGTCAACATAAATAATCCAATAAGGGCACGGTTGGTACGAAAGTGATGGTGACGTCTTATAGTATAATACTATAATATTAGTGTAGCCTAATCTTTATCTGCAACTGTGAAGAAAACCCCCATTGGTTTAAACAGAATGAATAGACAGACACATAAAAAAAAAAAATATATACCGGTATATATAAAAAATAAATGAAAACAATTTATATTTTTTTTTAATAAAAAATAAAAAATTTGAATGTTGATTTAGAATTCGAATGTCAACATTATGATCGAAGCGTCAAAGCATTCGGTACAGCCCTACAAAGCATTACCTCTACTTCCTGGAAAGCAACTGTGAAGGTTTTTTTTCAATACATGAAAGAAAATATGATTCGAGAGACATTTGTAAATTTACTGTTCAAAAAGCTAAGAAAGGGATTAAAAGGAGGTGTATTTCTATTGTTGGGGTTAAGTTGTGGAACAATGCTGATATACATTTAAGAATGAGTAATTCGCTTTTGGTCTTTAAGAAAATGGGTTTGTATAGCTATTTTTGAAGATTTTTTATGTTATTTTCTATTAGAATACTGTTTGAGTCTTAATTTTGTTAAGAATATAGGACAGGCATATATAAGCATTATGCTTCAGTCTGTACCTTTTCAGTCACTGCCTGAATCAAAGATTGTTAAATGATTGTGTATATTTAGTGATGCACCGATGTGAAAATTGTGGCCGATACCGATAATAACCGATATTAATATTGCTGTTCTGGCCGATACCGATATTTACCGATGTTGATATCTCTGTATAGAAAACACTTTTTTTAATCAACTTTTTCTCCCCATTTTCTATTTTTTCTCCCATCCCAATTTTTGTATTATCCAATTCTACCCTCCCCGGTCTTGAACGTTGCTAGACTATGCCTCCCACAGGTCGGTTGTAGTGAGGACAGAAGCCTTGCATCACGTGTCCCCTCCGGTACACGAGGAGGCAGCCTGTCGCATCTTTTCACCACAGCAGCTCGAACTCAGTGGCGAGGAGTAACGTGTGAGAGGCTAACGCTGCCCCCGCTACTTCCTGCTTCCGCCGCACCGGCGTCACCAAACCGACCTGTAGGAGTCGCTGTGCTCGAACCCAGCGTCTCCAGAGTTAGTGGCGAGCGCCTTGCCCACTGCGCCAATCAGCCGCCCTAGAAAACACTTTTTTATGATAATCAAATAAAGAGCTATTTTCCAAAACGCATTTTTTTTTATCCACTTTCTCTCCAATTTCTTTTCTATTTTTCTCCCATCCCAATTTCGTATCATCCAATTCAACCCTCCCCTGTCTCGAACGCTGTTTTCTTGCCTCCCACAAGCCGGCTGCAATGTGGACTAAGTCATACATAGCACAAGTCCCCTCCGATACTCGAGGTAACAGCAGTCGCATCTTTTCACCTGCGCGGCGCGATCTTACAGCGTCAGGGGTCTGCGCTTTGGAGGGGCGCCGCCCCCATAGCTACCCGATTCTACTGCGCAGGCGCACCAACCGACCTGTAGGAGTCGCTGTCCACAACACCCGATCCCCACCCATCAGTTTCCCACCCCCTAATACTGCCAATGTAATGTTGTATTGGACTTTTGCTTTATGTGTTGTTTTATATGTTATTTGTCCTTTGGTCATAACATCGGGGACCATGCTGGAAATAAGTGTTGTCACTTTTGCATGTCATCCCATGGATTTGTTGAGTCTTTGGATCCATAAATAAAATCAATCAATCACTCACACCCGATTCTTTCAGGGAGGCAACCGTTGTGATTGGAGGATCAAGAAAAGAGGGCGGGGTTTGAGATTAGTCACTTCTTATTAAAAGCTTTGGAATCCGCAGTGAGAACGTGGCATCGGTGCAACAACCCTGTATCCCATTCATCACACAGCGAGCTCGTGGAATTCCACAGTCACGGCAAAAGTCCAAACCAAAAACGGACCGGCGCGGAGCGTTACCTGGCTTGGCGGTGGTGCAGGCCACGCACTTGGACTCCTGCGCCTTGTTCTCCACCATACACGTGGCGCACTCCCACGCGCCCTCCGCCTTCTTGAACTTGTCTCCGAACCCGGCGGTAGCCACGGCGGACTCTGTCTTAGCGGGCGGCGGTGGCTTGGCCCCGGTCCCGGGCTTGGCCGTCTCGCAGGCCACACACTTGACCGCCTCTGGCTTGTTCTGGACCAGACACGTGTCGCACCCCCAGGTCCCTGTGGGCGGCGCGGCGAACATGGCTACGAACCCCGCAGTGTTGTTCTCCAGCGGTGCTGCAGGGGCGGCCGGTGGAGGCTTGCTGTCCGGCAGTTTGGACGAGGAGTTGCAGGCGACGCACTTGGTGTCCGCCGGCTTGTTCCGCAGCATGCAGACGTCACAGTCCCACGAGCCTGCGGGGGCCTTGAACTGGTCTCCAAATCCCACAGAAGAGGAGGAGGAGGCCGTGGGTTCTGCGATAATGGGCTGGGACGGGGTGTCGGGAACGGGTGACGCAACAGGAGTGGCGAAGCCTAGGAGGACAACAGATAACGGGTTAATACTTAAGTGTTTTTGAGGTTTTCAGCATGTGGACAATATGTATAATAATAATAATAACTGGACTTTGGAGAAGTCTTTATTCGGCATGCAGGCAGACACACGCATGCAATGGGCGGCGCACACACACATGCAACTCGGTGGGTCGCTGATGCGATTGAGTCTCTGCACTTGACGCATGGTGAAATGGAGGGCAGCGAATGTGATGCGGTAGCTCCCGTTCCCGATGCAAACTAAAGGAAGGTGCTTCGTCCATCATCTGGACTAAGGCTGTCGATCGATTAAAATGTTTAATCTGATTAATCGCATGATTGTGCATAGTTAACTTGCGATTAATCGCATATTTTTTATCTGTTCTAAATCTACCTTAAACGGATCTTTTTCAAGTTTTATTACTCTTATCAACATGAAGGTCAACAAATGCTTGCTTTATGCAGCCATTTAACACAAAAGGATGACCCTCATGCATTGCAAATTTGCATCAAATTCAAAACAGAGTGAAGAAAATAATAATTTAAAACGATGAATAAAGTGTGCATGAAATACCGTACTTTTCGGACTATAAGCCGCGGCTTTTTCCCCCATTTTTCGACCCTGCGGCTTATATAACGGTGCGGCTTATATGTGACTCGACGTGACCAAACCCGAAAATGTAAAAATCTAAATATTGCTTTTTTGACTGCATTGAAATGTTATTTATCTGTTCCCTTATTTGCTAAACTTAATACAACTTGTAAATGAGTTAATTCTTGTTATTTGTCCGACATTATTGTGTCCCAATGCTAATTACACATACATACAAAATTAAGCCGCAGGCTCCACTTTTTACATATGGTAATTCAACATTAAAACACCTGCGGCTTATAGTCCAGTGCGGCTTATATATGTACACATCATTCAATTTAGCTGCTGCGGCTTATAGTCAGGTGCGGCTTATAGTGCGAAAAGTACGGTAATAGGGGAAAGAAAACGTTAGGAACTTGTTACATTCACCCACATAAGGGCTAGGGACTCTCTCTCTCTCTCTCACTCTCCCAGCTCTCTTGCCCCTTCCTGCTCCTAAAGTATCTTTTATTATAGGAAAAAAAGAATACTGTGATATATACCGTTACCATCCATATGTGCTTTGAGGATGTCCAGCACGCTGCCCTGTTTCAGGGTCTTGGCTGGTTTGAAGGGTCCGTCAAACTCCTCTGTGCTATTGGTCAACTTCACTGTTAAAGACAGGATCAAAAATGAACATTAGGGTTCAGTCTTCAAGTAGAGAGAAAGAGAGAGACATCCGTGAACAGGGCTCAATCTGAACTCACCTGCTGCCAATACGGGAGTGTGCAGCATATCGTTGGATATAGAGAGATCCATTTTTGCTACAGGTGCGCTGAAAGTAAAGCCAGCCTACAAAGAGGAGGGGAAAGAAAAAACACAATCAGTATCACCAAGTGAAATGCGGACGGCACCACCACCACCCATGTTCACAGTGAAATGGATTCAATCATTTCTACATCTTTTTTTCTTAATAAAAAAAAAAAAGAGGCAAAAACAATGGCAATTTATTTTGAACATAGTCTCACACACATCCAAAAACCCTCAACAGTTTTGCACACATTCATTTAGTTTGACCGCAAAAACATAAGTTTACCATAACTGCCGACATTGTAAATCCTTCTTAAAAAAGAAACGTCCTTGTATTTTCTTAAGCCCTAGCCATATTTTCAGAAAATTTGCGTAAAAGTACATACCCAAGTAAATGGAA
The DNA here is from genome assembly GCF_963971535.1 of Notolepis coatsorum. Lineage (NCBI taxonomy): Eukaryota > Metazoa > Chordata > Actinopteri > Aulopiformes > Paralepididae > Notolepis > Notolepis coatsorum. Next base: position 3,362,016 of record NC_140177.1, read on the forward strand.
GATTGCTCCACTTCTACAAGGTCCATTTGCATGTTATTGGTATCTAGGAACATGGACCTCGGGGAATGTATTCCCAGTGTCCCAAATATTGTGTCTGTTACTATGCTTGAGTAAATTGTAATGACCCAAAGGAGAATATCAATTATTATTATTATTTATTTTTCTTCCATATTTGGTAAATAACACTGTGCGTGAAAAATTGCCACCGAGCACCTTCTTGAGATCATGTGTACAAAAAAACTAAGCTAATTAATAAAGGGCAGATGATTTACAGGGGGTTTTGTAGATACAGTACTAAATTTTGCCATCCAGACACATGCAATTTGAAATATGGATATAGAATATCAGGCCTATAAATGACATTATTATGACCAAGTCATACAGGCCAAATCTCTTCTTTCCAATGGCTTTAGAGTTAGATGTGGATTTAGTACCACCAGGGCAGCGTTCTTTTTCTAGACGTTCACAGAAAGGTAAAGAAACAATATACGTTGTATTTTATGGCAATAACGTTGAGGTTTGTTCGACCCTTGAGATATAAACATGAAAAACACGGCGGAAAAATATAACCATAAATACTAGGGGTGGGAATCGCCAGAGACCTCACGATACGATACTTGCGTCACGATAGTATCGCGATACTAAATATATCGCGATACGCTGAGTATTGCGGATTATATATATTTTTTGATCAAATTTAATTTATTACCTTTTTTCAACTGCAAAGTAAAACTTTGTCAACATGTTTTATCTAATAAAATAAAGTTCAGTCTGTTCATCTCACTTCAATAATTTTTATTGCAGAACATGGTATTTTCTCAAGCAGACGGATGTAAACACTGTAATCTGTGTTGCATCTACCAGACAAACTGAACTGTTTATTCCAACTTAACTGAATGCACAAATTGCACATGTGTGTGTGTGTGTGGACTACTGTACTATTACAGGTATTAAAATGAACAATGCAACTTCCTTATACAAAAAAGAAAAAAATACGTTTTTTATTTTTATTATGAATAATTAAATATCGGGCGGCTACGTGGCGTAGTGGTCAAGGCGCTCGCCACAAATGACGGAGACGCTGGGCTTGCCTGTTCGAGCCCAGCGCTCCACATTGCTTTCAGTTTAGCTGGTCGTTCATACTAATACACATTGGCCGTATTAGGGGGTGGGAAACTGATGGGTGGGGATCGGGCGTTGTGGACAGCGACTCCTACAGGTCGGTTGGTGCGCCTGCGCAGTAGAATCAGGAAGTGTCGGGGGCAGCGTGAGCCTCCCACGCGTTACTCCTCGCCACTGAGAGATCGAGCTGCGCAGGTGAAAAGATGCGACTGCTGTTACCTCAAGTACCGGAGGGGACTTGTGCTATGTATGACTTAGTCCACATTGCAGCCGGCTTGTGGGAGGCAAGAAACAGCGTTCGTGACAGGGGAGGGTTGAATTGGATGATACGAAATTGGGATGGGAAAAAATGTCGAAAAATGGGAGAAAAAGTGAAAAAAATAAATAAATAAAATGAATAATTAAATATCGATACTTGGCGTCCCTGTATCAATACAGTATCACCACGCAAAGTATCGCAATACTACTCTACTACGTATCGATCCCCCCCCCCCCCCCCACATAAATACATATGGTTGGACTTCCGTTGCCGGCGGCTGGATTAAGCTGGGTAGTGTAGTTTTATGAAATTTAGACATCCATCGAAAGCCCTGGGTCTCCTCTTTCTTAGGACTACAACGATTTCATGACGGCTTCCTGTCCTTGCATCTAAATCATCCGGTTTCCGATGCAATGTGGGGAGATTTTTATAAGCTCATATTTCACTAATAACTAATACGGACTGTATTGATCTATTTATGACGTGAAATAAATCTCTTACTGGTGGCTTGGCCCCGGTCCCGGGCTTGGCCGTCTCGCAAGCCACACACTTGACCGCCTCTGGCTTGTTCTGGACCAGACACGTGTCGCACCTCATAACTCATTCCCTGCCAACAACGAGTTTACTCGTTATTGGGAGCCGATGCTTGAACGCCAACGAGTATACTCGTTATTTGATAGTTTTTCCTTTTCCCCCCCCGATATTTGTATTCATTATTCATCCAGGGACCTTGGTGTTACCATAGGGCAGTGTTTCTCAAAGTGGGGGGCGCGCCCCCCAGGGGGGCGCAGAGGCATGACAGGGGGGGCCTTGAGATTTATAAAGAAAAAAAAGTTTTTAATTTTTTTTTCGGATTACAGAAAATTATCACTAAAGTGCTATCTGTTGCAGCTGCACTGTTCTCCATGAAAATACCATTTCTCAAAATCTTAAAATCATTATTTAATAAAACACAGAAAAGGATCACCAAGTTACTCTGGATAAAAAATACCTTTACAGACAACATTGAGACAAAGCTTCCTGACACATCTCCATCCAAACTCTTGGAAGAACTCTTTGAAATCTCATCGGATACCACCTAGAGAGCTAGTTTCAGAGTGTGGTGCTGAGTACCAAGTATCTCATCTCATGGCCACCAAGTATCTCATGATGCAGCAGTTAAGGTGTTGATACCATTCAGCACCACATACAGTATCTGTGTGAAGCTGGCTTTTCATCCATGACAGCTCTGAAAACAAAATATAGGGCCAATTTGAAAGGTCACGATATTGGCGTTATTTCAATAAATTTAAACATGGCCCATTTCATGACTATTTTGTTGGGGCGAGGGGAGGCCCAAAATATTTTGGTCCGCCAAAGGGGGGCCTGACAGAAAAAGTTTGAGAAGCACTGCCATAGGGAATGAGATCGCCAAAGTGCAATACCGGCCGCATCCAACTAGACGGCGGTATCGAGCACCCTTTGAAACCTTGTATCTTGGCCTGTGCAATGGTCAAATGTCACCAGGTTCACCTTTCTATGTCGGGCGAATGGAGCGGTTATAACGATCGGATTGAGAAGCGTGAAATGCTCCCAATGCATGATGGATTATGTTGGCGACACGATCGACACCAATACTGGGACTTGCGATCAGATAATTGGAATATTCTTTTTGGGGTACATCCTAGTGAAGGTAAGGGCTATATGATATCAATCCTGCGTTGATCCAACCATGTCTTCACCCCGATCGCAACATGTCTAACGTTACTCCACAACGTATGCCGTTGGTGACGATCAAAGCATCAAACACCCCCCCCCCCTTTCATGCATTCATGATGAAACATAATACCTATGATATAGATTTGATTCAGGAATAATAGCGTGTACAGGCAAGAAACGGCAACGTTTATAGTAGAATTGACGTATAAGGCTATTACTCAGCCCTTCGGGAATTACCCCAGACCACGCTATAACTATACTTATATTCACCACGGTATAACACGGGAACGTATGGATGAAGAAATAAATTCATTTTCACATATTGAACGATAGATAGGTGATGTCAAATGGGCCATAGTATTGTATCCATAGCTATAATATAGAATATAGTTATATTATAGCTCTACAAACAAGGTGACTCACTCCTATCTTTTAAAGCGCGGCAGTGCTAGAACGGGGCCCGGCTAATCGCCGGCGGTCAATGAGTTAAGAGCTACATTTATGAAGAGATGACGACATTTCTGAAAAGCTCGCTTTACCCATCTACAAGTTACCGACTCCTAGATTTAGACGGTCAAATATATTCCGGAATGCATCTTAGAAACAGACTGAAAAACGTCATACTTACAGACGGGGAAAAGGAGGAGGGGGGGCTAGCAGCGGTTGCCATGACGATGGGAGAAGCAAAGGTGAAGGGCACGCAGGGGGCGGCCGTGGAGGCTGGGGGCGGCTCCTGAAATAAAGCACAATGTCAACGTTAACCCTTTCACTGCCGCACTACCAAGCGGTTAACCCTTTCACTGTGACAAGACAGAAGGTTAACCCTTTCACTGCCGCCACACAACAGCAGGTTAACCCTTTCACTGCCACACTACAGAAGGTTAACCCTTTACTATCACACTACAGACAGGTAACCCGTCGGTAGTGTGATAGTAAGGGGTTAACCTTCTGTAGTGTGGGAGTGAAAGGGTTAAGCTGAAGCGTTAAAGGAACACGCCAACGTTATAGGAAACTGTGAGTCAGACAAGAAGATGGATGTGCATTCAGTAGGAGGCTATCCGGCTACAAGTTAGCGTAGCACAGCACAAATTAATGGAAGCTGATACGGACTACTAGCCTGGCTTAAAAACCCCGGGAGAGGTGTTTTTGGTCAACAGCTAAGCTAGTGGTCCGTATCCGCATCCATTTGTTTGTGCTATGCTAGGCTAGCTTGCAGCCTGGATAGCCTTCTACAGAGAGGAAACTGGTATCTTCTTGTCCGACTCTGGTGAAAACCGTAGAGTGCATTTCCCATGATGTTGGCGTGTCCCTTTAAATAAAGACTATTCACACACCAATGTCACACATTCTATCACCTAGTATTAGTGGTTCCTAAATTGGGGGTCTGGGGCCCCCAGGGGTCATAAAAAGGGGTTCAAAATGAGGAATAGTTCAATTTCACTAGTATTTCATTAATTCACGAGAAGTTAACACAATGAGATAATGTGGCTGGCAGAGCAGAGCTGGGGAAGGCTCAAGGGGCACACCTGCGCCGGTGTGTCCCGGGCAAGATATCAGAGAGGCTGCCTCTGATCTCAGGCCAACTCCCCACATATTTGGTTTGGTTGATTCTTTGGTTGTTGCTTTTTGGTTTTACACCTACAACATTCATGCTGCACATACACTCATCCACACACTGCTGATACTCATATATATTGGCTGCTAATTAGTTTAATTATAATAAATTCTTTGTTATTTCTTAAATTGTGCCCGTGTCTCCCCATTCTTGTTGCGAGCTTGAGCCAGTTCGTAACAATAACGACTATTCTGATCATAGCTTGTACTCCGTCCAGCGTCATCCCTCAAGATACAGTGTATAGATTCTGTACTAGGGGTGGGACGATACATTGATCCAGATCGATATATCGATCTATCAATAATCAAATAGGATCGATGAAACAAGATCGATTCATATTGCGATACTCTTATTTTGAAAATCCCGAGAGTCCTATCCGCCGGCGCCCAGTATTGTGAAACTCCGTAGCGGAACGGGCGGAGCTAACAATATACTCGTTATCACCATACATAACGCTTATATTGAAACACGTTGACATTAGGGCCGTTCTTTCAACCTAAAAGTGCACTTTCTTCAACCTCGAACCTAAATTCCTTAGCAACCCGTGTTACCAAGTAAACAAATCACGGAACGTTAGCCACGTTAGTTAGCCAGCACCAGCCAGGTCCCGACGTTAGCTCTCAGAACGTTAGCTCTCAGAACGTTAGCCACGTTAGTTAGACATAAAACAATTGTAGGAAGTTTGGGAGAGCAAGGGGTTTTAGCTTGCGTGTTGTGAGTTCCAAAATATTTTACTTAAAAGTTTAAAGCTCAATATATAAAAAGTGAACAGGAGGTCTATTTGTATTAAAAACAATATTGTTTTTCATTTAAATGTCTGGAAGAGCTCAAAAATAAAAACATCAATTGATATTTCCGTAGCCTTTTTTTAGTTGATCTAAATGTGACTGATTGTGTTAAATGGGCACATAATATCGCCTCATATCGATCGCAGGCACCTGAATCGAATCGTATCGTATCGTGGCAGACTTTGTGATATCGGCAAATATCGTATCGTTGTCCAAAGAATCGATATCGTATCGTGATGAAACTGGTGATTCCCACCCCTATTCTGTACTACAATAATACAAAAAACAGACCTAAGCAATATAGTGTACTAGACTGTATCTGTATTGAATCTTTCTGGATGCCTGCCATCACCTTCCGCACCGACGCCACCTGCTGCACTACGCGCCTCAGGTTTCTCTCGTTTACACGGTAACACGCCGAGGCTTTTGAGAGTCTCACCTTATCCGCGAGAGGCTCCTTGGCGGCGGGGGTCACGGGGAGCGGCGGGGGGGCGAAGGAGAAGACGGGGAGGCTGCTGATGGGGAGGGAGATGGCCGGCAGGTCCGGTACCTCCACCGTCTGCGGGGCAGAGAGAAGGAGGAGGTGGTCAGTGAAGGACAAGGAGCGCCGTGGCTCCGGAAGCCTCTCCAGGACGTCTGGAGGAAGCCGTGCGGCGGGAGAATAAACGCCTCCCTGTTTCTCAGTCGAGGTTTCTGTACGCCGCTCATGACACGGATCAACCCTTTCACTGCCACACTACCAAATGGTTAACCCTTTCACTGCCACACTACCAAATGGTTAACCCCTTCACTGCCACACTACCAAATGGTTAACCATTTCACTGCCACACTACCAAATGGTTAACCCCTTCACTGTCACACTAACAAATGGTTAACCCTTTCACTGAGACAATACATAAGGTTTGCACTGCCACACTACCAAATGGTTAACCCTTTCACTGCCACACTACCAAATGGTTAACCCTTTCACTGCCACACTACCAAATGGTTAACCCTTTCACTGTGACACGACATACGGTTAACCCTTTCACTGCCACACGACAAAGGGTTAACCCTTTTACAACCACACTACAGAAGGTTAACCCTTTCACTGCGACAATACAGCAGGTTAACCTTTCACTGCGACAATACAGGAGGTTAACCTTCTGTAGTGTGGTAGTGAAAGGTTAACCTTCTGCAGTGTGGTAGTGAAAGGGTAAAAAAAAAAAAAAAAACCTAAAACCAAATGAGACTTGGAACCCAGACTCCAACAAAGAGCAGGGAAACAGCAGCAGTGTGTCCCCACGATACTCCAGTCACCATATTGTAATATTGCACTGAGATTTCATTGTGAAATGTAGAGTGCACTACAAATAATATGCATTATATATATTGCAATGTATTATCGTTGCAATTAGGTCCCCAACTGAAAACTTTGTCAACATCCGAAATAAATATATATATACATAATTAGTTTCATGTAATAAGATAATGTTTTCAGTTTGTTCACCTCACTCAATTTTTTTTTTTTATTGCAGCTAAATGGGATTGTCAATCATTTTAATTTTGATCATTTTAATTTAAATATAGACACTATGGCATGCACTTATCAGAGTGCTTTTAACAACACCGGGACCAAAACCAGACAACAGGATCACCTGCACCTATTCAGTCTCCTCTGGCCAAATAAATGTCCAGTGTCATCAAAAACACCTAACACCTGGACAACCCACCATGGACCCCCTAACACCTGGACAACCCACCATGGACCCCCTAACACCTGGACAACCCACCATGGACCCCCTAACACCTGGACAACCCACCATGGACCCCCTAACACCTGGACAACCCACCATGGACCCCCTAACACCCGGACAACCCACCATGGACCCCCTAACACCCGGACAACCCACCATGGACCCCCTAACACCCGGACAACCCACCATGGACCCCCTAACACCCGGACAACCCACCATGGACCCCCTAACACCTGGACAACCCACCATGGACCCCCTAACACGCGGACAACCCACCATGGACCCCCTAACCTCGGAGACATGTTGGCGTCGGGGCAGATTGTCCAACTACCCCTCCACCAACCTCACCCACACTTTTTCCCGACTCGATGCCCTGAGATTTCTATAAACTCATATTTCACTAATAACCGTTAAAATCATTGGTAAACAAACGTAGTGCTGAAAATATACACGTTGACTGGGTTAGGGGGTCTTTACTCTTGGCTACATTTGAAGAAGAAAAAACACAACATACATTCTGTAGAGATGGATTTAATAGAAATGCAGTCCATTTATTTGTGTGTGTGTGTGTACGTATGTATATATGGGCATATATATGCTTCCGTCTATGCAATGTATGCTATTACTATTTCTATGTCACATTAGAGACTCGTTTGATTTGGAAAGAGTCACTACTCCTCGTGTGTGACGGACAAGCAGCCGACGGAGCCCTGTGGCGTGAGAGAGCTCATATGTTCGTGTTTAGAAAAGAAAAGGCCCCCCCCCCCCCCCCCCCTCACCTCCTCTTCGTCGTGCGGGCGTTTAGAGGAGGGCCGCGTGGTGGTCCTCTCCCTCTTCATCTTGCCCCCTCCGGAGCCTGCGTTGCTGACCGCTGGCGTGCTGGACAGAGGGTAGGTCGGCCCGCTGGAACTTGTTGTGCTGGAGGAGGAACAACACAGTTAACACATCAGTCAAATAAGACGGTTTAGTGTCCGAGGCTATATCATCTATTCTATCGATCTCGCGGGCGAGTTGTGAAGATGATTTAGGAATCCCCTGCTGTAGGGTTGAGCGTCAATAGATGGATAGATATTCTTATATGTCCACTTTTGTGGAAATTTGTCTTTGGCTTCACCGTGGTTACAATCAACAAGACGACACGGTACAAACACCATACAGACACAAGAGACATTGGCCAAAAACAGCCCAATACATAACAAAAACAACACAAACACAGACGTGCTTCAGGTACCTAAGCTAATAATTCATCAGAGCAATGGCATGTGGGATGAAAGACTTCTTAACTATGTTTTGGGGGCTAGGGGGACTCTAGAGCGCCTTCCAGATGGAAGCTTGTTAAACTCACCATGAAGGGGGATGAAAAGGATCAGACAATATTAGCAGAGTCTCGTCTCTATTCCGGAGTACAAATAACTCAGACAATCGTCTTTGTGGTTTCCCTATAACTTTACTGGCCACGTTAACGATCTTTCCAAGTTTGTTCTTATTCTTGGCCCCAAGGTTTCCATACCAGGTTGAGATATCAAGCGGTATAACACTTTCAACAAGACTTTGCTATACCAGCTCTAGAATTACTCAATTCTAAATGACTAAATAATAAATTACTGTATTACCCTGTATTATACTGTCATACACTTTTACTATTATGTAGACTATTCTGTTTTGTGTTTACATGTGATGTATTGTATATTGTATACATGCACCTTTATTATGTTCTTGTGTGATGTACCGCACATTTTATTGCTGTCTGATATATTGCAAATGTTATTGCCGTCATCTTGGCCAGGTCTCCCTTGCAAAAGAGATCTTGTATCTCAATGGGACTTCCTGGTTAAATAAAGGTTAAATAAATAAATAAATAGAATATCCCTATTTACGGCAAAACATTGCATAGCCTTCTTGAAGATGTATTCTGTTAGCTATGAAGCTCATAGTGTTATCCAAGTACCTACATATTTAAGATTTTTTTTAAATGTTCTGCCACTTACCTTTGAGAAGGACCTGGCACTGCATCAGGTAGCTGGGGTGATTGTCTTGTGGGCTGTGGGGGAAGAGAAAGAGCATGAGGCATAGAACAACGTTTGTTCCATATATACACATTACATAATATAGCTAGGGCTGGGCGATACACAAAAATAATTATATATATATATAGTATACGCATTAGGCCTGTCCCAGACTAAGGATTTGTATAGTCGACTTTGATTGGCCAAAATGTGCCGATCGTCCACTGGTACCATTTCACAATATCTGCTTAGCCATTTAAAATCCCATGTTGGATAATCCAATAAGAGTATAAAAATAAAACAATATTTGTAATGTTAATTAACACTCAATATTTCTGAAATTCTTTGTGAGAAATCTGACCTAATATTTGCTTTAATGTCTCATTAATGTCGACAAAAAAAATATATCAACAATATCAGAAAATGTCACGTGGCAGGCGACAAATATAGGTAAATATTGGTTTACTGGTCCAGCCCTATAATATACGACAACTGTGTGGTGTCGTCCTGTGTGGTTCTGACCGTGTCTTTGGGGGCTCTGGGGGTCAGGGAGGGTCTGAAGGACACGGAGCGGTTCCCAGACACGGAGACTGCTGTTGGGACCACCAGCTTCTGCACCGGGGGGAGCTGGGAATCCATCTGAGGGGGAGGGATGCAGAGTTAATGAAACAACAACCAGGACGGTGTGAACCCACCACGCTCAAAGACCAGCACTCGAGGTCGTCCCCCCAAAGTATATTTAATTTCTGCGGGAATCACTGATGAGTGAATATAATGCTGGTGTAAATGTATACCGGTAGTGACTGTATGAATCACTGATGAGTGAATATAATGCTGGTGTAAATGTATCCCGGTAGATGACTGTATGAATCACTGATGAGTGAATATAATGCTGGTGTAAATGTATACCGGTAGTGACTGTATGAATCTCTGATGAGTGAATATAATGCTGGTGTAAATGTATACCGGTAGTGACTGTATGAATCACTGATGAGTGAATATAATGCTGGTGTAAATGTATACCGGTAGTGACTGTATATGAATCACTGATGAGTGAATATAATGCTGGTGTAAATGTATACCGGTAGTGACTGTATATGAATCACTGATGAGTGAATATAATGCTGGTGTAAATGTATCCCGGTAGATGACTGTATGAATCACTGATGAGTGAATATAATGCTGGTGTAAATGTATACCGGTAGATGACTGCATGAATAAAAGTGTGCACCCTTGGTCGCGCTACTGTAACAGTAAAGGAAAGAGGCATAATAGCAACGTTTATGAAGAACAGAAGGGAATGGGGAATGTGTGGTGTGTGTGCGAGTCTATGTGTCTGAACCCAAAGGGTCAGAGCCACTCTGTCACAAACCAACAGCTGATGCCGAGTTTTCCAGGGTTAACTGGTATAAAAGAGGTACAAGGGACATAGCAGTTTTTTTTTTATAAATACATATTGATGATGTATTGATTGATGATGTACCAAACAAAACCCCCAAACCATTCTACTACTTTACATCAGACCTTGAAAAGGCCCAAGTCAAGTCTTGGTGGCCAGTCTGTCTGAACTCTTGTCTCAGTCAATAGGCCATTGTTGGGGGGGGGGGGGGGGGGGGGTTAGAGAACAGCTGTCACAGCTGGGACCATCCCAGTTATTACTGACGACCAGGTCTCCTGGCACAGCCCGACATGCACACAGACATCTACCAGTTATTACTGACGACCAGGTCTCCTGGCACAGTCCAACCTGCACACAGACATCTACCAGTTATTACTGACGACCAGGTCTCCTGGCACAGCCCAACCTGCACACAGACATCTACCAGTTATTACTGACGACCAGGTCTCCTGGCACAGCCCGACATGCACACAGACATCTACCAGTTATTACTGACGACCAGGTCTCCTGGCACAGCCCAACATGCACACAGACATCTACCAGTTATTACTGACGACCAGCGCAGGTCTCCTGGCACAGCCCGACATGCACACAGACATCTACCAGTTATTACTGACGACCAGGTCTCCTGGCACAGTCCAACCTGCACACAGACATCTACCAGTTATTACTGACGACCAGTTCTCCTGGCACAGCCCAACCTGCACACAGACATCTACCAGTTATTACTGACGACCAGCGCAGGTCTCCTGGCACAGCCCGACATGCACACAGATATCTACCAGTTATTACTGACGACCAGGTCTCCTGGCACAGCCCAACATGCACACAGACATCTACCAGTTATTACTGACGACCAGTTCTCCTGGCACAGTCCAACATGCACACAGACATCTACCAGTTATTACTGACGACCAGCGCAGGTCTCCTGGCACAGCCCGACATGCACACAGATATCTACCAGTTATTACTGACGACCAGGTCTCCTGGCACAGCCCAACATGCACACAGACATCTACCAGTTATTACTGACGACCAGTTCTCCTGGCACAGTCCAACCTGCACACAGACATCTACCAGTTATTACTGACGACCAGTTCTCCTGGCACAGTCCAACCTGCACACAGCAGACATCTACCAGTTATTACTGACGACCAGTTCTCCTGGCACAGTCCAACCTGCACACAGCAGACATCTACCAGTTATTACTGACGACCAGCGCAGGTCTCCTGGCACAGCCCGACATGCACACAGCCGACACACAAACTTTCACAAGCCAATAATCATCTAGTCTGATGAGACGGCAGTAATCAATGCATAGCCATCCACCAATATGAGCGGATTGATACACTGTCTGCTAGTGTGTGCAACACAAACACACACACACAGCTGGAGAACTAACAGCTGCAGAACTCGAGAACTATTAGGAATGTCTGACTCAACCACCAAAACCTGCACGGACCACAACGTATGACGTATATCATGCCAGTTAGGGTAACTTGTGTGTACTGCACCTTGTGAATACTGTTTACTATACTTACTTATATATCAGATTCAAATTCTTTATTGGCTATATTTATTGTAAGGTATAACATAACCGATAGGGCATACAGACCCTCATCTGCACCTTCTTGTACATCGTTCTATTTTTATGAAGTTAATTATATTGTTTACAGTTTATTTCTCGTATTTTTATAATCAAAGTTAATAAAATTGCCTATATTCATGTCTTTCTACTAGGGGTGTAACGATTCGACCCCACAACGATTCGATTACGATTCTTCAGGCAACGATTCAATGCATCATGAAATATCTCCATTTGACCACGATTCGATTAGATACATTTTCGATCAGTTAATTCCCCCCAAAAAATTAATACACAAATGTGGCTGGGGGAACTGATTCACTCAGCATGAATGGACTATAGGTAAATAAAAAAAAAGACATTAAAATAATAATAAAAAAATTATATATTTATATATATTTCTTTTAATAATAGATTAAATTGTTTTCAAATCGATGCAGTCGAATCGGCACCTTAGGATCGATGCATTGTTACACCCCTACTTTCTACCATTACCTCACCCCTCCCCCATGCTGCTATGACACACACATTTGCCAAAGGGGACGAATGAAGGAATATCTTATCTCACACACACACACGCACAAAAACAGAAGAGTGAGCGACTAACAGCTGTGCCCTGCCCAGCACGACCCTGCCGACGGGTCTTAACGAGGCCAGCAGGGGGAGCCGACAGGAAGCGTGCCGGGAAGATGAGCCAAGGCAAGTGCTGCTGTGGCTTCTACAATGGCAGCCCTGTTCACAGCACTGAAGCCTGAAGGCTGCTGCTGCTATGCCATCAACATCTCGGCCTTGGAGCCAGACGGCAACACGTGTGTGTGTGTGTGTGTGTGTGTGGCCACACTGTTGTGCCTATCCTGTTACATCCGTCTGATGGACAAGGGCCGACGATCCGACCGTCTGCTCCTTTAACCCTTTCACTGCCGCACTACAGAAGGTTAACCCTTTACTATTACACTGCCGGCGGTTGGCAGTGAAAGGGTTAACCTGCTGTTGTGTGGCAGTGAAAGGGTTAAGGTTGTATAGAGATATGACCCAAAACCAGCACAAAAACATGCACACAAATGTGGCTTGGCATGGACAGATAAGAGATCAAACACAACTTATGCTACAACTACATTTGTCAAAAGCGGGAGGATTATTATTATTTTTTGCCACAGGATTTAAAATTCTTACCCGTTTCCTTTTGCTCTGGAAATGTGAAAGGTCTAAATTTGTGCCATCCAGTGACTGAAAAGAGAAGGAGAGGAGAAAACAGTGTCACACCCACAGGAACTTAAAAAAGAAGAATTAGACCTATTTTAAGAATTCATTACATGTTATTACTTTTTCCTAAGACGGCCCAAGAACATTAGTGAGAACAAACGACTCTCTCCCAAACCCAAAAACGACAGTGCTAAAACTCAACAACATGTGATGTCATCAAGTATAAAGACTGGATGGAGCTGCTCCGTAGAGGGTGAACTGGGAATGATGTTCTAGGCCAGCGGTTCTCAACAGGGGTGCCGCGGCCCACTAGGGTGCCTCAGAGAGCTTTTTTTTTTTTTTTTTTTTTTTTTTTTTTTTTTTTTTAATATAATGATTTTCTGTTTTTGAGAAATGGTCAAACTTATCCAAATGCTATTTGATGTACTACTACAAGCAGCAGTGTAATGTCAACAGTACTAAGCACTTAAATAAACGTTATTTTGAAAGCAAGCACTTTTGTCATCATTGTAGCAAAAAAGACAGGAGGGGAAACGTCTATATCGTATGTAGGGGTGCCCTGGAATATTTTATTGGACACGGGGAGCCTTGGCAGCAGAACTGTTGAGAACCCCTATCTAGGCGACACTGAGCGCCCAGGGGAAGAGGAGAGAAGTACGTCTTCCGTTTCAGAACCGAGAATAACTGAGAATCTCCAGCGCCAGACTAAACTTCATGACACATGGACAGTGTCCCTCTCGCTCCCCTCCTTATTTCTAGGTAACGGACCAATCTCAAACCCCGCCCTCTTTCCTCGATCCTTCCAATCAAGTGGTAAACGGACGGTTTTGACTGACGATAAGCATCAAGCAGCGGTTATATTGCTGTGAATAGTTATGTCCGCGGAGCGAGACATGATAAAAAACGGCTGTGTGCGCGTGGCTCCGCTGCAGCCATGCACGTCAAGATGCGTTCAAAGATAGATTTCCCTGTCAGAACAACTGACCGAGCTACCTGGGAAACGGATCACTCGTGCCCATCCCTAGCAAGAAGTGAAGTCACTAGAAGACTTGCGACGATGACAAAACACTTACTGCCGACAGGCGTAGGGAGGAGGCTGCAGACGGGATTCTCTTCGCATCCTGAAGGAAAAAGAAACACCTGCATCAAACTGGCATCAATTCTGTAGACAGAACGTTGTAGCATAAAGACATATGAAAGGACATTTTAAATGGTTTACATTTTTTAACATGTCAACTAAATACTTTGCTCTTGACTTTTTGTTTTATAATTTCTTTTTCATTCTGATTACTCTGTTTGACAAAGCTTGATATTATGATTTATTTGGAGGAATGTAAAGAATACATGTTCAAAAAGAAACTTTTCATTCATTCATTTGCAACATTGAAAAAATACGAACCCCACCACGCTTGTTAATTCAGACAGAGGACTGGACACGTGCTGCAGTGACTGTAGGACAGTGTGTGTACTCACCGCCAGAGGACTGTAGGACAGTGTGTGTACTCACCGCCAGAGGACTGTAGGACAGTGTGTGTACTCACAGAGGACTGTAGGACAGTGTGTGTACTCACAGAGGACTGTAGGACAGTGTGTGTACTCACAGCCAGAGGACTGTAGGACAGTGTGTGTACTCACAGAGGACTGTAGGACAGTGTGTGTACTCACAGAGGACTGTAGGACAGTGTGTGTACTCACAGCCAGAGGACTGTAGGACAGTGTGTGTACTCACCGCCAGAGGACTGTAGGACAGTGTGTGTACTCACAGCCAGAGGACTGTAGGACAGTGTGTGTACACAGAGGACTGTAGGACAGTGTGTGTACTCACAGCCAGAGGACTGGACATGTGCTCCAGGGACTGTAGGATGCGTCTGGCTGTGGCGCTGGTCACCCCACAGGGCTGGGCGCCCGCAGGCTTGGCCTTAATCTGCCTCCTCACCGGGGGCTGCAAGGCAATCAAGTTGATGTCAATCACAAGATGTTGAAGACGGAAGTCATTCACTGAAGTCTTACAAAAAAAAGGGTTATTTATTTGCATTCTATACATAATTTGCATATAATGTGTGTGTGTATAATAATAATAATAATTCATTACATTTATATAGCGCTTTTCTAGACACTCAAAGCGCTGGTAGCACCCAACCTTATTTTTTTATATATATATATATATATATATATATATATATATATATATATATATATATATATTTTTATCCACTTTCTCCCATTTTCTATATTTTCTCCCATCCCAATTTCGTATCATCCAATTCAACCCTCCCCTGTCACGAACGCTGTTTCTTGCCTCCCACAAGCCGGCTGCAATGTGGACTAAGTCATACATACCTCAAGTACCGGAGGGTACTCACGCTGCTCACGCTGCCCCCGACACTTCCTGATTCTACTGCGCAGGCGCACCAACCGACCTGTAGGAGTCGCTGTCCACAACGCCCGATCCCCACCCATCAGTTTCCCACCCCCTAATAGGGCCAATGTGTATTAGTACGGACGACCAGCTAAACTGAAAGCAAATGTGGAGCGCTGGGCTCGAACAGGCAAGCCCAGCGTCTCCGTCATTCGTGGCGAGCGCCTTGCCCACTACGCCACGTAGCCGCCCTATATATATATATATATATATATATATATACACATATAAACTAAATAAGACTTGTGCACATCTTGTTGGACCCCGACTGGAGGTGCAGGTCAGCGCAAGAGATATGTATAAAGCTAAAAGAAGAAAACAGTCAAAAGATCTCCTCACACTCCTCAGGACTGATTTAGCTTTTTATTCGTTTGGTGCACAACGCGTTTCGCTTCCGCAGGTGCTATATATATATACACACACGTTATATAAACGCATTGTGCACCAAACAAATAAAAAGCTAAATCAGTCCTGAGGAGTGTGAGTTCTTTTGAAGGTTTTCTTCTTTTAGCTTTATATATATATATATATATATATATATATATATATATATATATAATGTGTTTATAGGCAGTTGGGGTTCTTCTGACCTGGTAAGGTGTAGCGGGCCGTTGGTTGAGCCGTGTGCGGAGGACGCTCCGGGCCGCGGCTGCCCCACCATAGGTGGTCTTCCCGGGGTAGAAAGGTGAATCCCCGAGCTGGCTGGAGCTCAGCAGTGAGCTTTTCAATGACTGAATAAGAGAGGGGGAAGGGGATCTCAGTGTAAAAAAAACAGCCATGTTCTGCCCAGAGATAAGAGTACCGATTAAAACCCCCGCCTGTCAAGTTCAGTTATTCAGTACATGGCTACTCCTACACAGGGCTCTACAGTGCGACCATTTCACTTGCATTTGCCCCTAAAAATAGATTTGTGCTGTATGACGACAATACATTTGAATCTAATTTAACTGCTCTCTTTCTCAGACTTCCTTCATTCTCAATAAAGAAAATACTATAGAGGGTGAACTGCCCGCTCTCCTTAAAAAACTAAAAGACAGCCAAGTCAAATTGCACAGAGCGGGTCGATTTTCAATGGCCGTCTCAAAGACAACCCGGACATCAGGGGCTTGCGAGTTCTGCGTGTGGGCTTGTGTAATCTCAGGAGCGATGTGTGCCAGAGTGGTTGGAATCTCACAGCGAAACAAGCAAATACTTCCTGTAATACTTGCAAAGTAAACTGAGAGATAAGCAAAGCAGTCACTGGGACTGTGGCCAACTCGTTCATTCTCAGATGTTATCTAGCGAGAGAGAGGTCTTTTAGAGGTGGTGCCACGAACAAACGAGATGCTACTTTCATTCTCCGTGTTGAGAATGAAGGATATCTGAGAATACCACCACGATCTGCAGTTATTTTAATTGATTGTACATATACCGGTACTCCATTAAGTTTGGCATTTATTGTATTCGTTATGTATTCATGTATGCCATTGAAAATGAGGGCTTGCCCTCAATGAATTATAGTTGAAATAAAGAATGAATGAATTTGACACAAAAATCTATATAAACTCATCTTTATGACACAACTTATTCCCCCGAAGGGGATCAATAAAGGAATATCTTATCTTTCAGATAGACATAGGGCTGATATGGGGGGGGGGGGGGGGGGGGGGAGTATGATTTTGTTTCTTAATGTTCCAATTTTTTAAAAGCGGTTTATCCCTTTTTTCTTTTTAACTGCCACTTAAAATTCTAAATCCACTGCCTCATCAGAGAGAGAAAGTATATCAGAAGGCTTTGTAAACGGGACCACAGCTGCATGAACCACAGACACGCTGGGAGCCATCTATTAATAGTCCAATCATTTCTATCGCTGCAGCAAAGACTAGACTTTGCTGCTGAAAATATGTCAACTGTGAGAGTCTATAGTCTATAGTGAGCGTCTATAGTGAGTAGGGTTGGGCATCGTTTGGATTTGAACGATTCCGATTCTCAATTTCGATTCCCGTTCTAAACTATTCTCGATTCTTTGAGGTGCAGGTCAAAACAGGTCACCGCTTATTTCGCAGGAGAAAACATTTACTTGAAAAATCCTTTTATTTTTTCCCCCCACTATACACATGGTCAGTTGACTTGATACAGTTTAATTTGGTTGCTGTACTGTAACTAGGGTATTAATTAAAGTAATAAAATATATATATATGAAATTCAAACAACCGGAAGTTAGGAACCGGTTCCCATTAGAACCGGTTCTCGGTACCCAACCCCAATAGTGAGGGCTATAGAGAGGTCTATAATTAGAGGTTAGAGAGGTCTATAGAGAGGTTATATTGAGGTCTATAATGAGAGGTTATAGAGGTCTATAGAGAGGTTATATTGAGGTCTATAATTAGAGGTTATAGAGAGGTCTATAGAGAGAGGTTATATTGAGGTCTATAATGAGAAGTTATATTGAGGTCTATAATGAGGTTATATTGAGGTCCATTAACACATTGAGGACCACGGTTTGCAGTGTAATATGGTTCTAGAGGACCAGGGTTTGTTTACAAACCGATGTACTTTCTAAGAGCTATATATATAATTTATAGTATTGCTATCTGTCCATTCTCATTGTCACTTGAGTGCATAAACCGTGCCTTCATAATGGCTTAAAGAAAATAAAAATCCATCGGTTGGTTGTCATTTTATAGCGTCGTGAATATAAGGTTTATCACACTTTTCGTCTAGGCTTTTTCCCCGGGAGCTAGATAATAGGCTAAACGTTGGCGCCGTTATATCAAACGCCATTTCTGCTGTATATATACAAATGAAATAAAACAAACTGCGTAGCATCCGGACTATTACAGAGCATCTATGGATGAAATGGGGGCGGCGGGGAACGCCGATTAGTATTATTGATTAGCAATACAGTGTGCGTTCAGTTAGCCAATGTCAGTGATCGATCACGTTAGGTTTTTAAAACAATGTCCAATCCAGCTGTAATTTGGGGGAATAGTATCCTACCGTCAGGCCATGTGATCGCCGGCAGCATTTCTTCATTAGTCATCGGATTCTGGTAGATCGATATGTCCATTGGCTAATCATGAATCCCATTATTCCAGGCCGAAATATGCGTTCGGTAACGGGATCAAAGATGGAGGGTCTTCGTTTGGAAGCGAGGCTCATATGATCCGCCCACAGACAGTGAAAATAATTTTTTTCTCAATCCCCTCAATGATACTGCAGTGGAGCGATGACGCCCCTAAGCGGATCTGGCCGGTATTGCATGTTTCGAAAATCAAATATGTGGGTAGGTCCTGCATGTCGATCGCACACGTTAATAGCATTATAAATATGGAATAAAACAATAACAACTCGCCACGAGTTAACTCGTGGCTCTGGTCCTTAAAGTGTTAAGAAACTCACGTTTGAGGAACTGCCAAACACAGAAAGGTTGAAGGTGGGCTTCTTCAGCCCGGAGTGGGTCGTCTGGGGCCCAGAGTGGGTTCTGTCCGTCCCTGGGGGCGACCAGAGTTGGGGTAACGATGCCGTCTTAGAGACGGGTATATCTGGAGCGAGAGAGAAACAAAAACCTGTCATATCGCTGTCAAATCCATGTGAGCTCATTTGTTCCGTGTTGTTCATCATCAACAGTATCCTGAAACGCCTCAATAGTAACTGCAAACTAACTTTAAAGCTGCACAGGGTCGTTTTTTTGGGGGAGATGAAAAACCTACCGGTAACCTATGAAAAGTATGAATAAAATATGATATATCTTTAGTATTGAATACATAAAAGTGTTAGAATAGAAACGCTGGATGCCGGAGCAGAGATCTCGAGACACACAAGACGTTGGGATTATCACATGTCCCACCTCACAACGGAATCAACAGGATTCAAGTAAACAAATCAGTGAAATGCCTCTTAATTACTAGGGGTGGGCAAAATTCACAAAATTACTACTCACTGGGAACTATTCGAATACTAATAAAAAAAATTTGCTTCCATGTATGGTTTCGTTTTTACTTAATAGCGAACGTGATATAATGAAACAAGCGAGCTAGCCGGCTGCGGCCATTGCTAACAGCTACCGCTAGCGGACCAGGCTAGTGTATTTACATCAACAAAAGCATTCATTCTGAACATTACATAACTGATGCTTGAAATGTGTGAGCTTAGTGAAAACCACATGGCAAACGAACAAAACCTTGCTACAATATTAACATCTCCAGTCTCTCTTTCTTCATCTTTCTTTTTTGTTCTCCCAGCTGTAAACAGACTGTTATGCCACCTGGCTAGATAGCGAGTTGTACCCAACATGCCGTGCCGTACCTATATTCACAAACTATTTCGGTTTTCTATCATTTAAAGAAGATATTAGAATATCCTAAAACAGATAGCCGTCCTACTTGGTACGCCCACTAGCGAGTGCACACTCCCACTAGCGTGTGCACACTCCCACTAGCGTGTGCACACTGCCACTAGCGTGTGCACACTCCCACTAGCGTGTGCACACTGACTCCCACTAGCGTGTGCACTGCACACTGACTCCCACTAGCGTGTGCACTGCACACTGACTCCCACTAGCGTGTGCACACTGACTCCCACTACCTTTGTCAGAGGCGCGGGAGGAGAAGCCACTGGTGGTGGAGATGTTGTCGTCCTCGTGCTGAGACAGGTTGTCCTTGATCTCCTTGACCAGGGAGAAGCCCGTGGAGAAGGGCCCGGGCGCTGAGGAGGTGGAGGGCAGGGAGAAGAGGCCGCTGGGGGCCCCGAGGGCCGAGGAGGAGAGGTCCAGCGGGGGGAAGTGCAAGTGGGTGCGGTTGAGGGGGGGCCGCAACAGCACAGTGTCCTGGAAGTTCAGGGACGCCCTGCTGGTCGAAGGCTCTGGAGGCGGCGACGGAAGGAGAGAGAGCAAGAGTTGAGTAATAATAATAATAATAATAAACATTATTTGTATAGCACCTTTCATACAGAAACTGCAGCTGAAAGTGCTTCACAATAGAAAAAAAGACAGGCATAAAATGAGCACATAAAGTGCAGACATATAAAATCACAGTTTTTCACATTAGGATCTAACATCCCAACAGGCCACCTTGTTTATGGTTTGATTCAGTTTTAAATAGACAATAATAAAAAGAGTAAGATAAAGTAAAATAGTGCAATAGTGCAGTGCAATAAAATAGTAGAATAGAATAGATAGAATAGAATAGCCGAATAGAGTAGCACCACGGTGGCTCCAAGATGGGACTTTAACACCAGTCTATAGCCAAATACTAGTCAATTTCAGCTGTGGCTGGCAAGCTCGTGTTCCCTTTGTTTGGGAACCAGAGGCCTCACGATACGATATTATCACGATACTTAAGTCACAATACGATAGTATAGGGCTGGGCGATAAAACGATAACTATCGCGATAAATTATTTCCTCGAAATAAACATGAAACGTGGTCGCAAAGTTTCGATATATCGATTTTCCAAGCTTGGATATGAGCACACGCACTAACAACCAATCAGTGAAGGAGATGGCCGACAGCGGAAGGAGACCTCTGGGTAGAGAGGTAGGACTCAAGTAGTAAACAAGGCTGGCTAGGATAATTAGCTTGCACGGCGCTATTTTATAGTTTACGTGCCGAGTGGGTGTGTGGCGTGAATTCTGAGGCCACGGTTATAGTAGTGTGGGGTATACGGTGGACGTCGTTGCAATGTATTGGGGCGGAACGGAGTATTTTAGGGTCATATTTAGTACATTGTCATGGGATACACCGCTTGCTCTGGCTAACTGCTAACGTGCGCGGACTGATGACGACATCAACTCGAACATTTTATAATTTTATCGCGATAAAGTTTTTGGCCATATCGCCCAGCCCTACGATAGTATTGCGATTCAAAATATATTGCGATATGCTGAGTATTGCGATATTAATATTGCGATATATTTCGATTTATTACTTTTTTCAACTGCAAAGTAAAACTTTGTCAACATGTTTTATCTAATGAAATAAAATGTGCAGTCTGTTCATCTCACTTCAATAATTTTTATTGCAACAAATGGGATTTTCTCAAGCAGACAGATGTCAACACTGTAATCTGTGTTGCATGTACCTGACAAACTGAACCGTTTGTATTACAGTCATATTCCAACTTAACTGAATGCACAAATGTGCGTGGACTACTGTACTATTACAGGTATTGAAATGAACAATGCAACTTCCTTATACAAAAAAAAAAGTTATGCAGCCCCAGAGCCCTTCAGCAACTGGGGGGTTTGAAATTAATTTAGTTAATTCCCCAAAATAATTTGAATACACAAATGTGGCTGGGGGAACTGATTCACTCAGCATGAATGGACTATAGGTCAATACATTTTATTTTATTTCGATTCTAACATTTTCAAATCGATGCAGTTGAATCGTCACATTAGGATCGATGCATCGTTACACCCCTAATCGCGATACTATACTCTGTATCGATATTTCCCCCCCACCACTACTGGACGGGTCGTCCCCTCACCTGTGTTACTGGTACTGGGCTCCGGCGAGTCCCGTCCGTCCAGGGGAGGAGGCGGCCCCTCCTCGCTGCCGTTGGGGGGAGGAGGGGCCACGCTGTTCTGGTCCACTGCCCCTCCCCCTTCCGCTACATCGCTGTTCGTGAAGTATTTCTGCAGCCAGGAGGGCACGATGCTCTTCACCGTGTCCGTCACTCGACTGATCAAGCCAGGCTGCTGCCCGAGAGAGAGAGGGTGAGGGAAGGACCAAGAGAGAACGGGGAGGAGAGGTGAGGGAGGACGGATACAGCAGATAGGGCTGGGCGATATGGCCAAAAATGTTATCACGATAACATTTTTCACATCGTTCGATATCGACAATTGATATTTTTTTATTAGTATAAAAAAAGATATTATTTAAACAAAAAAAATGTATGTTTATTTTGCAGCAATTCTTTGTCGTTGCCGCCATCTTTAGTGTTACAGCCCCTCACACTCCAGTTCTCAGGCTGCAGCTGGTTTGAAAGCGAAAGTACCAAAAAAAGTGGCTGTGTGCTCCAGGGGAGTTGAACTCGTTTCTTTTCTATCTTTTGGCGCTTTTCTGGTGGACCGTGCACCGTGACTCACGACTGGAGACTAGCTCTGCTAGCACACATAACCTACTGTGTACAGACGGTTTCAAACTGTATTTTAAATTAGAAAGCAAACTAAATAAATGGACAAGAGAAAAATGTATCTCAATTTGGTCAGTATTGTCATTTGGACAAGCAAAGCCATTACTTTAAGATGCAGGCAAGAAAGACAAATCTGTCCACCGTCTCTAGTTTAAAGTTAGTAGAGGACATCAGACGTCTAGCTTGATGGAGTAGAGAATACTTGGTTTAAAGTTAGTAGAGGACATCAGACGTCTAGCTCGATTGAGCAGTGGTTCTCAAGCCTTTTCATGTCAAGGACCCCCAAATTGACACATAACAGGTCAGGGACCCCCATTTGATTCGTCTCATGGACCTCTATCTGAGAAGATCATTGTTTTTAGATGTGACTTAATCCAGAATTCCATAGTTTATAATGTATGTAGGTGGGGAGATAACAGTGGAGACAAACATTTAGTCACCAGAATAGTCATCCTTGTTTTGTCTCATTGGGCTAAACTTCTCGTGAATAAAATAGTGAAATTAAACTTGTACTAATTTAGCTGGGGACCCAGTCCTTGGAACCCACTTTGAGAAACACTTTTTTTTTTATATATATATATATATACCAACGTATTACATAAATATACAAGAATAAAGAATATCGGCGGATAGATTATTATTATTTTTTTTATTATTATCTTTTTCCCCCTCCTTTTTTCCCGATTTCTCCCATCCCACTGTTAGTCGTTATGCGAATTCCCAACCCCCTTCCTGGTTGTTGCGCACCCCCCCTACTGTTGGTCCGGGAGGCCGGAGACTCACATGTTTTCCTCCGACACATGTGCAGCCAGCCGGCAGCCAGCCTGGCAGCGCAGATTCTTACCGGGAGAGTGTAACGTGTGGAAGGTCACACTACCTTTCTCCAGATCCTACCCTCGCTGTGCAGGCGCCCCGACCGAACTGTAGGGGTCGCTGTCCACAACGCCCAGGACCCACCCATGGCTTCCCTCCCCCTAACTCAGCCAAACGAGTTAGTATAGCGATCAGCCCGAGCCAAGGCAATGCTGACTCTCCGGGAGTCGAGACCGCAGCCTCTTGCATTGGTGACGAGCACAATCTCCGCCACGCCACCTGACCGCCCGGCGGATAGATTGATATCAGAATGTTTTACCCCCCAACATGGGTATCGTCCCCAATAATCTAGTATCAGACGGGCTCTAGTAAAAAATATCTAAAAAAATAATGTAGATTAGCCTATAAAACCAGCTGTAAAAATACAATCCAGACTGATTCCTAGAGCATTTTTTAATCCCAATACAGATCCTGCCAATAGGCCTCTATCCCTC
This sequence comes from Notolepis coatsorum, assembly GCF_963971535.1. Lineage (NCBI taxonomy): Eukaryota > Metazoa > Chordata > Actinopteri > Aulopiformes > Paralepididae > Notolepis > Notolepis coatsorum. The sequence goes on from NC_140177.1 coordinate 3,386,267, forward strand.
CCCGCGGGAGAGGGGGAGGAGAAATCCAATTAAGAGTCCCGTTTTATTTACAGGCATTTGCTTCAACAGTCATGTAACGACTCTCTTGATAAGCAGCAGTCAACACCAGATTGGCCGCCGGCAGTAAAAACCAAGCAATATTAAGTTTTGAGTGAGTCGGTACAGTAGCACACAAGAGAGGCCAGTCCCCGGGTGGAACGACCCGCTCAGACGCACGAGAAACTGGGTCAGGCGCGGCGTGTGCTTGTGTGCAGCACCAAGCAAAAGTGCTGGAGGTCGCTACCGAGAACACAGTTCTTATAATATAGTCTCTAGATGTAGGGCCTGGGTGTTAGAACAGTCCAGTCCAGTGTGGTGAAACCGGACTCAGATCAATTATGTCGTAGACGGATCTTCATGATCAATAATAGGTGAAACACCAGGGGAGGAAACTAACTTTTTGGCTTACCAGCCAACTGGCGAGTATCTGATTTTTTTTACCAGCCAAACAGATTTTTTACCAGACAAAAAAAATCGCTAATTGTGATAATTACTTCTTTGTATGTCAAGCCGTGTCAATGTTGTGTATGCATCTGGGTAGGCACACTGTGCCTTTAAGACAGCACGGTGGTCTTACGACAGTGCTGTGAAGTACCGTCAAGTGTTGTGGTAACGTCAGTTGGGTTGGTGTGCTGTTGTGCACAGTGCACTGGTTGAGCTAGCCCCTTTCGTGACTGCGATGTGCAAGCCAGGGGCTTTTGAGCATGAAATAAAATGTCTAACCTTACGTCGTAGTCCGGTGCTTTTTTGGAAACATTATAGTCATAACAGATACACCTAGCTGGCTGCTTTGAGCACACGGGGCTAACGTTAGCTAGCAAGCAGCTATAGCTAAAACGCTACATTACACAGAACCACAGTTCCAGTAGACTAACATTACACCTCTGTGATTTAAATGTGTCCTTAGTAACTTATACTCGAGGGTTGTACTAGGGTTGGATGCAGTTCCCCGTTGGTCAGTCTGTCTGTTTTCCATCTTCTGCTGTGTTTAACGTTCTCTGTTTGCGAGTGCTCCTGATGGCTAGCCTAGTACCGCGGGACTTTTATTATTATATGTCCGCGGGTTGGCCAGTACTGCGCAAACGTTTATTAAACATTATATGTCCGCGGGTGGTCTTGTGCAGTGCTCTCGTGGCACTGTCAACTAAAGCGAACACTCAGAAGACGCGCACCGTTTGCCAGTGCAGTGATTGCAGAATGTTTTATTTTTTTGTATACTCGCCAGCAGGGGAGGAAACAAACTTTTTGGCTTACCAGCCAACTGGCGGGCATCTGATTTTTTTTAGCAGCCAAACGTAAAAAATACCAGCATTTGGCCAGTAAAGTGGCCTAATTTCCTCCCCTGTGAAACACGTATACAAACAAGGTAGATTAATAAATGAGCTTGGCTGGAAGGAGTGCTCTCATCCTGGCCAGTTGGGAGACACCGGGGTGGAGAAGGGGGGGTTAGGAGACATGGTCCTAGGTGTGAGATTAGAGCTGCCGCGATTACCGCATTACCGCGGTATCGCTGTTACATCACGCCCACCGCAAGAGTAGGCTGAATACCGCATCACTGCTGTTTTTTTTTTTATAATAATAAAGTACCCTTCTCTCGTTGGGCTTGCGGCTCTGCAGATATACCCTACTCCTCTATCGAGGTTCCAAGCGACCCTATTGGGTACCAGAAAAGTCATGTGAAACATTGCAGACCACTGATTGGTCAGAAGAGAGACGCGTCACACGATGGATCGTCTTGCAGTGCTTTTACTTCCTGAATCTCAGCCATTGATCAGAGCTCACAACACGGCTAATATACGTTAGCTCCCACCGGAGACCGGAGTGGATTACCGACGTACCGTCGCTCCTCAGGGAACGAGGCATAATGATTTTACTGCAACGAAATGTTATAATAAAAGCCCTTCGTTCTATACACTTGTCTGATTGAAAACTTTATTAACAGACCGCAGAATGGGTACAACTCTGCACGCTCTGAGCAAAGAAAGGAACTGAGATATGAATTGAGTAACGCTTGCCTTGCTATGGTCCGGTAAATACGAACGTGTAACTATATAACGTAATGCCACAAAACGAATGCCTTTGTAATCATAAGTAGTAACGTTATAATAATAATAAGAAGAAGAAAGGGTCGGGGGGTAACCGGCGGGCGAGGCGCTACCACCCCTGCCCGCGACACAGAGGGGATACTTCGAATCCGTGTTTCACTTTTAACGAATGCGTGCTTGCCGAATCCCAAACAATATTCATGCTGCAAAGTCATCCTCTAAAGATAGACATTTAGACTAGAGGCAGGCTATATGCTATAAAGAGTAGACTACAAAAAAAATGCATTCAAACTTTTTTTGTGTGTGCGGTAATAACCGCAGCGGTAGGAAATATTTCGCAAATTTGTGCGGTAAGGAAAACATCAATACCGCGGCAGCTCTATGTGAGATGTCAAGCCATCGTTAGGACAAAAAGGGATTCCTCCACAATTGGAACGAGGGGAATCAGGATCTAAATCACTCAGGCCTTGTCCAGACTTTTTCGTTTATTTAAAAAAGGTTTCCGTAAAAACGAAATAGTCTCAAGAAATAAGTGGGTGCCACAAATTTACAAAATAAATGTCTTTTCCCGTTTTAGATGTCGCTCTTTTTTTTCTGACACCCCCCGACCGAAAGTGTTATCGTTGTCCGTTATCGTCCTGTTCTGTAATTTTTGAGCCGACGCTTGTTTCCAACGGATAGGAGAGACACCGTGGAGCAAATGCAGCTTCATAGGCAGCCGGTGATGAGGAGGAGCTGCTGATTTTAAATCGACAGGAGAGAGATAGAGAGCGTCAAAGCCGTAACTTATATAATATAATAGCCCCGTGGTGCGGTCGGAGGCAGCTGTTGTATTAAATACATTTATTGATGTTTAACTTGTCCCCGTGTCCAGTCCTTTCGACTAGCAAACGTTGTCTGTATTTAACGTTACCTCAGGATACCACTGTCTTATTGTAGCAAAAGTTGTCTGTATTTAATGTTACCTCAGGATACCACTGTCTATTGTATTTAGTTGGTTGGCTATTTAGCTAATGTTGATAGCATTGAATACAGCTACAGCTCAACACCAGCCATGGGAATACTATTTACTAAATTATGGAGGCTTTTTAAATCATCAAGGTAAGAGAGGATTTGTCATGATCAACTGAAGGCGTATGCTATGGAACAGTATGTGCTTGGCTACTACTTGGGTTTTCAGAAAAAGGCCCACTATGTGACGCTAATCTCTAGCTAGTAACGTGTATTTCATCACAGTAGCCTCCCGGTGTTTAACAAACACTTCTAGCCAGGACATATCTGGACATATGACATATGTGTATCATGTTTCTTTTTTTGTTGGCTGGGTTTGCATGCGGATTAAGGGAGATGTCAATCTGTCGTCGACGGTGGTAGTACAGGCGCAGTACATTTAGCTGTAAAAGCCTGATCAAGCTCAATAGCTTCTGTAACACGAACGCAACTACTCTGTACATGCCATTGTTGTGATGTTTGGCTGAGTTTGCACATGCGGGTTAAGGGAGAGGTGGGCTATCGCGTAATCGGTTCAGGAAAAGACTAGTATCGCTTGTAAAGACAGTGACGCAAGGGGAGCGTCTTCAGAATTTCCCACTCTGGGACCCGGTCTCAGAAAATAGCGTCTTAATGCTCCCAGAAACGCAGTTCTGTGTGGATGAAAGGTGCATACGATCAAATACTTTGACTGATACGACCGAAATCGGTTTAGTCTGGACATGGCCTCAGATTCACTTGGGTTCCAGACCGATACATTAACTACACTTTAATGTCCTTGGACGACATCAAGGCACGCTCACTGCGATTTACCACGCAGCAAACCTGTGGTGTGGAAGATGGAGGGGTGAAAAAGCTAGCAGTAGCTAGTATGCAGTTAAAGAAGAAAAAATACTGAATTAAAAAGGAACAATAGATACAAACAAGTGTCATTCGTATTCTGTGCATACAGACCGACTCATAATGGTAGAGATTTGCTAGTGAGATCTAAAATAATCCATCTTCCGTCAGAGTCTCGCAAAGTTGTATGAATTATATATATTCAGTATTTATTTCAATGAGAATTGAAACACCCCTTTTATTACCTTTCTCTTCACATTTTTTTTTTTTAAGTCCACACTGCACACTGAAGAACTCCTTTTTGTCTCCATGTGACCTTATGACACCTTATGTGTGACTTATTATGTGGTTCTTCTTCAGACATTCTTACATTCCCCACGATGCTCTTTCATTTTGGGGATTCAAACTTTATTCTTGAAGTGATCAAACTTTGCCATCAGCAATCAAAGCTTTCCATGGCTTGGATCTGGATGCATTTCTCCCTTGTGGATCTGGATGTAAATCAAAAGAACTACAACTCAACGTAGGAAACAGGATGGGGTCTTGGCAATCCCCGATTTTAAGTTGTACTTCTGGTCCTTTTCGCTGAGACCCCTGATAAGCTGGTTTGACCCTGAAATTGCTGTGTCTTGGCGCTCCTTAGTAGCAGCAGCGGTCTCACCACAAAGACTACAGGATGTAGTATACTCCAATATCCCTATATCAAAATGCCAATTAGGATATGGACCGATCATATCCCACGTAATTCAAACATGGTGTAACGTACAGAGGTCTTATGCCGTCAAATGCACCTCGACTCTCCAATTTTTCATAACCAACAACTACTTGTTGGGCACAAACCTGTTAATATTTCTCAATGGGAGGAGGAGGAGGAGAGTTCATACTCTGGGGGATATATATGATAAAAACGGCCATTGAGCGTTTCAGGACCTAGATTTTTATGATCTCCCCAGCTAATCATTCTTCCTCTACGTGCAACTAAGGTCAGTGCTCAAGGGTCATGGGGTGCCGTGGGCTCAAACTAGGGGTGGGGGGAAAAATCGATACGTAGTAGTATCGCGATACTTTGCATGGCATACTGTATATCGATACAGGGACACCAAGTATCGATATTTAATTATTCATTAAACTTTTTTTTTTGTATAAGGAAGTTGCATTGTTCATTTCAATACCTGTAATAGTACAGTAGTCCACACACACGTGCATTCAGTTAAGTTGGAATCAGGGTTTCCGTTAGAAAAAATTGTTGCCGGTCTCCGTGAACTGTAAGATTTCAATCTACCGGACAAATGAGATTAATTCCGGTCATAGTTTATTGAGCTTTAAAACAATTGATAGGCAGGCTATATAAAGAATGTCATCCTCAAGGCATGTAGATTTATAATATTATTAGTAAAAACTAGGCTACTTTTGCGTATACAGTCATTAATATATTCCAAATAAAATAAGTCCCTCGATACTCCGTGCTGCTGCTGACTTGAAATAAAATAGACCGCGTATGTGGGCAGTCGGTCCGACACTAAACAGCAGTCTGTTATAATCACATTTTTATGAGCTAACGAATTCCGTTATATTGGACATTTGTATTAATTATATCAAGCGAAGAACTGAGAAATTTTGCAGAGAGAGACGGCAACATTATCGTGGGTTTGCGTGATGTATATCTCCACCTCCCAACGACTTGGTGCTGGTCATAATGTCCGGTGAAGACAACTCCCTCCAAGCACAACTTGACCACCCAAACCGTACCAAAACAGGCCAAAATTAAATAGCCCATGCGACGAACGATTCATTACATTCGTTTCATCGTTGCTCCACCAAGCAGCCGGTCCAACAATGAAAGCTGTTATCAGCGCGAGCCGGCCGCAGTTAGTTTGCAAGAAGCATCCAGCTGCAGACCCGCAGAGCAGCTTTCCAGGTCTGGGGACCGCACTGTGCCAGCAAAGCTGGTGGGTTCTGTGGGTCTGCAGCTGCATGCCTTCCGCAAATCCAGCAGCAAGCTCTCGCTGATCGAAGCAACGACAACAAACGCAATGATTGTTTCGTTCATCGCATAGGCCACCCAACTCCAGCCCATCCAAATACAATTCAAATAATCAAACTGTGCCCAGAGGAAACTATTTTCACCGGACACTATGACCGGAGAGATTAAATATGTCGGACTTCAACAGATTTTGCCGGTCAAATACCGGTAATTACCGGCTAACGGAAACGCTGGTTGGAATATGACTGTAATACAAACAGTTCAGTTTGTCAGGTACATGCAATACAGATTACAGTGTTTACATCAGTCTGCTAGAGAAAATACCATGTTCTGCAATAAAAACTGATTGAAGTGGATCTGTATGTAACTCTCCCTCATGGATCTGGATGTAACTCTCCCTCATGGATCTGGATGTAACTCTCCATTAGGGGTGGACGGTATAAACGGTGGACGGTATAAATTTGCGCTACGGTATGGATTTTCACTATACCTTGTGACCGGTAGACTAGAGCAGATAGTCACAGCAGTAGCAATGACGTTAACGTTACTCGACGATTCACTCAACGTTTGCAGCGGTCGTTGCATAGTGTTTAATTGTACCGAGTTTTTCTCCACTTGCTAACTATCAGTAGCTAGCCAGCTAGATAACGTTAGACAATGCCTCATGTATTAAACTAAAGTGAATAGTTGACTGGGTCATTTTAAACAGTAACGTTAGCTAGGTAGCTAACGTTAGCTTACGGAACAACGATAGCTAGTTAGCCAACGATAGCAAACACCTGCGAAAACGAATGCCAAACTGTATGATATCAGACGTTGATATCAGGAGCTATCAGTAGCTAGATAACATTGGACAACGCGCCTCATGCATTAAACTAAAGTGAATAGTTGACTGGGCGATTTTGTTTAATGCTTGTTATGTTGAAAGAGGAGCCCTTATTATTTAATATCGCAATAGAACCATTGGCCATTGCTCTCAGATCAAATCCTAACATAACTGGTATTCATAGGTTTGGCATCGAACAGAAGACTTCACTTTATGCGGATGACTTGCTTTTATATGTATCGAATCTCTCTGTCTCTATTCCAGCTGCCCTTGATGTTTTCAGTTCATTCGGTGCAATATCAGGATATAAACTAAACTTAGATAAAAGTGAGCTATTCCCTCTGAATGCTGAAGGTCGAAATTACCCCTTACATACTTTGCCCTTTAAAATTTCCCCACTTGGCTTCACATATCTTGGCATTCGTTTCACAGACAAATTTAAGGATTTATTTAAATCTAACTTCTCCCCTTTGTTAAGCAAACTGCATAAAGACTTTGAACGATGGTCGCTATTACCCCTGTCCTTAACGGCACGAGTCAACTCAGTTAAAATGAACTCCCTGCCAAAATTCTCATACCTTTTTCAATGTTTACCCATCTTTCTCACACAAGCATTCTTCCAGAAAATTGACAGTTTGGTGTCGCAGTTCATCTGGAATAGGAGAGTCCCTAGGCTCGGTAAAGCCCTCCTACAAAGACCAAAGCCTCTGGGAGGGATGGCTCTGCCCAATTTTAAATTCTATTATTGGGCAGCCAACTTTAGAGCACTACAACATTGGGCAAGGTTTGAAGACACACCTTCATCCCCTGTATGGTTGCTTTTGGAATCCTCTTCTTCCAGCCCTGCCTCACTGGCTGCTCTGGCTCACGCACCTCTACCTTTTCCCACCTCTCCCTACTCTAAAAATATCATTGTCAAATCAACACTCAGGATATGGAACCAGTTCAGACGACATTTTTGTTTACAATCTTTTTCTTTACTAGCTCCAATTACAGCTAACCCTGTTTTCCCCCCCTCTGTGATGGATAGAGCTTTTCTCTCCTGGTCCCCTCTTGGTATTAGAACGTTCAGTGATTTATATATAGAAAATATTTTTGCATCATTTGAACAACTGTCTGACAAGTTCTCTCTTTCGAGGTCACATTTCTTCAGATACTTGCAAGTCCGCAGTTTTGTACGTAATATCAACCCACAGTTCCCCAAACTCCCAGAAGCCACTCCTATTGACACTTTACTAAAGCCTACACTGGTCACAAAGGGTATTATATCTGTCCTGTATGGCTTGATTTCCTCACTGCGTCCTACCTCATTAGAAAAGATCAGGAGGAGGACCTGGGTGAGGACATCACAGAAAACCTGTGGGAGGATATTCTACACCGGGTCCACTCCTCTTCAATTTGTGCCAGGCACGGACTGATCCAATGTAAAATTGTTCACACTTTACTAAAGTCAGGCTAGCCAAGATCTATGGCAACATTGATCCCACCTGTGACAGATGCCACCGTGCCCCTGCTACACATAGTCACATGTTTTGGTCCTGCCCTTCCCTGCATAACTTTTGGTCTGAAATATTTGAAACTATCTCAAATAGTATTGAGATCCCAATAAGCCCGACTGCCATAACTGCTTGCTTTGGTGTCTCTATCTCCCCTACTACTCTGTCTCTGCCACGATATAAAGCTGACCTGGTGGCATTTGTTACTCTCCTGGCTAGACGTCTCATTTTACTGCATTGGAAGTCACCCACTCCTCCATCTCACTCTATGTGGCTCAGGGATATTTTGCACTTCCTTAAGATGGAGAAAATAAGGTGTGTCATAAGGGGTTCTACAGCTAGATTTCATAAAACATGGGGCCGTTTCTTTACCTATGTTGGGGAACAAGGCTCAATCGACCCCCCATAAATAATGCTCACTCCTAACCTAGCACAGTCCAGTTGAGTGACCTATCTACTTGTGCAAATGTAACCGATGTCTACCTTCTCATTTAAAGGAAAACTCCAACATTTTGGGAAATTCGCTTATTTAACATCTTCCCTGGAGTTAGACAAGAAGATGCATACCTTTTTTGTCTCTGTGCGTGCATTTAGCTTAGGGAACAGTCGCTCTGTTAGCGTAGCTTAGCTTCATCACTGGAAGTGGGGGAGGGTTTGAGCCTGACGTTCCCTACAGTGCCCTACAGTCACGAAATACACTCCAAATACAACTCCAAAACGTTCCTGTAAACATGTAGTGACCTATGTATTTACCACGTGGAGAAATTAAAAATAATTGAATTAGACAATTATGTTTTCTAAGCAGATATACTCTGAACAATTTTTTGCCGAACGACTCCTCTCTGAGCAGTCAGTGATTTCTACGTGAAGCCGTGTTTGTTTACATTCTCATTCATTCAAAGGATCCGAACCGATTGAAGTTTATGGATACCATGACTTAAAATCCTCTTACCTTGACGATTAAAAGCCTCCCCAATTTAGAAAACAGTAATCCAATGGCTGGTATTGATATACTACCAACTACTGCACGCTAACGGAGCTAACCGGACACTCAAGCAGATAACGAGAGCAATGACTTCCTTTCTGGGGGGTTTCAAAATAAAAGAGCGACGTCTATAGCAGCGGAATACGTTTATTTTGTACATTATCTAACGTTAACACGAACCTAAACTAACGTTACAACTAACCTAAAGTTAGTTTAGGTTCGTGTTAACGTTAGATAATGTACAAAATAAACGTATTCCGCTGCTATAGACGTAAAGGTGTTTCAATATTGTTATTGCTTTGGTTGTTTTGTTGTTACCTGTTGATATAGTAATGTGCCTATTGTTTTTTCCTATTATTTCCTAATCATTAGAATGGTGTCTTTATGGCAATAACAACTACCGGTATAGACGGAACAACCAAAGTAAAGATACAGCATTTAGATTTTTGGGACGGTTTACATTCACTTTGGGACGGTTACAATTGTATTTTGGGACGGTGCTGAAAAAAGTTAGTCTGGAGCCCTGCCGTAATATATACTGTTACCGTCTACGCTTCAAATTATACGGTGATATAAATTTTAGAGCATACCGTCCAGCCCTACTCTCCATCATGGGTCTGGATGTAACTCTCCATCATGGATCTGGATGCAATTCTCCCTCGTGGATCTGGATGCAATTCTCCCTCATGGATCTGGATGCAATTCTCCCTCATGGATCTGGATGTAACTCTCCCTCATGGATCTGGATGTAATTCTCCATCATGGATCTGGATGTAATTCTCCATCATGGATCTGGATGTAACCCTCCCTCGTGGATCTGGATGTAACCCTCCCTCGTGGATCTGGATGTAACCCTCCCTCGTGGATCTGGATGTAATTCTCCCTCATGGATCTGGATGTAATTCTCCCTCATGGATCTGGATGTAATTCTCCCTCATGGATCTGGATGTAATTCTCCCTCATGGATCTGGATGTAACTCATGGATCTGGATGTACCGGTAACTCTCCCTCATGGATCTGGATTAGGGTTGCAAATTGTAAGCATGTTCCTTACTCGATCATTGATAACGTTAACGATCCATTAATCGATCAATTGTAACTAAAAATACCCAATTTACCCAACAATAACAAAGGTATGTTTCCTCAATCAAAAAGTTTATTTCCACAGCAGCGACATTTGGGGATATCACTTGTCTTGTGATCCCCTCCGGCTGTTTACACCTAGGAGTGGATCACAACATAGCAATCGGTGGAAGATTTGGTGCCTCGGAGCTATTATTTCCCGTATGGTAGCCATGCCCATTATACAAGAGTAATTGCGATCGCCATGGGATCGACAGGGATTTATTCATTTTGGAGTACTTTCTGACTGAGGTATGGTCTATCTTAGGTAACCTGCTGGTATTTTTTTTTTACGTAAAACATGCTTCTGTACCGATCAGTGTCGTAGTTCACCGGACGTAAAACTTGCTTTTGGTAACGATCACAGTTTTGAGTTAAAACGACCCCCCCCCTTGATGGTTGTTAAGACACATATGTACATGGTATATACCTTTGATTTGGGAGTATTTGGAGCTTCAGGCAATCAACCAGAACGATTTGGGCTTATTGCATAATGTGTCATATCTCGCGATTTATGGAAAAATACTATTTATTTTGGAAATGGGGCAATGTTTAGCGTGTAACAAACTACAGTGTGTAGAAATTAACTGATTAGTCAGTAATGGACTATGAACAATGCCTGTCAAATGAGCCATACTATTGTCTCCATAGCTATACAGAACACAAGATGGGTCTGCAAACATCGCTAAAATGGTTAATAACGCTGGCGCCAGGCGGTACAGATGGGGAAAGTCAGTGGCCACCAAAGAGTTAAAAATGGTTCATTTTGATAATTTTATTAGCATCAATACTTTTAGAATAGCCTGATGCTGTATTTCCGATGAGTTGAGTGGATGCATGACCAGAGCACTAGCTCTAATAATATGTGACCAGGCAGCGTGAACACTTTAGGCAACCAACCTGAATTGCTCCGATTGGCCGAGCGCGCGCATGCGCATGAGCCGCGACGCGCTCCTCGGAGGCAGGAATACTAAACTCCCCCTTAAGCTCCAGAGAGAGGCTGAAAACCCGCAGTTCTTGCCCGACTGATGGGAGCCGAATCCCGGATCCGATTTTTCTAATGATGAATACCCCCAAAACATGGAGGTCCCGAACGCATGCAAGTATTGATTGCGCCGTAACGAATCGTTAAAAAAATATACCGTTAACTGGAATATGTTGTGCCTTTACACATATGTTGGATTATGTAATTGGTTGCCTAAAGTGTTCACGCAACCAGGCACAGATAATAGGGTCATGTTAAGCAAGCTGCAATTTTCTTTTTCTTACCTATAAAATAAGCCATCACTTGTACAGATCGGGCAGATACTTTTCAATCTATGTCTTATGAACCATGACACTAACACAATACCTATTTGAGAGCCAGAAGGGCTGAAAAGAACTGAGACATTATCTTATCCAGCATAATAAACTACTCTACCCAGAAATCAGTGCAATTATACTGTAACCCCCCTTCCCACGTAACACCTCAGAGTCTGAGGGGAGCCATTCTGGCTTTGGTTAGTACAAAAGAGGTAAAAACTAATATAAAAAATATATTATACACAAAATGCAAAAATGAGGTAAGAAAATGTAGTGCAAAGTAAAAAAGCGTTTGCTTAATGTGAATAGATTCAAGATATGTATTCGTCACATACATACACAAGACATGTAGTGAAATGAAGGTGGCCATGCCCGCCTTGGTTGTGCAAAAAAAAATAGACATGATAGAAAAGTACTAAGATAAAATACAATGCAAATAAATATGGCCTACTGTAACGGTGTGCTAAAGAGTTCACATGCCTATATTAAGCATAATTGCTGGTGCACATAACAATTGCAGCTTCTGCTTAATGTGAATAGACTCATACATGTGCAAATTAATATGGCCTAGTGTAAGGGAACTCTCTGATCTTGTCGAAGAGGTAGTTTTGTCTGGCATAATAACATAGTTATACTCTCTGTTTAGCTTTTGTCTCTTGGTTGGTGCTGGGCATGTGATGTCTTGGGCTTTATCATCACAGAACTCTCTGATCTTGTGTAAGAGGTAGTTTTGTCTGGCAGAGTAAGTCATAAACAGAGTTATACTCCGTTTAGCTTCGTCTCTTGGTTGGTGCTGGGCATGTGATGTATTGGGCTTTATCATCACAGAACTCTCTGATCTTGTGGAAGAGGTAGTTGTCTGGATAGTCACACACAGCCTGGCGTAGGTGTAGGGCCTAAAAGAATTGACAATATCTCCATTTCAACCATTTTCTGAATAGCGCAACGTTTTGGGGGTTTCAGGATAATCGTGATCGCCTTAACAAGTCAGGATAGACTGCGCCGGGTCACATATAATAATAATATATTTGATTTGTAGGGCACTTTATAGTTGTGGAGCAAATCCCAAAGCGCTACATTGTAAAAGAACATAAAAGCTAGCAAGAGTAAAAAAAAAAAGTTTAATAATCGATTATGTTCTGTCACTGCATCAATGCAGAAGAATTGTCCACGTCCGCATCGTGATGCATTTTAGAATCGAGAAATGTCCAGACCCCTAATTGGTGTAGCTCCCCTTGATGCGTGAGGTGGTTGTGCCTCAGAGTGGGATATGGCACGCTGGCTCAAGCAGGTGGTTGTGCCTCAGAGTGGGACATGGCACGCTGGCTCAAGCAGGTGGTTGTGCCTCAGAGTGGGATATGGCACGCTGGCTCAAGCAGGTGGTTGTGCCTCAGAGTGGGACATGGCACGCTGGCTCAAGCAGGTGGTTGTGCCTCAGAGTGGGATATGGCACGCTGGCTCAAGCAGGTGGTTGTGCCTCAGAGTGGGATATGGCACGCTGGCTCAAGCAGGTGGTTGTGCCTCAGAGTGGGATATGGCACGCTGGCTCAAGCAGGTGGTTGTGCCTCAGAGTGGGATATGGCACGCTGGCTCAAGCAGGTGGTTGTGCCTCAGAGTGGGACATGGCACGCTGGCTCAAGCAGGTGGTTGTGCCTCAGAGTGGGACATGGCACGCTGGCTGAGGCAGGTGCATCATTTGCCGAAATCCTTCGCCGGTGTCAACCATGCCGTTTGATAAATGCGCAGACTGACTTGGGTTCTTTTTTCTAGGGCCGTCACGATTACCATCTGCTGTGTGTCGCAGCTTCACTAGAAATTATCATTGAATAATGGAAGCTTCCTTCCTCTTGCAGTGAGTAAATGAGAGCTGTGGGGTAGACACTGTGTAGGTTAACTGAAAGTTTGTATAATGTCGTTGTTTGAGAAGAGAACAGATTCTCAAAATTAATGTTGGATTCCCTTTTCTATAAGGTATTTCATATGTTGGGAGGTTTCTGGAGGGGTAAAAATATAAAATAAAAACTAAGAAAACAAAGCATTGGAATAGTGATCGAAGCCTCAAAGGCAACGGGGTCAGTCCTACTACTCACATGACAAATGTTCAACTTTAAGTTCAAGTCAAAAGCTCCTAAGGTTATAATAACTGCCAAAACATGAGACACCTTCACATCCCCTCGCTGCGTTACTCCTATCTGGCTCACGGTGAGCTAGCTAGCCTGTGGCAGCTTTCACCTCCTGATAACAGCTGCGCGGGGCCTGTTGCCTTCTGCTTATCTGTGAGACACACCGATCGGCCGGCCGGCCCACACTTCAACCTGTCCGCAGCTCCACAATTCACACCGTTTCCACCAGACTGAGACCACTGACTGGCTGATTAAAACTACAGCTTCTATGGGTTCAGTCTGTGGGTTTACTTAGCACTACGTAGACCCGATGTGATTATAAGGATTTAAGGGTGCCCCATTTCTCCCATGGATTGGACAGGGTCACGGGACTAAGCAACCGGGCCAGAGTGTCATGCATGTGTCATTGTTCTCCCAGGAAGCACTCGTATTGGGTTGAAACTAGATACACATTGGTTCCTGGTATACCAGGTAAAAAAAAAGTGATCAGCATTTGAGAAAAAAAAATGACAAAATACAGTGAGCACAGGCGACTAGAAAGCATTATTGGAATTCCCCAATCTCATATTTATTAGGGGGATGCACCGAATGGGAAATTCTTGGCCGAAACCGAATACAGGAAACAGTTGGGGCGAAAACCGAATGCCGAAAATGATTAATATAAATACATAATGTATTTTTTTCCCAGCTACCTGATTATGGCTAAACTTAAATAATATTAATAATCACTATTATGGGTCCATAAAACATTTATTCAGCACTTTTGAATACATACATTAATTCCAGACTGACTGCTGAAGGATTGTACAATTTAAACATTTTCTCTTTGCATACAACAAAATGTGCATTAAAGTCAAGTGCATTTACTTTTCTCTGTAGGATAACTACAACAAAGTGCATTCATAACAAAGCCACTGTGCTTTAAAACTGCATAAAGATCTGCATAAAGACACACGCAAGACTACTACAAGGTAAGAAAACTGTATTTTCCCAGTCTCCAAAATCACAGCCGACTCGACACATGAAAATTCCTCCACACACCGTAAATCAACTTGCCGGCTCTTTCCACAGCAAAACTGTAGGCAAGGCACCCTGGTCTAGAAATGCAGGCTTCAATCCAAGTTGTTTAGTCTATCTGTTCAGTACTGCTCAGCACTGTTTCAAGATGCACAAATGTTCTAGAATGTTTGGTTATGACATCATACGGTGACATCAGAAACGTTCTAGAATGTTTGGTTATGACATCATCACAAATGTTCTAGAATGTTTGATTATGACATCATACTGTGACATCACAAATGTTCTATGACAAATAAGACGGTTCAATGACTTTATCTAAATCCAATCAATATTTATTCCTAATGCCGTTTCAATGTAAGGTTATAAAAATAAACATATAAACATTCATATAATACAATAACCTAAATACCGTAATTCCTCTAATAGTAACCGGTATTCAATTAAAAACCGGGTCTCTATTAATGACCGGGTGCACTGTTGAGCTAAGCAATTATAAGCCGGCCTCCTAATACAAGCCGGGTTTCATGTATATTAGAGGTATTACGGTATTTCCCTCAACGGATTTACCATAGGCAATATATTTTGTTATTGTTGTTATATGCTGGCCTGGCTGTGCAGTAAATACCATATAATGGTATGGTGTTAATGTTTACCAAGAGAGTAAGCCTACCTCAGAATTGTATAAAACGAAGTTATTATTATTATTATTATTATTATTATTATTATACCAGTATTGTGATTGCACTATTTTACTTTATTTTACTTTTTTTGACCACCTGTAATTGCACTGTTTACTACCGTATTTCATACAGTACTTGGTTTCAATAAATGAACCCAGTACATTTTACTGGGTTCAAACTGACACAAAATGTTGATTTATTCATTATGATTTGTTTGAAAATTAGAAATATAGGCCTCTCTCTTATACATGCCTCCTCCTAATACAAGCCTGGTATCCGCTACAGTTGAAACAAATACAAGCCGGGGTTACTATTAGAGGAATTACGGTATATAGCTTTGGCTCCTCTACAGAAGGTTTAATTATTTTGTTTGCACTAAGTTAAACCTTATTTTTTTACCAAATAAATGAGAAGCATGTTTAAAACCCATTTAGACCTAAAACGCCTGCATATACACACAAATGTGTTTCCCGGTTTCAATGGGTTAAATCAGCAATGCCTCCCCTCTTGCTGTACCAAAATATCTCCTAGCTCTAACCGTCACTGTCAAAATAATGTGCCTGATGTCAAATGGCCTCATTCTTTCAGCTTTTGCATGACTAGGTCCTTGAGAATAACTGAAAAGTTGGATTCTTTTTAGGCTATATATCTTATGTTGATGTATGGTATTTTTGGAGTATTAATTAATAAAAAAAATTAATCATAAACCGAACCGAAAACCTAAAACCGTGATACGAACCGAACCGTCGATTTTGTGAACCGTTCCACCCCTACTAGTAACAGACACAATATTTCACTGGGAATAGATTCCCTGAGATCCATATATGTCCCTAGATACCAAGAACATGCAAATGGCCTTGTAGAAGTGGAGCAATCCATTTACCATATATTTTTTAGCCTATGAGCAGGGTTAGCAGGGCACAAAATTAACTTCGACTCACCGGCCAGTGGCGGGTAGATAGAAAAATTCTACCCGCCAAGCATATTTCTTACCGGCCAAAAAAATATACGCATTTTTGTGCCATTATATAATTTTTTTTCTGTACATTTCAAGTAGATAAGCTATTACGTTGAAGAATAGACACTTAAGAGGCCAGAGTTAAATTTGTACTCTCTCTCTCTCTCTCTGAAGTGACTTCTCGCTATCTGTAAACAGCTCCACTGTCTGTGTGTATACTTAGTAGCCTCCAGATGCAGCCAGGATTCTCCGGCACTGCAGCTGGACCCTATTGGTATACTGTGCTTTGGTCAAATCACATTCAGCATGCCCTCAGCTCGAATACGCATCGAATCAATGTTATAAGACATTGATATCAGGAGCCATCTGTAGCTACTGCTAGCCGGCTAGATAACGTTAAGACAACGCCTCAGTGAACTATTTAGTTTACTGGGACATATAGAGCTAACGTGAGCCAACGTTGCCTACCGAGCGAACGGAGGTATCATGCACTCGACTATTGCTGGAGAATTTGTTGATATCAGCAGCTATCAGTAGCTAGCCAGCTAGATACCGTTAGACAACGCCTCGTGTATTAAACTAAAGTGAATAGTTTACTGGGCCATTTTGTTTAAATGCTTCAGTTCAGTGATGTTGAAAGAGGAGCTGCACTCTTGCTATCTTCGGAGCGAATGAGAGGATGGTGACAAGACAGGTCTGTGAGGGGGAGGGGAGATGAGAGCACTGCGAGCAGTGTGTGCATCAACAACTTGCTGTAGGAGGAGAGAAGACAGCGAGTAATCGATCACTAGTACATCATGCGATCAATCGATCTGGATTTTTTTTAATTTTACTGCCCATCCCTACTTCACACACGGGCGTTTCACGTGCTGTTGTTTTCTGTTGGTCTTCACATCTCGCATGCTGATCTCGCGCGAATCCAGCTGCCGGAGCTGTGCTTGTGCGTAAATGAGACTTGCCACAGGATTTTCAAAATAAGAGTATCGATATGAACCAACCTTTTTTACGTTGCATCGATCCTATTGGATCATTGATAATATGATTGATATATCGATCTGGATCGATGTATCGTCCCACCCCTAATAAATATCTGTAAGGTTATTGCACAGCAAACCAAAATTAGTGAGCGGTAAGGTCCAGGAGAGGTAGTGCTTGGCAAACGGAATTTGTCACTCAAATTTAATTTATCTCCGGCACCCTTTCCGGCCACAGCACGTCACTACTCACTCCACATTGCTACCCAGAGGTGTAAGCTGCTTTCCTCCAGAGCACAGATCTGGCCCATTCATGCATCCACATGCAATGACTACCACTCTACATTAAAACCACTCACTCATGTTAACACTGGTGTGATGATGAATATACCGGTACACATGAGTCTTCAAAACCTAGGATCACGATAACTGGGTCAACAAGCCTGTCCTCACATTATTCTCAGAGACAACCAGCCAGACATGTCAATTGCAAAGACAAATAGGATGAAAATGTTGCCACGCATCAGACTATAAGGCCTACTGATCCGAGTGTGGGATAAACCGGAATATAGACACCATTAGACAGCTGATGCTCGTAAAAGTATAAGCAAAGCATAATGGCAGATGAACATAATTCCCATCTATCATATTTGATCAAAAACATCATGCCTGTTGGAT
This sequence comes from Notolepis coatsorum, assembly GCF_963971535.1. NCBI lineage: Eukaryota > Metazoa > Chordata > Actinopteri > Aulopiformes > Paralepididae > Notolepis > Notolepis coatsorum. Next base: position 3,404,329 of record NC_140177.1, read on the forward strand.
AGGGTTGCCGCTGGGATGTAGGGCTGTCAAAAAAGCATATTCGATTGTAAAAATGTATATTAGAACTTAGAAGTTTGAATTGTGTTTTTTATTAAAAAAGAAATGTCAACAGCCACGGCGGTCTCCCTCTCGACTTCTTGCATGTGTCTGAACACACTGCATGATGGACAGGAGAGACGCGACAGCTATATCATGGGATATCACTACACCCTTTATGTTCACACTAACACTTACATTCACACTAGGCTGGTAAAGATATGCCCCCTAAAATGTCTAAACGGAAGTACAGACTACAGGCTTTCCGGTTTCGACAAAACAATTATAGAAACGTGTGAAAAATATTTCCTCATTTAAGCCACTGCAACGGCTTTGTCTGAAGAATTCACTACATGACCGGGATGTTCTAGCTTGTTTGCCGACAGGATTCGGGAAAAGTTTGGTCCGTTTGAAGGCAGCTTCCAGGGGAAGTACATAGGAAATTCTACCCCATAAGACACTTTCGGCAGTAGTTCTTTACCAGGCTTTATTTCACAGAGATAAAACTGGGAACGAGGAATTGTCTATTGGCTCGGCAGCCTAGCATTCGTGTGACATCATGTCCGGAATCAACCAGGAAATAGCTCACGGCTAATACAGGCCTGTACAGTGCGAGATATATATCGCACGTGCTACAGCAACAGCGGTCTGTGAGATGGATGGATTTACTTCAGTAGCACTGGTGCGATAGGGATTCGGTTCATATAGATACTCTTATTTTGAAAATCCTGTAGCGGGTCTCATTTCTGCCCACGCGCAGCTCCAGCTAGGCTCCGAAAGCTAGCAACGTTCAGGTGCATATGATAATCTTATTTTGAAAAAACTCTTGTGACAACTCGACGAGTCATATCCGCCCTATCCGTGCGCCTTCTGCAAGCAGAGCAGCGCGTTGGTCGGTTGCTGCGTTAACACAGCAGTGCGCCTACACGTCCCGAAATAAGTCCGTGGTGGTTTTTTTTTCTCGCAACGGGTCAAATGCATCTACATGCTTTGCACCGTCGCCATTCCTTTATGCGCACATCGCCCGAAATTAACGTTTATGTACCATTACAATCACTACAACGTTAGCAAGCTAACAAGCTAATCCTGATCACAGGCAGAGCCAGCAGACACAGTGTGGACTGGGAAATGGGGGCACTCTCTTAGAGCCATATGAAATCCGCGATCACGGAATCGCGGACGGAATCGCGGAATTGAGCAATAAAAATGGAATTACCTGTTAAACGTGGAATATTGCAGAATTTGCCATAATTTGGACTGTAATTCCGTTTTCGGGATAACGGTGGAACGTTTGGTGCAAAGCAAACATGACCGGGACGCTAAAGCGTGTTACACCGCCCGCGTCACTTCCACACTGCTTCACAACAACACAGTGCGTGTAGCTGCTCCGGTATTAACAGCATCCAAAAAGCTACGAAATACCACACTAAACCCTAAATTCAGAGCAGAGCAGTATCCGAATGATTTTTATGCCTCCGGCGATAAGTTGTTTTGTAAATATTGTCAACATACTGTGATTGGACCCGCAAAAATACGTGCGATGATCATTTGGTCTCGAAAGGGCATGTCAAAAACAAGGGGAAACACCGTGCTTCCCAAAACACTATAGATGGAAATGATAGCTTCTAGAAGTTCTAGCTAAATCTGGTGCACCCATCCATTTGTTTAATGCAAACGATTGTCATTATACACTGCCCTTTATAATCTAAATAAACTTAAATAGCTATGAAACGTTACAGTACATAGGACTATAGATGGAAATGATAGCTTCTTGCTAAATCTGGTGCACTCATCCATTTGTTTAATGCAAACGATTGTCATTATACACTGCCCTTTATAATCTAAATAAACTTAAATAGCTATGAAACGTTACAGTACATAGGACTATAGATGGAAATTATAGCTTCTTGCTAAATCTGGTGCACTCATCCATTTGTTTAATGCAAACGATTGTCATTATACACTGCCCTTTACAATCTAAATAAACTTAAATAGCTATGAAACGTTACAGTACATAGGACTATAGATGGAAATGATAGCTTCTTGCTAAATCTAGTGCACCCATCCATTTGTTTAATGCAAACGATTGTCATTATACACCGTCCTTTATAATCGAAATAAACTAAACTAAAGGTGCCTAAATTATGCATTACTATATTTCATCACAATATAATAGATATAGCTAGGTTACTGACGTTGTCATTGTGATAATGTCAGTAGTAGCTAGCTGTATCTATTGTTTACACTTGAAATATGTATTTTTATTTTGTCACAATATTAATTGAAAAATATTGTGTAAAATTGAACTGTGTTTCTGAGTTGCAGCACTTAAAAACATTAAAAAAGACTGTTATATCTTATTGAATTGTGGACATTTATTCATTCCCACTTATTAGACACAATTTCTGATGGTAAAATGAGCGTAAAAAGCAAAATACAGAATTCTGCAATATTAAAACGGAAAAAACGGAATTTGGGAAAAAATAAAATGGAATTTGGAAAATAATAAAACGGATTTCATATGGCTCTACACTCTCTCCCCTTCCCTGTGTGTGTGCGTGCGTGCGTTTGGAAAGATGATGAAGTCACTAGTCAGGACAGGAGTATATTATAGTAAACTGAGGATGGACAGATAATGTTGATATTCAAATAAACAAGTTTCGAGAGGAGTGGAAGTTTGAAGACAGACTAGACTACAATATGATGCGGGGGTGGTGAGTTGAAACAGTGTGTGTGAATGAATGAATGAATGAAAACTTTATTTAACAGATTGCAGAATGGGTACAGTACAGTACGGCTCAATACACACAATTGTTAAGGGGATGCAGACCTGAGAAAGACGTTTGTCTTGTTTACATCAGGGTCCCCCATTGTGTGTGTGTGTGTGTGTCCCAACCGACCCCACTTCTATGTTTCAATAAATTATTTGCATTTAAAACTATTAACGCTGACTCATTCCTTCAGTCCACTCAAAATTATGCTAATATTCCTTATGTTGTTTATGATATTAATTGAAAATAGCATATGAGAGTATCATAGTAATAATAACACATGGCGATATACTAAATGACAGCCAAACATGGCACTGCAACTAAATAACACAAATACAATAGGCACATTTGTGACTGTTACAAATATAACACGTTTTATACTTGTGCTACAAGATTTTGGCCTGTGCTACAAAACTATCAACCTCTGTAGCACCAGTGCTATGTGCAAAAAAAGTTAACGTACAGCCCTGTATAGTTGTTGTCATCGTCGCAAATTGATAATCACAAGATACATTCAGTGGATATAACCAAATGGATTTATGGAAAGTTCGGACCACAAAGCGTCTGGAAGGGTTAAAGAATGACATGCAGCGCTTCCAATTCGTACAGCGATGGTCTACCGGCAGCTGAACCAGTTAGCGTTAAGTCAGCTAAAGTTACATGTATCTTTTTGTGTGCCAACACTAGCGTTGAGTTATAGCATCAAGTATTTAAGTACCCTAACTTTTCCGTTTTTAATAGCACTTTATTGTAAAACAACGTTGTTTAGTCACATTTCTAGGAATTGTGTGCCTTAATTTAATTTAAACAAAACATGAAACAAGTATATAGGCTACTGTAGGCTTACTGAACAGATATTGAATAATTGACAGATACGGATGCCCAATGTTTTGATTACTATTTCACGTTTCAAAAAATATATTGTTTGTTTATCACACCATTTTCTGAGATGCGCTGCTGTGTATAAATGTCTGTTCTATATACCGTGAACTTTGATTAATTTGATCTTGCTCCGAGACAGACCCTTCTGAGAGAGATACATTATTCCATTTGTATGCTGGTGTAGGTATGTTGATATTTATTTTGTTTAAATAAATTACCAGTATAGCCTACTAGTTATGTCTCCCGTTGTATTGGTTTGCCCTCTTGTGGACATATGCGCAACAATAGAGATTCGAATGGTTCGAACGTATGTTTTCTTTTTAGAAGGAATATTCAAATGTCATTTTTGGCAAGTTTTTTGACAGCCCTACTGGGATGTGACATATCCCATGCAGGGGAGGAAACTAACTTTTTGGCTTACCAGCCAACTGGCGGGTATCTGATTTTTTTTACCAGCCAAATAGATTTTTTTACCAGACAAAAAAAATCGCTAATTGTGATAATTACTTCTTTGTACGTCTTCGTCTAAATTGATTTTCAATCATAGTAAATTAATCACACTGTCTCTACTCTTCAAAATATTACATCATTAAATCACATATTAACATGAAAGAGGGAACTATTCTGGACTGGGTTGGGCTGAACTGGGCAGTGAAAGATGCTGGGTTGGGCTGGTCTAGGTTATACTGAATGATGAATTGAAAATGAATTGAAAATGGGGGACCCTGATGTAAACAAGACGAAAGTCTTTCTCTGGTCTGCATCCCCTTAACAATTGCATGTATTGAGCCGTACTGTACTGTACCCATTCTGCAATCTGTTAAATAAAGTTTTCATTCATCACAGCTCAACTACTAGGAATGTGTGTCTGACTCTTAAGTGCAGGAAATATTCATCAGAAAGGGGGGACATGATGGAGGGAATGGAAAGAGCAGGTTTGACAGGAGCAGGGTTGAAGGGATTGATTGATTGAAAAGTTTCTTAACAGATTGCAGAATGGGTACAGTACAGTTCAATACATACAATTGTTAAGGGGATGCAGACCAGAGAAAGACTTTCGTCTTGTTTACATCAGGGTCCCCCATTTTTAATTCATCATAACATATTGGAGTGTGGAGGAAGTGGACAAGGCATTAAGCAAACAGGACTGAAATGGGGGACCCTGATGTAAACAAGACTAAAGTCCTTATCTGGTCTGCATCCCCTTAACAATTGTGTGTATTGAGCTGTACTGTATTGTACCCATTCTGCAATCTGTTAATAAAGTTTTCAATCAATCAATCAATACTGGGTTGGGCAGTGAAAGAACCAAGCATTTCACTGTAATGTAATAGCTAAATAAAACAACTTGAACTTGACTTGTTACATTTGCACTCTGGTTGTATGCCAAATGTATTCTGGTTGTACTGTACTTGTGCTGTAAGATGACAATACATTGGAACCGAATCGACAACGCTAGGGGTTCAGCAGGTGTGTTCTGAATGCCAAATATGACAACATCACCGTTGTGAAGGGCATATGGGCGAGTGGTGATATGCTGGGAAACCCGGTAATAATAAAATGTCACTCGGCTGCATTTAAGCAAAGCCGCTCAGTATAGTCGTCCACTATGTTGAATGCGCGTTATGGTAGCTTGTTACATGCTAGGTAGCTAGCCGGCTAATGCTGGTTGACTGTCATTCTCATCCGACTCGAAGGAGACGCGTCGCGTGCTGTTGTTCGCCCCCATGTCAGACCGCACCGATATCCGAAAGCGACGACTCTACATGCAATTATTTTCATCCACTCATGTGTTTTTGTAAGTTTGTCTACGTTGTCAAGCCGGCTGCCGGTGGCAGGAGTTAGTAGGTCTGCGCGCAGTGGTATGTCCACTTCCCCTAGATGGGCGTCATCTTCTAGAAAACGAGTGTTCATTGGAGGAGCTTAGAGCGCATCTGTACAACGATGATGTTCATTGGTTATGGTCTGATTATTATGTGGCGCAAATGGGAGGAATCAAGGGGGGAGTCAGAGTTCGGTTTGTGTCAGTGAGCGAATCAGCAGATTGCAGAATGATTTTTTTGTTTTGTTTTGTAATTACTAGTACTCGCCAGACTGGCGAGTGCTCTTCATGAATTACTCGCCAAACGTAAAAAATACTCGCAATTGGCGAGTAAAGTGGCCTAATTTCCTCCCCTGATCCCATGATATCCAACGTTACGCGGCTAGATTGATCCACTGTGTCCGCCCGACTACGTGTTTTAAATCCATTTCTGTATCCATTTGTTGGACAGACGAGAGTTGACGACTTGACGTTATGTTCTAATTTAAAAATAAACCAACAGACAGTAATACCTTCCGTCAATTTTGTATCCTTTCATTGATGGTAAATAAATGGTGCATTTATATAGCAGCTTTTATCCAAAGCGCTTTAAAATGTGTTCCTCGCATTTTACCCATTCACTCACACATTCACACACCGAAGGCAGAGGGGCGACCATGCAAGGTGCCAACCTGCTCATCAGGAGCAATTAGGGGTTAAGTGTCTTACTCAAGGACACTTCGACACGCTGCCCGGGAGGAGCGGGAATTGAACCGGGAACCTCCGGATTACCAGACGACTGCTCTACCTACCAAGCCACTGTCGCCTGAAACAATGTAGCTGCAGCCTTATTTAGCACATTGTGCAAACATACTGTTGCTGGTCTGGACTGGTCATACACCGGTGAGGGCGGTGGGCTGGTAATGTAACAGTAACACCGACTACCGTGGCAAGCCTACTGTTGAACACAACGTCAACCACGGAATAAGATGGAAGGTAGCATTGCTTTGCATCATGCGTCTCAGAACTATAGAGGGGGGAAAACGGGAGCGAATACATATGAGCATCGTCGTTATGCAAGATGGATATACTCTCCTTCACCCGAGAATAGGCATCAGACATAGAGGAGACAAGACCATGACACGGTTCAAAAAGGTGCAGGTGTAATAGGCTACTAGGTGGTCGCTCCTCAAAAACTGATGGCCACATAGTTCTGTCCCTGGCTGGGACACCGTTCACAATGGAAGAGGGAAAGCATCCATCCACAGCCCAAAATACACTGACCATTGCCACTGAAAAATTATATCAAATATGACCTCAAACTGAATGGAATTGCATAACTATCATTTTTTTTTTTTTTTTTAAGCCCTTATTGGTAAACTTCCCCCTTACATCACAAAACTGTTTTCTACACGTTCAAATTACTGGTTGGTTCTTAGGGTTCCTCCAGTTTGCTCTGAACTAGGGAAAACTGCGTTTTCCTTTGATGCTTCCAACACCTGGAATGCCCTCCAACTGACTGAAGATACAATTTCTTGCTGCATTTAAAAGTATGCTCTCTGAGCACTGTGTGTCAACTTGTAACTGTCACTGTAAATGAGGGTAACCTACAGTACAGTACGTGTCTTACGAGTTAAAATAAAGGTTTGAATTGAACGTGTGTTATTAAACTGAGCCAAATCAAATGTTTGGTTAAAGAAACAACCAGCAGCAAACAACGTAATTTAACTCAGTTATTCAGGTGGCTAAATAATCTGAACTCTACACTGCCTCCTACTACGCCGACTAGCCTTACCCTCCAGTGAGAGCTATGTTAATCATTCCCTATAACAGGCGAGTAAACCTACAATTCACACAACCTTAATAGTATAGGATTACACCTCCGAGTTTAACTTAACACAACCCCCCCCCAAAAAACTGAAATTGTCCAATCTAAGTGGCTAGGACGAGGTCATCCGCTGTAATGGGTTGACTTGTTGAACCCTGGTAGTGTGAGACTTGACGAGAATATAGAAATGACAAAAAAAGGAGGTATTTAGACTATTGAGCCACAGTCCACCACCCACAGCAGGCCCCAGCTCGCCTCACAGCACCATGACTCACTTCCTGACGGGGCATGTGTGTCAAAAATGCACATTCACCTATTGTCATCTGTCTCCACTCATTCTCCATAGACAACAAGGGTCAAAGTTGGGAGGGGGGGGGGCTATCAAATCATCTGGATGTTTTCCAAGTAGGTTCAACCAATTTATCCGAGTTGGGGCAGAAAAGTTAAAAAAATGTCACCTAAGGTTCAATACTGCAAAATTAAAGTGACCGGTTACTGGAACTCCCGCCACTTGCATTAATGATATGGGTTATTTAAACGTCCCTGTGTTGATCCCTCTCCCTCACGGGCCTAGTTGTAACCTAAAACCAAGAGGCTGTGACACAGCTCATAACTCTGTTGACTGGGGTCAGTAGTATTTCCCAGATGACCACAGAGAAGGGTGCATCGTCCGTTTGTGTGTGGTCCCAAAAACACAAGGAGAATGTGCAGCTGACACTTGCACTGCACAAACACAGCCTCGCGAGTTCAAATGTCAACACGAATGACATTACTCATTATTCATGACATAACATTACTATGCGGAATGGCTAAATGTGGTTTGGTTTGATTATGAATGTGGACGTCATCTAATAATGAAAACATATAAATGCAATGTCCGGTTACACCTATAACAAGCCGACCTGATAATTGAGCATGTCTTGGTAGTCAGTTAGCTCAGTGAAGTGGGGTCCTGGGTGGCCAGCAAAATGGGGAATGTTAATTATTTATGAATTAATAATAATATCACTAATATATTCTTCACTAGAAGTTAGTACAGTGAAAACGTGTATAAACACATCACCTTGCCTCACTGCAGTGCATCACTGACACAGTACTATCAAACCATCCTAGACTTTTACTTTATTCTTAAATCGACACTGTACAATTCCACACTTTACTGTACACTTACTGTATATTTTCATTTTGTGTTATATTAGAATGTATATACTAGGAGGACCGTATTTTATTCTTATTCGCAACTTTTGTTTTTGACTACCTAAATGTTTACCGTTTACTGTGAGCGATCTGTAGTGCCAAATTTCCCTCTGGATGAATAAAGTATTTCCATTCTATTCTAAGAATGACAATTCTTATGCATGTCATGTTATGATGAATTGAAGATGGGGGACCCTGATGTAAACAAGACAAAAGTCTCTCTCTGGTCTGCATGATCCCCATAACAATTGTGTGTATTGAGCTGTACTGTACCCATTCTGCAATCTGTTAATAACATTTTCAATCAATAAATCAAAATTCTGCTATTCCCACTCCTCTCTCCCCTTACAGTATACAGTTATGGAATTCTGGATTAAATCCTATTACGTGATAACAAATATATTTTCAGGTGGGGGTCCTGGGACGATACACATTTGGGAGTCCTTGACAAGAAACAGTTTTGAGAACCACTGAGGAGCTAACTAACGCCATGTATGATGTATCCCGCCTTCCCCCCAAGAAGATTGTCCTCAGAGGAACCCACTGGCACCAATTTGAGGCTACAGCTAGCAGCAGCTAGCTCAGCAGCACCCCTCCATCCACACACACACACAGAGCTACAGCTAGCCTGCTGCTAACGCCGGCTGGATGTCTGCTGGTGGATTTTTAAAAACACAAAAACAATCAATCCATTTAGTATCGAGCAGGAAAATGTAACAGTCGGGGTTACACACGGGGTGGGATGTGTTGGAAATAAACGGACCCGAACAAAATGTCGGTACTCTCTAATAATTGCATTTACTTGTAGAACATAAAAATCTGCAACGGAAAATCAATCATACTAGCAGACAGGTCAGTCAACCATGTGGGTTCAGCTCGCTACGCAATCCGGCTCGTTGGCACAGATTGAGCTAGTATTAGCTAAGCTAACTTACCTAGCTAACTACCTAGTACAGGAGCTCAACGTTATTATTCTATACCAAAGACAAGTAGGTATTATGGAAAGTGAACATCTATAGCGTTTATATACATCACGTTACTATAACACAGACGAAGGTGTGTTGTTGCATCAAACGATAATAACAATGCGACGCTAGCACAACGTTAGCATGCTAGCTAGCTTAGCTAACATTTCGAATTCCATTTACACGGTGGTTGTGCTAACGGGCTTAGCTAACGGCTAACGTGCTGTGTAAGATTACGGTTTGCTTGTGCATTCGTCAAAACATTTAACACGACTGTGAGAGGTAACGTTAGCTTATAAACTCTCACGTAGCCAACCGTTTGCTGGGGTTTCCCGGCTAACAGAGCTAGCAGTAGCTAAAGTTCGCCGAAACATCTCCTCCCGGCTGCTAGCTAGCAACGCGTGGAGGCCATGATCGAAGCGCTCACCGTAAGGCCGCGAAATATATCCCCCAAACAAAACAATAACAATAAGCTGAAATACAAATAACAGTCACAATTTTACAGTCAGTGTTAAGTTAGTCAAACGAAGGCCGCCGTTCGATTTACCTGTGTAGTTTTGGCGTAAGGTTTAGCGGAAATTTTATATCTTCTACTTCTGATTTTCCCTCCACCCGTGGCCGCCATGGCTGGTTCGTGTGAGCGGTGTCTCCGGGTAGCTGTCATGCAGCGCAGCGCCACCAGAGGGAGGACTATCAATGGGAGGTGAGGGGCGTTATTTTTTTCCGTCGCCGCATTTCTCGGAGACGCTCTCTGATTGGCCGACGCCTGTTTCTACACTGGTTAAGCTTAGGCACTCTTTCGAAGTTGGTTAAGGTTGGAGTTTGTCTTAGAGCATGGCGGCGATAGAACGCCAGGTAGTTTGCAGGCTGTTAAACCCGGAAATGGGCAAAGACACAGCTCGTCACGCGATTGGGCAAAACATGTCAGTGGCCAATCAGAAAGCGTCTCCGAGAAATGCGGCTACGGAAAAAAATAACGCAGGTGAGGGAGAGCTGTCATGCAGCGCAGCATAGATATATATAGAACAGCGCCACCAGAGGGGAGGACTATGGGAGGTGAGGAGAGCTGTCATGCAGCGCAGCGCCACCAGAGGGAGGACTATCAATGGGAGGTGAGGGAGAGCTGTCATGCAGCGCAGCGCCACCAGAGGGAGGACTATCAATGGGAGGTGAGGGAGAGCTGTCATGCAGCGCAGGGCCACCAGAGGGAGGACTATCAATGGGAGGTGAGGGAGAGCTGTCATGCAGCGCAGCGCCACCAGAGGGAGGCAATAGGGTCCTCGACCCTACTCGAGGGAGGACTATCAATGGGAGGTGAGGGAGAGCTGTCATGCAGCGCAGCGCCACCAGAGGGAGGACTATCAATGGTAATAGTCTTTGACTATTTACCTTTTTGTTTTTTAAACTTGTTTTATGTTTCTATGTTCGAGACAAATAAAAATCAAATCAAATCAAAAACAGCCTACCGCTTCACAGATCACCGGCAAAAAAAACGATTCAGTGACAAAATTCATATACTGGGTTCACACCAAGCACAAGTTTACAACAATAGATATGAATGCAAAAAATAAACCAGAAAAGAAAATGTGCCATTGTATATATAGACTAATTTGATTTAGCTGTAACACAATACTGCATTCAAATTGTTATCAAAATATCAATATTGCAATTATATATTTGCTATTGTAAGAAATAAAATAAACAGCGAGAAATAAATAATTAGCTTATTTCAATTCACTGGCACTACAGAAGGAACAAACAAAACCACCCCAGATAATGAACACATTGTATGTATTTATTCAAAATTTTAATGTTAATGTGTACAAAAAACAAACAAAAAACAAACCCTCAAGTATAAAACAAATATTAGTAGTACTATAAGTATCTTATTAGAAATCACCGCTCTCAGCATGTTCACTAAACTGCATTATTGACAATACAGACATTCAAAGCATGGAATCACTGGTGCAGAACAATGCTGGAGCAAATTTTATTCAAATATTACATAAATATAATAAATAGACATTACGTTACAAACTTTACTTGAACTGACAGGAGATTAAAATATATATATATATATATATATATATATATATATATATAGACACCAACACTGATATGAGAGGGAAAACTGCCAGGCTGGTAACCTTGTTAGAAGTAACTATTCTTCATGTATATCACTGAAGAAGTGGATTATATTATAAAAATGCATCACTTGACTTTGCACTGATTGTCTCCAGAGGTTGAAGGTGACGCTCACAGCACAGCTGCTGTGTGGAATCATCACAGATATTTCTCCCCTCTCCACTTCCCTCACTCCCTCGTTCACGTCTCACATGGTCTTACATTTGTTGTGACAGTGTCAGGCAGGATATTAAATCATGCAGTGGAAGTCGACTGTGCGGCCTATACATGATGCAACACAAAAAAGCCCTTTACATGTTATTTTGATCAGTTGTTGTGGACGGCCGGCCTGCCTGATCCCCCCCCCCCCCCCAATCCTAACACACACACACACACACACACACACACACACACACACACACACACACACACACACACACACACACACACACACACACACACACACACACACACACACACACACACACACACACACACACACACACACACACACACACACACACACTTAAATGCAGAAGTTAAATACATATCGACTTTAAGTGCAATTAAATTAAACATAGCTCACAGTAGTTAAAAAGGAAACACATTATGTTAAGGCTACAGTTGGTAACAGTTGGTCGTGCCTTTTCATTTGGAAATGTGCAAAACAATTTTTTTCACAATGCTGAGGTTTAACATTGTACCAATACTTCACCGTGTTCCAGAAGTAGGTACAGAAGCTGAGGATATTTGGTCATAATTATAATCCAAACCAAAATGGATAAAATCCAAAAAGTTACCATAATGACTTTCATATTTCATCACTTATGTGATGCTTCTGAGGAAGACGGTAGATTTCAGTCGAACCATTAAGGTAAAGAAAAGTCTATACATATGAACGTCTTATAGTAATTTAGATGAACCTTTTCCAATCAATTAAAAAAAACCAAAAAAAAGTTACCAATCAATTATCATGATGTACAACGTTGCTGCACATCTATTAGTTCTAGTCATCTTTAGTTCTTCTAGTAAAGCTGTGAAACCTTAATAAAGCACACGCTGATCAATGGAGAATGCCCCAGTCCAGGATGGGGTGAGTGCGCAGTGGACTCTGAATCGTGGCGTGGTGCGAGTGGTGTGAAATGGTCCATGAACACGAGGTCCATGAAAAGACGCCGCCGTCTAGATTTGACATCAATACCAATCCCATAATAGAAAACCTCCAAACATTTAACATTTACTTTTGCCAGGTCGGAATCACGTAATCAAGGCCGTTTGTGCGACGGGTCCGAGAGAGCTGGCATGTTTAATTATACACCCGCTCAACCCTCTCACTACCACACTACAGAAGGTTAACCCTTTACTATCACACTACAGACGGTTATCACACATGTGATAGTAAAGGGTTGACCCTTTGTTGTGTGGTAGTGAAAGGGTTAACCTGTGTATTGTCGCAGTGAAAAGGGTTAACCCTTTGTCGTGTGACAGTGAAAAGGGTTCAACTTCTGTATTGTCGCAGTGAAAAGGGTTAACCGTTTGGTAGTGCGGCGGTGAAAGGGTTAAACACCGCCAAAGGTGGACCACCTACACTTTCCAATACAGTGCGTATATTGTGTTTACCACGTCATCGGTGGGTCAGCCTCTACTATTTAGATTCTTTTCACAAATGATACCCTCCGCTCTGACCCTCTCTCCGTAAACCCCATCCATCCTTCATCCATGTCTCCCGCAGTGGGAAGGTGTCGTCACTGCCTCCTCCCTCCGTGTTCGTCCACAGAGCGCTTCCTCCCCAGGCCTCTCCTCCGTCTCGTGGGCTGCGTGCCACTCGAGGAATCCCCGTCGCCTATGGAGAGCAACACAAGAAAAAAGAAAAGAAAAGTGGACCGACTTCGTAACTGGGTCAAAGTTATCGTCAGGGCTGCGGTCGGGGGAATTGTTCATACTTTCTGCACATTACCGCTCAATTGCACAGCCCCGTTAAATATTCCATCTCACTGTGTGTTGTTATTTTTATTCTAATTAGTGTGTATATACTTGACCACATCGTGCACAATTGTACAGCCCTGGCCTATTTTATTTTATAATTCTATTCTATTGTGCTTCTATTTTAATTTAGTTTATATTCCATTTTATTTTATTCCACCTTTTTATCTTATTCCACCGTGATTGTCCGTCCGTTAATGTCGCACCAAAAAACGACCCAATCAAATCCCTTGCACGTGTAAACTACTTGGCAATAAAGACCTTTCCGACTCCGATTCTGATTCTGGAACCACTGTGAGCAGATTAGCCTACTTGTTGTAGCCCGACCTGTGAAGCCGTCTGGGCTGGAACTACTGCAGGAGTCCATGCAGCTGCTCTCGTCCTCTTCACTCCTCGTGGAGCCACTCTGCGGAAAAGAGTCGACAAGTCAGTGACCTTCGGAGTAAAGAGGCCGTACGAGATGCAAAAGACTTTGAAAATTGACAAATTGATCCCCTCACTACTTTTAAGGACTCTTATCGCAGAGTTGTAAAGGACTCTTTAAGGACTCTTATGCGCCAAGGTTGGCCTTAGGCTAAATGCCAAGAAAACCGAGGTCATAATGTATAACATCCTCCCGGATCATCCACCTCTAAGGACAACAGGAGGCTCTGCTCTAAAGGAAGTCAGTGATTTCAAGTACCTGGGCTCGTGGGTCAACTCGTCCGAGCAAGACCTTAAAGTGAGGAAGGCACTTGCGTGGAGGGCTCTGAACGGCATGACCAGTGTGTGGAAATCCAACCTCCCCCGTCAAATCAAGCTCAACTTCTTTCATGCAACAGTTGAGTCTGTCCTTTTGTATGGCAGTGAATGCTGGACCTTGAAGCCCACCCTGCAGAAGTCCTTGGATGGGTGCTACACCAGAATGATGCGTGTGGTGCTCAACATCAACAGGGATGAGCATGTCACTAATGCAAACTTGTATGGGGGGGTGCTAAAGGTGAGCGATAAAGTGGCAGTCAGGAGAATGAGGCTGGCAGGTCACTGCCAGAGACACCATGAGATGCCAACCAGCAAACTTGTACTGTGGGAACCAACACACGGGCATCGATCACGAGGACGTCCCACGTTAACCTATGTGGACGTACTCAGGAGAGATGTGGGAACAGAAAGCACCGGCGAGCTAGCCAGATGCATGGAGGATCGGGATGACTGGAAGCACCGATGGAGGGCCCGTCCGAGGACGACCTAGATAGATGTAAAGGTTAAATAAATAAAATAAAATAAAATAAAAGTTGCTATGGAGGTCGGACGCCGTCTCGGTTGGGTTACTCAATATCAATTTGCGTTGAAAAACAGTTAATAAGAGGGATCTTAATATATAATAATAATAATATATATATATATTATATGTAGAGAGGGATCTTCTATGAAAACAGTTCATAAGGGATCTTCTATGAAAACAGTTCATAAGAGGGATCTTCTATAAAAACAGTTCATAAGAGGGATCTTCTATGAAAACAGTTCATAAGGGATCTTCTATAAAAACAGTTCATAAGAGGGATCTTCTATGAAAACAGTTCATAAGGGATCTTCTATAAAAACAGTTCATAAGAGGGATCTTCTATAAAAACAGTTCATAAGAGGGATCTTCTATAAATGGCGGCTTGCGTGAGAAAAGTGACATCAGTTTCTCACGCCCAATATATAGTAATTTAATATGATTATGCATTATGTACAAATCCAATCAACCACCTCACCCTTTGTAGCCCATGTTTCTGCTCATACCACACCATTCCATGCAGACAGAACAGTGTGATTATTGCCTAGAAGAGAGAGAGAGAGAGAGAGATTTCCAGTATGTTGTATATGATTATAGATTATAGACCCTAACAGTGATATGTTGTATATGATTATAGATTATAGACCCTAACAGTGAAACACGGATCTCCGATACACTTAAAACAAGTTGTAGAACAACAGACGCTGGCATTAATGTTTCTTTGAAGTGGTATACTATTTTTTTTTTTTTTTATTGATCTTTTCCCCCCTCCTTTTTCCTCCGATTTTCTCCCATCCCAATGTTAGTCGTTATGCCAATTCCCAATCCCCTTCCTGGTCGCTGCGCACTTACCCCCCACAGTCGGTCTGGGAGAGTGGAGGCTATCACGTGCTTCCTCCGACCCGGACCCACCCCGCCAGCTTCTCCCACCCTCTAATACTGCCAATTGTATTAGTGTGAACGGCCAGCCAAGCTGGTGACAACGCCGGGAGCTGGATTCGAACAGGCGAATCCAGCGTCTCCGCTACGCCACCTGACCGCCCTGAAGTGGTATACTCTTAACACGCGAGCACACGCAGACACAGGTGCACAGCCCAGTGCACGCGCACACACACACACAAACGCAGACAGACAAAGAACACAAGTCTCTTACTATACAGAGCAGCCACAGGAGGACAGAGCGGCTCTGTGTTTTGGAAAACACGTCCTGCCCAAACTTGATGCAGGCGAGAGCCTCCAGAAAAGCGATGGCTCTGAAAGAACAGACACACGGTCAGAGTCAGACAGAAGGCAGTGTTGCAAAGCACAATGGCCCCCTCTCCTGGCGGTACCGTTCCATTGCATTAGAGCTCCCACTACACTCGGCAAACATACATGTCTACACGTGCATGTGCTTGTATTTCCCCCCCCCCTCCCTCCCTCCCTCCCTCCCTCCCTCCCTCCCTCCCTCCCTCCCTCCCTCGCTCCCTCCCGCCCACCGACAAATTCCATTCACTAACTAGACTGTTTATGTTTATTAGGAGCCCCATTAGTCATCATGTTGACTATTCTTCCTGGGGTCCTCAGTGATATACACATACAAATATGAAACACTCAGTGTAAATCAGTCATATATCACATCCATAATCAATAGAAAATAAAACAAAAGGTCATAGGTGAATCCATTTCACCATACCTTTAAAAAAACACAAAGTAAACAGGAGAAGTTTGGATAACATACATAACATAACACTGTAGTGGGAATCTCAAGCACTTATTAATTTGCAGAGCTTATATCCACCGGGACACGAGGTCTCACTGTTGAGTGTCTCACACGGAGGGATAGAGCGAGTCTCGTTGCTATAGAAACTGGAGCAGACGAGGGCAGCTCTCTGCGTCACAGATGATTTCATAATGCTCCAAATTTAAATTGACCGTAAAATTGAATGCAATTGACCGATCCCAAGCCTCGCACCCTTTTCCTCGACCCGCCAAATCACAGCTGTTGCTTTCTCGTCTGTCCGAGGGAGGCTACAGCTGTGATTGGAGGATCAAGGAAAGAGGGCAGGGTTTGATATAGGTCAATTCAGCATAAAAGAAAAGGAAAGTGGGCGTTCTAGAGTCAGCAATTCACTCCCTCAGCGCTTTCTTCACCATATGAAGGAGACTTAACCCTTTCTCCACCATATGAAGGAGACTTAACCCTTTCTCCACCATATGAAGGAGACTTAAAGGGGAATGTCACCCATTTTAAGAATTCACACCATCTTCTTCCTGTGAACACACACCACTCTCTCCTAAAGCTAGAGATCAGAGAGAGAACCCTCCAATCAGTGATGCCACTGGGATGTAAAATCTGGGGCTGCTCCATAGACGGTGAGTTTATGAGGCCATAAAATGTTTGTGTGAGCTCTTACACAATTTTTTTTTTGTATTCCAGCATTGCTAGAAGGCCTGAACCAGAATTAAAACCTCATTTGGGTCTCACACAGATCTCACACAAACAAGTACTTCACTCCCGACAGTTACGTCTTTAAGTTTCAATCTAACCAAATACCAACCTGCCTTTTAGTTTTCTAATTGAACTGATAACCCTGTCATGATCATTAAAGGGGAACTATTTTACTATTTCTTTCACTATTTGGGCACTTTTACACAATTCCTGTGAGTCTATGGAACACCTCTGTAATATATATATTTTTTTTATTCATTGTTTTGTATTTCTAATCAAGTCCTCAAAAACAGCATTTTTCTACCTCAAGATTTCGAGCTGTTTTGAGCCTGGGCTGCAGGGCGCCACCTAAACCACTGTGCACCGTCGTGTTCGCCTGAACATTAACATGCAGCAGTGACTATATGACATCACATATAGGCACATTTTCAGATGACTCAGTTCAGTGAGGGTGAATATTGTGAGAGGAGAATTGGAAGAATGCGCCAATATGAGAATTTTGAGACATAGATCATATTAATATAAGTTCACATAGCTAGGAAACAATGCTAAACACTCAAAAAGGCCATTTATAAGATAGTTCCCCTTTAAATAGCCTTGTGTACTTGTAGCATTGTGTACTGGTGTTAATCGAGTGGATTTGACCATAGAATCCACAGGTGGCTGCACTAACCAGCTGAGTGTTTTTAAAATAGTTAAAGGAACACCACTGGTATCGAATCCAGCTGTCAGCGTTGCTTCCGGCTTGGCCGGCCGTCATACTGGCTCGATTGGCAGAGTCAGCGGGAGGGAAGCCGGTGGGTGGGTCTGGGTCGTTGTGGACAGCGACTCCTACAGTTCGGTCGGGGCGCCTGCACAGCGAGGGAAGGATCTGGAGGGAGGTAGTGTGACCTTCCACACGTTACACTCCCCCAGTGAGAGTCCGCTCTGCCAGGTGAAAAGAAGTGGTGGGCTGGGTGCACATGTGTCGGAGGAAGCATGTGATAGTCCCCGCCCTCCCAGACCGACAGTAGGGGGTAGAGTGCGCAACGACCAGGAAGGGGATTGGGAATTGGCATAACGACTAACATTGGGAGGGGAGAAAAAGGAGGAAAAAGATAATAATAAAAAGAAAAAGGAACACTCCAACATTTTGGGAAATTAGCTTACTGTCTTCTCCAGAGAGAGACAAGAAGATAGATACCAGTTTCCTCTCTGTGCATTCAGTAGAAAGCTACCTGGCTGCATGTTAGCCTAGCTTAGCACAATGAATGGAAGCGGACATGACCGGGTAGCCTAGGCATTGTCCAACTAACACCTCTCCCGAAGGCTACCCGGTCATGTCCGCTTCCATTCATTGTGCTAAGCTAGGCTAACATGCAGCCAGATAGCTTTCTACTGAACGCACAGAGAGGAAACTGGTATCTATCTTCTTGTCTCTCTCTGGAGAAGACGGTAAGTGAATTTCCCAAAATGTTGGAGTGTTCCTTAAAAAAACGAGAAGTGTGTCCTCGTACGGTCTTTCGTCCATGCGCACACTTTGCCGGGGTTAAGGCACTGAGATCCCACCCCCATTGCTACGTGAACCTGGATACAGATTCACAGGGCGGTGAGATCCCACCCCTGTCACCAATGCAACTGAGGGTGCGGTTACACCTTTCGTTTCATCTTCGTATTGTTGTCATATGCGTTTCGCCGCGACGTCGTGCACCTCGAGTCACACTTTCGTTTTTTTTCCGTTTTTGTCACCCGAGCACACTGATGTAGTACACTGCCAAAGCAGTAGGTGGCAGTAGGTGGCAAACATGAAGGCAATTTCAACCAATCAGAACTTGAATGTGCCTGCAAAGCAAATGTCAACAAGGCGGCCACCATCTTTTGCCTAGTTACCCAATGCAGCAATTCTTTTTCAGCAAAGCCTAATAAAAGTGCAATAAACAAAACGGATACATTCACTGTGTGTTCTGCCTGTCATTTGTTGATGAAACAAAACTAACATCAACACAAGTGACCACCAAGAGCGGATAGTTTAGTCTAAAAAAAGATCGGTAGCATTGTTAGCTGCATGCTAACGTCAATGGAGTATGCCATTATAACAATATAGCATTGTGGCTAGAAGCTAACGTTAGCTCACGCTACTTAGCCAGCACCAAACTGATGATATCGAGAGCTATCAGTAGTTAGATAACATTAGCGACAACGCTGTGTGTATTAAACAAAGGTGAATAGATGACTGGGCCATTTTGTTTAATGCTTGTTAAGTTGAAAGAGGAGCTCTGAGCTAACAGGGTTTGATGGCTAACACTAGCTCATGTTATCCAGTGGCAGTGCCAATCGGTAATGCTAGCAGAATGAATGGATGTAAACTTTATTTAACATTTTGCATATGGGTACAATACAATACGGCTCAATACAAACAATTGTTAAGGGAATGCAGACTGTTGTAGCTTGGACTGGGGTCCTTATAACAATAACTTGACAACACATAGTAGCTGCAGCTATTTGGTTTGGGACAGTGTCACCGGAAGGGCACGCAGATGGTATCTACTGCGCATGGGCGTTTTCGCAACAACGGCTCCGTGCTGACTACACGGCTGTTGTCGGCGCGTATTTTAGCGTTTCTCCAAAACGCAAACACAATTTAGCGTTTCAGCCGTATCCACAAAAAAACGCAAAAAAAACGCATTTCTGTGTAATAGGGACATGAAACGTATTCAAAAACGTATAAAAAAACGCCACAAATACACTAGTCTAACCATGGCCTGAGTGGATTAGAACCTGGGACAATAGGATCCACAGGCGGCCGCATTAACCAGCCGAGCTAAAGGGTCAGACCCGTTAGCTGGTGCTGGTTGACTGCGACCGACTCCTTAGTAGTTTACACTGGTATCATTGTGTACTGGTAGCATTGTGTACTAGGGCTGCACGATTTTGGGAAATAATCTAATTGCGATTTTTCTGACAGATATTGCAATTGCGATAAAATTTTGTATTTTATTTTTTTATAATTTTTTAAACAAACACATAAACAAACATGACAACACACGATTAGATATACAAGCATTGTTAACAGTGCACATCAAATTAAATCACCGTTTAGATAAATGTCTTATACAAGATATGCCCCTAATACCTGCTATCTATTCCCCTACACACATAATGCTCTTGCTCGCACCCCCCACCCTGGACCCCCCAATGGATAATCCATCCATTATCATTCGCTCCTAACCAGATACTACCATTATATGCTAGCTTTTATTCTCTCCACCACTTCTAACCACATTGTCAATTTGGATTCATTGAGACCCAAAATTCTAGATAAATCACATCGAGATATGTAAGAATCCAGACCTTTCGGCACATTTTTTCCGGTTGAATCCATCGTGATGCTATCAGTTTTTTAGCCACTGTAATACCAGATAAAACCAATCTCTTTAGCTGTATAGGTACTGCATACTCAAAAACATCATTCAGCAGTAATACAGAGGGGTGTACAGGTATATTCAGAATTAAGAGATTTGATAATTGCTGGGTCACTTCTTTCCAGAATATCTTAACTGGTGGGCAGTCCCAGTACATGTGCATAAATGTCCCCTCGTCCCCATTTGTACATAAGGAGCATTTGGAGTCTTGTTTAAGACCCATTCTGTTCAGTCTTATAGGAGTCAAGTATGTCCTATGAATATAGTTAAGATTGATTTGTTGATGGTCCGGGTTCCTTGATGCAAGTCGAACATTTGCCCAGGCTTCTTGCCAATCAAAATCTTTTTCCAGGTCTGGTATATCCCTCCTCCAAATAGAGTCTAGGTGGAGGGTTTCATACGAGGCCGTTAGTAATTGATGATAAAAATCTGATACAAAACCTCTCGATGTCTCTCTTTCATAGAAAAATGTGTGGTATCTGTGGTGTGCAATTGGTATCCTTAATGGAACACCGTGAGCCTTCAAACATAACAATAATTGTGCGTAAAAATAATATGTGGAACCGGTGAGATTAAATTTTTTTTCTATTTCATCATAACTACAAATACCCTGTTTGTTGAAAACATCTCCTAATGTATGTATGCCTTGCTTTTCCCATCTAGGGAATCTTATAGGTCGTTTTCCAATCAGGAGTGCATTGTTATTGAATAAGGGAGTATGATTATGCCATTTATGTGGGTTAGAATATTTTTTTTGTGTTTCACGCCATATCCGGATCGCATGAGTAATTATAAGATAAGATAAGATATTCCTTTATTGATCCCCTTGGGGAAATTCAGGCATCATAGCAGCATGGGGGGGAGGGGGGGGGGTACAGGTAGTAAAAACAACACAGTGTACAGGTAGTAAAAAACAACACAGGCAGTGTAAACAATTTGGTCAATATGGTCAATATAATTTACTATCTGACTAGCTGAAGAAATATTCACATTATTCACAGTGCCACATAAGGTGCAGTATGCCTAAGGTAGTGTTATAATTTACTATCTACTGAGTATACATTATTCACAGTATCACGGTATCCACTGAATATACATTATTCACAGTATCACAGTATCCATCTAAGGTGCAGTAAGCCTAAGGTAGTGTAGGTTGTCCTCCTTGGGTTCCTATAAGTCCCAGGTCAATGTCTGGTAGCAGTCGCTGTCGCTGCCCCCTGTTGTGGAGCCTGGAGGCTGCTAGTCGCTGCCCACTGTTGTAGAGCCTGATGGCCGCTGGTATGAAGGACTGTCCGAGGCGGTTAGTTGAGTGTCGGGGGGAAATGAGTCTGTGGCTGAACGAGCTTCTCATCTTGACTAGCTCGTCGTAGAGGGGGTGGTAGGGGTTCTCCATGATGGCAGCCAGCTTCCTTATCATCTCCCTCTCTGCCATCACCTCAAGTCTAGGTAGCTCGACTCCCACCACGGAGCTAGCCTTCCTCACCAGCTTGTTGAGCTTGTTGGTGTCCCTTGAGTTGATGTATCTTAATGAATCTTATGGGGCCAAATTTCAGTTTGCATTGCTTAATTGATACTTTGGTGTATACTATGTCCTGCAGTCTCTGTGGTGCTACTATATTTACTTCTAAATTTCTCCAGGATACTGATGCTTGGGGTTCAAACCAGGTTGTCAGTGGTCTTAAAGTGTACGCCTTAAAATAGTGGAAATTTTTTGGAAATGCCATCCCTCCGTCGGCTTTGTTTCTCTGTGCGTGTTATACGTGGTGGTTTGTTATTCCAAATAAATTTATATGCGGAAGAGTGTAATTTTTTCCAGTAACCATCTGGAGGGGGTAACGGAAGCATTGAGCTGATGAAGTTGATTCTAGGTAAGACATCCATCTTAACTATTGAAACCCGTGCCTGTACTGAGTTTTTAAGTTTTGACCATTGCGATTAAATTTGCGATTATAATAATTTTTTTAAGCAGCCCCACAGAGGTTTATTGTAAAATGCAGCTTGCATCTGGCCTACGTGGTGGGTCTTTTCAGGACACCGAGCCTAAAAATGTTTCTTTTTACCTGGGAATCGATACCGGTACCCAACGGTACCTTTTTTTCTGTACTTTACTCTCCCTCTCTGAAGTCTAAACTTCACAACACACAATCTAAAACCCCTTACCTCCCTCTCCCAAACCGATCTTGTATCTCAATGGGACTCCCTGGTTCAATAAATAAAAAATAAAAAAAATAAAAGAAATGCGATTTTAATTTGTTTTGCGATTTGATAATTGCATCATTCCAAATCGTGATTTCAATAAAAAAACGATTAATCGTGCATCCCTATTGTGTACTGGTAGCATTGTGTACTGGTATCATTGTGTACTGGTAGCATTGTGTACTGGTATTGGTATCAGTGCACCTGCACTCTCTGATATCAATAACTACTGTTCCCTGTCATATAAAACTATTTTATAAAACTCTTTTATAGAGCAAAGGATAAAAAGCACAAGCTGATGTGACTGAGAAGCAGCTTACCCAAACACCCAGCACTGTGTCCCCACGCGCTTGCACTGCGTGTCTGTCAGGTACGCGTAATACTGTCTGAAAGTAACAGACAAAGAACGTCACAGAAAACCCAAACAGGTCCTTTCAGATTTGAGAAAAAAAGGCATATTTGACAATAGGCTTTTGATAATTGTGGCACAACTCGCTCACCGGGGCTGCCATTGACGGGATTTTGATCAGAATCAATTGGGTTTGATGCAGAATGATAGAAAAACAGGCTCCAAGCTGAAAATAATATTAATTATCCTTTTGCTTGAATTCCTGTTGAACTTCCCCATAAACAGATTTAAAGGTGAGAAGAGCATTGTCCTCCCTGGCCATTGACCCCTGACCTAGGGGCTTCCTTCGGACAAGCAACAGTTGTGATTGGAGGATCGAGAAAAGAAGGCAGGGTTTGAGGTAGGTCAATTAAGAAATCCCCTATTATACGTATTTCCCTGTTAGCTAGCATGGCAATGTTTGAATGTTGGAACCTCTCGTCTGATTTAACTAGAATTATGTGCTGTATATGAGAGCAACGGCAGGCTATTACTAACAGTAATTGTACAGGGTTCAGGGCAGTATAAATTATGGATTGGCATGAGTCATCGATTGCTCAAGTACTCGCCATTTCAACTGAACTCGAGTAGTTTTTGAGGGTGCTCGATTTTTTTAATAAAATGTTTTGGTTACCACGAAATACGTCCCCCAAAAGTGCCCGTTTGTACCAATGAAACCGAAAAGTTGCTTTGAAATCTCACTCTGAAACCCCACGAGGCGCGAGTAGCTGTGAAGCCGTGGACCATGTATAGCACACTTTAACGTTACCGCGAAAGGTTTGTTAGCTTAGCGTTATCTAAAAGGTTAATAACACAGGTTTGTGCATTTCCAAATTGGGGCCAACAACATTTTCGTAGCGTTCATAGACTTATCGATACAGACATGCCGTTTCCATGAGCGGAGAGACCTGCTGCAGACCAGAGTGGAGGTAATGTAATTATTACAAATGGTAACTGACTGTTTTGACTGATAAGACGCATTAAGCATCGGGGATATTGCCGTGCATTGTTGTCTGTGGAGCGAGACAATAAAATCGGTAGTGTGTGTGACTCCGTGCAATATCTGGTTATTGCTGCTGCCATGCGCTTTAAGATGTGTTCTAAAAATGTATTTCCCTAAACAATTGCTTGAGCACTACTGAGTAATTCATGCTCTAGGCTCAGTACTCTAGGAAAACACTCCTCGTGCCCATCCTAGTATAAAGGGTTCCAACCAGTATGCCATTCCACCCAAATTGGGAGGCAACAGTTGTGATTGGAGAGTCAAGAGAAGAGGGCGCAGCTTGAGGGAAGTCCTTACCGTACGGTGGGGGCGGTGATGGCTCCAACCACGAGGATACGACACCAGCTGAGCGGGTGAGACGACGGGAAGACGAAGATGTGCTTCAGAAAGAACGTGTTCAACTCTGTCAGCTGTGGGGGAGACATGAGATAAGACATGAGATGAGACATGAGATGAGACATGATAGAAGACATGAGATAAGACATGAGATGAGACATGAGAGAAGACATGAGATGAGACATGAGATGAGACATGAGAGAAGACATGAGAGAAGACATGAGAGAAGACATGAGATGAGACATGAGATGAGACATGAGAGAAGACATGAGATGAGACATGAGAGAAGACATGAGATGAGACATGAGATGAGACATGAGATGAGACATGAGATAAGACATGAGATGAGACATGAGGAGACATGAGATGAGACATGAGAGAAGACATGAGAGAAGACATGAGAGAAGACATGAGAAGACATGAGAGAAGACATGAGATGAGACATGAGAGAAGACATGAGAGAAGACATGAGAGAATACATGAGATGAGACATGAGATGAGACATGAGAGGAGACATGAGAGAAGACATGAGAGAAGACATGAGATGAGACATGAGATGAGACATGAGAGAAGACATGAGAGAAGACATGAGATGAGACATGAGATGAGACATGAGATGAGACATGAGAGAAGACATGAGATGAGACATGAGGAGACATGAGATGAGACATGAGAGAAGACATGAGAAGACATGAGAGAAGACATGAGAAGACATGAGAGAAGACATGAGATGAGACATGAGATGAGACATGAGAGAAGACATGAGAGAAGACATGAGAGAATACATGAGATGAGACATGAGATGAGACATGAGAGACATGAGAGAAGACATGAGATGAGACATGAGATGAGACATGAGAGAAGACATGAGAGAAGACATGAGATGAGACATGAGATGAGACATGAGATGAGACATGAGAGAAGACATGAGAGAAGACATGAGATGAGACATGAGATGAGACATGAGATGAGACATGAGATGAGACATGAGAGAAGACATGAGATGAGACATGAGAGAAGACATGAGAGAAGACATGAGATGAGACATGAGATGAGACATGAGATGAGACATGAGAGAAGACATGAGAGAAGACATGAGATGAGACATGAGATGAGACATGAGAGAAGACATGAGATGAGACATGAGAAGACATGAGAGAAGACATGAGATGAGACATGAGATGAGACATGAGAGAAGACATGAGAGAAGACATGAGATGAGACATGAGAGAAGACATGAGAGAAGACATGAGAGAAGACATGAGAGAAGACATGAGAGAAGACATGAGATGAGACATGAGAGAAGACATGAGATGAGACATGAGAGAAGACATGAGATGAGACATGAGAAGACATGAGAGAAGACATGAGAGAAGACATGAGATGAGACATGAGAGAAGACATGAGATGAGACATGAGAGAAGACATGAGAGAAGACATGAGATGAGACATGAGAGAAGACATGAGAGAAGACATGAGAGAAGACATGAAAGAAGACATGAGAGAAGACATGAGAGAAGACATGAGATGAGACATGAGAGAAGACATGAGATGAGACATGAGATGAGACATGAGATGAGACATGAGATGAGACATGAGAGAAGACATGAGAGAAGACATGAGATGAGACATGAGATGAGACATGAGAGAAGACATGAGATGAGACATGAGAAGACATGAGAGAAGACATGAGATGAGACATGAGATGAGACATGAGAGAAGACATGAGAGAAGACATGAGATGAGACATGAGAGAAGACATGAGAGAAGACATGAGAGAAGACATGAGAGAAGACATGAGAGAAGACATGAGATGAGACATGAGAGAAGACATGAGATGAGACATGAGAGAAGACATGAGATGAGACATGAGAGAAGACATGAGAGAAGACATGAGATGAGACATGAGATGAGACATGAGATGAGACATGAGAGAAGACATGAGAGAAGACATGAGATGAGACATGAGATGAGACATGAGAGAAGACATGAGATGAGACATGAGAAGACATGAGAGAAGACATGAGATGAGACATGAGATGAGACATGAGAGAAGACATGAGAGAAGACATGAGATGAGACATGAGAGAAGACATGAGAGAAGACATGAGAGAAGACATGAGAGAAGACATGAGAGAAGACATGAGATGAGACATGAGAGAAGACATGAGATGAGACATGAGAGAAGACATGAGATGAGACATGAGAAGACATGAGAGAAGACATGAGAGAAGACATGAGATGAGACATGAGAGAAGACATGAGATGAGACATGAGAGAAGACATGAGAGAAGACATGAGATGAGACATGAGAGAAGACATGAGAGAAGACATGAGAGAAGACATGAAAGAAGACATGAGAGAAGACATGAGAGAAGACATGAGATGAGACATGAGAGAAGACATGAGATGAGACATGAGAGAAGACATGAGAGAAGACATGAGAGAAGACATGAGATGAGACATGAGATGAGACATGAGAGAAGACATGAGATGAGACATGAGATGAGACATGAGAGGAGACATGAGAAGACATGAGATGAGACATGAGAGAAGACATGAGATGAGACATGAGAGAAGACATGAGATGAGACATGAGAGGAGACATGAGATGAGACATGAGAGAAGACATGAGAGAAGACATGAGATGAGACATGAGAGAAGACATGAGATGAGACATGAGAGAAGACATGAGATGAGACATGAGAGAAGACATGAGATGAGACATGAGAGAAGACATGAGATGAGACATGAGAGGAGACATGAGATGAGACATGAGAGAAGACATGAGAGAAGACATGAGATGAGACATGAGATGAGACATTAGAGAAGACATGAGAGAAGACATGATATGAGACATGAGAGAAGACATGAGATGAGACATGAGAGAAGACATGAGAGAAGACATGAGATGAGACATGAGAGAAGACATGAGGAGACATGAGAGAAGACATGAGAGAAGACATGAGAGAAGACATGAGATGAGACATGAGATGAGACATGAGAGAAGACATGAGAGAAGACATGAGATGAGACATGAGAGAAGACATGAGATGAGACATGAGAGAAGACATGAGAGAAGACATGAGAGAAGACATGAGATGAGACATGAGAGAAGACATGAGAGAAGACATGAGATGAGACATGAGAGAAGACATGAGAGAAGACATGAGAGAAGACATGAGAGAAGACATGCCCTCAGATTCATCACTAATGATAGATACGACACTCATCACTGTGTCCTTTATGAGAAGGTTGGTTGGCCCTCTCTGACGGAGAGGCGCAACAAACATGGTATTTGTTCATTTTTAAGGCCCTTATCGGTAAGCTACCTCCTTATACTACATCATTATTGGTAAGCTACCTCCTCCTTATACTACATCATTATTGGTAAGCTACCTCCTTAATACTACATCATTATTGGTAAGCTACCTCCTTATACTACATCATTATTGGTAAGCTACCTCCTTATACTACATCATTATTGGTAAGCTACCTCCTTATACTACATCATTATTGGTAAGCTACCTCCTTATACTACATCATTATTGTAGTTTGTATTTGTATAATAAGGCTGTGGCTGTATGTGTATGTCACCGAATTTCTCCAAGGGGATTAATAAAGTTCATCCTTATCCTTATCATTATTGGTAAGCTAGCTCCTTATACTACATCGTTAATGGTAAGCTACCTCCTTATACTACATCATTATTGGTAAGCTACCTCCTTATACTACATCGTTAATGGTAAGCTACCTCCTTATACTACATCATTATTGGTAAGCTACCTCCTTATACTACATCGTTATTGGTAAGCTACCTCCTTATACTACAGTACATCATTATTGGTAAGCTACCTCCTTATACTACATCATTATTGGTAAGATACCTCCTTATACTACATCGTTGTTGGAATGGAATTTTGGAGCCTATGGAACCTGTTCTAGTGACTGGCTGGTCCTTAACACTTTCCGTGCCAGCCATGCGGTGCCTAGGAACCCTGTTGCGTGCCACCGCTAGATTCAATGACAGAGCTCTCATATTTGCGAACGCATAAACTATATCTTAAATTATGGCTATGTGTCTAATATGGCCGTCGCTTATCAATGACTTGTTTGCAGTCAACATTGTCGAAACGGATTTTTTTTTTTAATCGGTTCATTTCCGTTTTATACCATTTTGAAAAACGCTAGTTTTTTTGAAAGTTTCAGAAAAAAATAAAGAGTGTGATAAACGCCCTTTACTGGAATACACTGGAATACACAAAACACGTTGTCATTTTTCGAAACGTTTTCAAATAAACGCTAGATTATCGATAGTATATGTGTACTTATGCACGCTATAGAAGCGGGCTGAAAAATCGATTATCTTATTTCCTGATCGCACACACACACAGACACACATATGGCACACGCTGATATATAGGTGAAAATAGCTCTGATTATCCCAAGACCGGTAAAATAGATTCCTTACCTCAGATCAGATGTTCTCCAAAAAGATTATTCCAATTCCTGATCGCCATTCCAAATATCGATCACGTTTATTGATCCAATGCTGGGTACTGGAAACACATATTCTCCACTGTTCTGGTGGTGGGCAATGACTTGGATCGTCTCCGGTTACTTGTCTGACAAGTAAAATGTGGAAGCAGGACTTTTTTTTCTCCATGCGTTTCATTCAATCCAATCCAAAGGGGTGCAGTACCATCCGGGGAGACGATAGGGGGCGGTATTTACCCTGTTCGAGTTCAGACAGATCCCCACTGGTAACGTGAGGCTAGATTGATGAAAAATGAATGGAAATCGATAATAAAAAAAAATAACGATTAAAAACTAGATCTCTGGCACTCAACGGTTGGCATGAACTAATGAGAAATCTCGTCGTTGGCACTGAAAGTGTTAAGGTACAGTTTGCTCTGAACAGGGTAAATCTGCATTTCGTTATGATGCCCCTCTAGCTCATGGAATGAACTCCCAACAGTCCTTAACACATTGGGTGCCATGCAGTATGCCCATCTTTACCACTCTCTGCCAGTGCTATAACCCTATGGAGTGGCTCACCTTCTTTGCAGGGCTATAACTTTTTAAATATTATAGCTATATCGACATTACTATGGCCCATTCAACATCGGGTATCTATCGTTCCGGATGTGGGAACTTTATATTTTTCCATTCATACATTGTCGTGTTAGTACCGTCGAGAATATAAGT
Source organism: Notolepis coatsorum (assembly GCF_963971535.1). Lineage (NCBI taxonomy): Eukaryota > Metazoa > Chordata > Actinopteri > Aulopiformes > Paralepididae > Notolepis > Notolepis coatsorum. The sequence continues at coordinate 3,434,140 of NC_140177.1, forward strand.
ATGTTTTTAGACTGTATAGCAGTAATTCCTAGAACGCGCGCTATAGGCCCCGACGCGTATTATACATTATCGATTGCCGTTTCGTCCCTATACACGCTATATAACATTTTTCAAATGCATATGATCGCTATACATTATGCTCCATCATGCGTGAATGATTCCTTGATTGTCAGCAACGGCTTTCTTTAGTAAGACACCATTACATTTACATTTACATTTAGTCATTTAGCTGACGCTTTTATCCAAAGCGACTTACAAGTTCTGTACGACAAGCCATCAGGAAGGGCACAACTCTATCAGCTGAGCAACAATGTTCAAAATCCATACGTTGATCAGATGGATTGCAATGAAATAAATGGACAATCGAGCTGGAAATAATGTTAGATTCCTCTTACCTCTGGCCGATGCGTCTGGAGAATTTCTTTTCCAATTATTTGATAGCTAGATCCATTTTCCGTTTGTATGACGCAATAAACGCCGAAAGCATATTGATTCTTGCGTCTCGAAAGCGATCCCATGCACTCGAGGTGTGTATATTGATCCACGTTACAAGATATCTCTGGCGGAGCTTTTTCCCCGATGCAGAGCGCCACTTGCCACTTCCGGTTTAGAGTGGAGTGTAACTCGCCCGAAATCCAACAGGCGGCGGTATTGAGGCGTTGCAATATCAGACAGGGTCCAGCTGGCTCCCGGAGGCTTCCTGGATGAATTATGAATGCCAATAGCGAATAAAAGAAATAACGATCATAAAAACGAGTTTACTCGTTGTTGGCACTCAACGCATGGCGGCCAATTGGCAATTAATGTGTTAAAGCTGTTGCAGAGTTTAACACCTTGATCACCAACCTTTGTTAAGTTGTACATGTTTTAATTGATTTGTTATCCTTGCTTTTTGCCTCGTCTTGTTGTATACATTTTTACAACCGACCTGTAGGAGTCGCTGTTCACAACGACCAGACTACCATCCTTCGACTTCCCACCCACTAACTCTGCCAATTGAGTTAGTATGACGGCCAGCCCAAGCCGGAGGCAACGCCGACAGCCGGATTCGAACCCGGTGTCTCTTGCGTTGGTGACGAGTGCAATGTCCACTGCGCCACCCAGCCGGACTTGTATAATTGTTATGATTTTATATGCCGTGTGATTTTATATGCTTTTCCTTTGCTCGTTTCTGTATGTACACCCGACGTGACTGTAAATGAGGGAAATAAAGGTTTGACATGAAAACGAAATGAAGTGTTTCTGGGTTAAAAGGTTAAAAATCAATCAATCAATCAATCAGAGCCCACCTGCCAGAGGATCATGAAGAGATAGATGCCCGCCAGTCTCTGGGAGGAGGACTTTGGGTCAAACCAGCGCACGAAGGTCCAGCTAGCCGGGGTGAACTGGAGCACGACTCGCTTGATCTTCCCTGTGGTGGAGTGGATGTCCCTGTAGACACACAAGGTCATTCAAGGTCACGCTGACAAGCACTCGCATGTAAAGCTCACATGTCATCATGATGTCACACCATCAAAACAATCGCAATGGAATGGAGTTATAATCTGCTCTGCTCTGTACACATTCGTTCGTAACAGTGGGTGACAGTGATCTTTAACACTTTCAGTGCCACCAGGGGGCGCACGACTTAGTGCTTGAATGCCACCATCGGCGCCAATGTTAACGTTAATATCGCCTAATCTATGTTTTAAATTATGGCTGTGTCTAATCTGCCCGTCGCTTATCAAAGAATCATTTTCCAGTCAGTGTTGTCAAGGCAGATTGGTTTTTTATCGCTTAATTTCCGTTTGAGAGCATTTTGAAAAGCACTCGTTTTCAGGTGAAAAACAGCCCATTCTGTGATAATCGCCTTTTACTGGAATATTCCAGAACGTTGATATTTGTCTGCCTATTTATGAATCGTTTTCAAATAAACGCTAGATGATCAATAGTATACAATAGTTCGAGCCGCGCGCTGATAATAGCTGATTTCATTTCCTCATGGATTTTACAGTGAAACAGATAAGAGCACATATCACAAAAAAGCTTATATCTCCTCGAAAACAAGTCTGATTATCCTAACACTGATAATAGATTCCTTACCCGACATCAGATGGTATCCAAATGGTATATTCCAATTCCTGATCACCATTCGAAAAAATCGATAAGTGTATAGATCTAACGTGTATACAGTAGAACTCATGATCCGCGGGGCTCAGAGGATCCAGAATGAACTCTGGTAACCCCGGCTGCATCAGTGGACTGGAAAATGTGGACTGGAATATTTTTTTTCCCCCATCCATTTTCATTGAGTCCATTCCAAAAGGGTGATTTACCATCTGGGAGACGATAGGGGGCGCTTTTTTCACATCTGATCGCCGGCGGCCCTTGGGTAGGCTAGGGTAGGCTCGCGTGATGCAATATGATTTCAGATCGCTAAAAAAAAAATAATAATAATTCCGAGAAATCTCGTGAGTGGCTTTTAACATAACTATCGTAAACACGAGATTAGCCGTGAGTGGCTCTCAAAGTGTTAACACGGGGGAGTGGATTCTGCATCCGCCATTCACTTCCAACCGAAGTAGTTCTCTAACCCCGCCCTCATTTCTTGATCCTCCAATCACAACTGTCGCTTTCCTCGGGACTGAGAGAGAGAGGGAAAGAGAATTTCCTGAGAGCGGTTACACATTTAAGTCGAGTGAGAGTGGGGGGGGGGGGGGGCCCATAAGGGCCCCATATTTGATCTTGAAATGGGCCGCCTGAACCTTAAAGCCGCCCCTGGGTTGGATTAAGGTTGAAAGTCGGCAAAGTGCCCCTTTAAGCCCCATCTGCTGCAGTAGAGCTGCTCAGTGGAGCCGGCAGCAGAAGACTTGTTGTTATGTCGAGCAGCTCCCAGGTGTGATTTTTTTTTTTTTTTTTTTTAAGCTTTTAGCTTTTTTCCCGGCCCTTTTTTGAGGGCACTCCATCCACCCCCCCCTCTTCGGGGGACAACTTCATTATTTATTATACGTTTTAACTGTTTACAGTACAAAATTAAATAAAAAGTGTAGTAAAATAAGAAAAATATTAAAAAAATATATTTCATTGCCCTCTCGGAGGGGGGGAACTCAGACTAGACATTGACAAACAAATTACAACTAAAGACAATGAAGGACAACACGAATACACATGACAAGGGAAAGGGGGGGGGGGCAGAGAGGGGAGTGAGTAAAGTAGCGGGTGAGGAGGGGGTTTGAGAGAAGGGTGGGTTATGGAGTGGATGGCTCACAGGTCAATCTCCTATGATTAGGAGCCTAGATTATCCACAAGCAATTCCCAGTGTGAAGTAGGGCATCGCTGAAAGAGAGCAGGTGTGGAAAGCCCTCTTTCCCTGGGTAAAGGTTAAAAAAAAGTGACTCCTATCAACGGGTACAATTCAAACCTCAAAAAAGGTCCACTCTAGACATTCACAGTGTCCTTGACAACAATGTGGAAAATTCAGTAACCGAGATCCCTTTGACCAAGCAACCCACTGTGTAACACTGGTCCCATACAGACAGCCCCATCAGTGATCAACCCACTGTGTAACACTGGTCCCATACAGACAGCCCCATCAGTGATCAACCCACTGTGTAACACTGGTCCCATACAGACAGCCCCATCAGTGATCAACCCACTGTGTAACACTGGTCCCATACATTTACATCATTTACATTTAGTCATTTAGCTGACGCTTTTATCCAAAGCGACTTACAAGTTCTGTACGACAAGCCATCAGGAAGGGCACAACTCTATCAGCTGAGCAACAATGTTCATCAAAGTGTTGAGTGCTACAGTGTAGGTTAGTTTATTAGGACAAGTGCATGACAGTACGGTTAGTTAGGGTTAGATTTTTTTTTTTTTTTTTTTTTTTAATTCAGATAATGGTTGAAGAAGTGCGTCTTTAGTCGACGGCGAAAGATTGGACGTGATTCGGCTGTCCTAACTGGGGTGGGTAGTTCATTCCACCATTGTGGGGCAAGGACTGAGAATAGGCGACTTCTCTTTGATGACCCTCCCGGAGCTTGGATAGGAGTAGGTCTGAGGCGGCCAGAAGATGCAGAGCGTAGGGGTCTTGAGGGTGTGTAGTTAGAGACCATTGACCGGAGGTAGGCGGGAGACAGCCCCATCAGTGATCAACCCACTGTGTAACACTGGTCCCATACAGACAGCCCCATGAGTGATCAACCCACTGTGTAACACTGGTCCCATACAGACAGCCCCATCAGTGATCAACCCACTGTGTAACGCTGGTCCCATACAGCCCCATCAGTGATCAACCCACTGTGTAACACTGGTCCCATACAGACAGCCCCATCAGTGATCAACCCACTGTGTAACACTGGTCCCATACAGACAGCCCCATCAGTGATCAACCCACTGTGTAACACTGGTCCCATACAGCCCCATCAGTGATCAACCCACTGTGTAACGCTGGTCCCATACAGACAGCCCCATCAGTGATCAACCCACTGTGTAACGCTGGTCCCATACAGCCCCATCAGTGATCAACCCACTGTGTAACGCTGGTCCCATACAGACAGCCCCATCAGTGATCAACCCACTGTGTAACGCTGGTCCCATACAGACAGCCCCATCCGTGATCAACCCATTGTGTAACACTGGTCCCATACAGCCCCATCAGCAGTGTTGGGACTAACGCGTTACAAAGTAATGCGTTACAATAACGAAGTTACTTTTTGCCGTTCTAGTACTCTAACGCATTACTTTTTAAATTCAGTAACTGTAACTGAGGGGTACAATTCCCTGACTGTATTAATCAAGTACTGATATCATTAAATCACTACTGTAACTGAGGGGTACAATTCCCTGACTGTATTACTAGATATGATACTTACTACCACTACCTTTGTACTTAATATTCGGCCACCCAGTACACGGCATAAATATATTATGATGAACACTGTCACGTAGATGAAACGGATCCAACACAAATGTACGAATTAGAAATAGGTCTTTATTTCTACACAGCGATGGTGTGTAGAGCAAGCACTTAATCAAATCAATCACATTTATGAATGGAAATTAGTATGCACTTTTATGGCAAGAGTATTCGTCGGTATATCAATAGAGAATGTCCAATCTCTGAAGGCGCAGGTGGTACATATACGACCTGGAATAGTTTAAGGAATAACAGCAATGATACTTTAATGATTATATACTGGACACACTAGGGGGGGTTAATCCGGTCGCTTGTAAGCCGACAGGAGTAGGAGGGGGGGGGGGGGGTGTAGAATCCGGCTGCCTCATCCGGCCAAGGGTATCCCAGGTGAACCCACTGTAGTGCCGTTCAATGCGCCGGCGATCCTTGGACCACAGATGAAAGCAGGTGGACTCTTTGTGGGCCGGCGTCATCCGGTCCACGGAGGAGAGACGTGAAGCGACCTCGTCTTGCAGAGCGTCTCCTCACCTTGCGTCCTCTCCAGGGGGGGGGGGTTCCAACACACGGCAGTGTCGGGGGTCTTTATCCATGGAATAATCAAAGTATACAAAGCATAATCCGTGCCTGGGAAGGCGGGCTGTCGTCGGTAGAATAATCCGGTATACAGGTCCACTCGCTCGTCGGCTCTGGGGCTCCTCGGGTGCAGCTTCACGTGGGGTCAACCACCCTGGATAAGCAGCCAGTTCTCTGCCCGAAACGATGGGGTACTGACTACGGTAGTATTCTCACCGCACGAAGCACTATATATTAACAGACTATTATTAGCTTAATAGACTACGTCCAACTCGACGATATAGTGCCAAATATGACTATTCAAATATTAATATACACGATGTCTCAATACCGATGGTAGGCGAACTTGGCCTTACTCCCACACGTGGCGTCGCGGGGAGGCTTTACGTCTGTGACTCTATTGGAGGGTAAGAAACTGGACTGAAAAGGAAGTCCTACTTTAGTAGCGCAGTATATATACGCACTATGAACAAATAGTCCCATTAGTGGTGCGGTAGTCAGATTCCTACGCGGAACTAGGACTTGTTCGTACATGTGGAGCGGTACGTTTGAACTGGGTCTGAGGGGTATGGCAGCCTGGCACCAAGGTCTCGACCAATAGTAGAATGGAGACTATTATGGGATGTTCAGTAGGCTAGAATGGATATTCAATGCATATTGTACAAGGAATATACAAGGGATATCAGGGAATATTAGAGAATATACAAATACAATTAAATATATATATATAAATAAATATATATATTCGGTTTAATCTGGCCCTTCACAACAACTACAGTCTATGTACTACTGGCCAATACTGTACATAAGTATATTAGATTAGAACACTTCCACAATAACACGGTTTTCCAGACAAAATACTCATTTAGAATATTTATTACATCAAGAAGGGGTATTATTACATGACTTAGTTGCGCTTATAAGGCAAATAGAATGTGCATAGGCGAGTCAATAGTAAATATTAAGAATTATCTCTGGTACTCTGGGATGGGGTGTACTACCGGTTGTAAGCCAGCAGAGGGGGGCAATGCTCTAGGAATGTCAATGGTCCACGGAGCTGTAGCAAGGCACCTGGAGACGGTGTATTTACTCCCTGAGTCAGCGGGGAAAAGCAGCCCAGGATCCCAGGATGCGCGCCGTGCAGGTGAAAGGTGGAAGCCGTGGGGTCTCTGGTGCGACAGAGACGGGCTTGAGTGATGTCCCCACGGGCACGTGGATCCCACAGCAGTGGGTGTAGACGGTTCTCTGCTTCCAGCAGCTTGGTGAAGAATGAAGAATAATAATCCTTGCCGGAGAGTGGCACTGATGGCGGGGTGTAAATCCTCCGTGGTGCTGCTGGTCCGGTGTAGATATCCTCCGGTGCGGTAGTGCACGGTTGAAGCTGACGTTACTATACTATTAGCACGGGCAATAAGTGCTCTATGTAGACGCACAATTACTCACTCCACGTGGTCTTTGACTCGTAATGAAGGTTTACTAATAAATAGAGAACGATACATTGAACAAATGTATTAGGATAACACGAGGCTCTATCTTGGGGCAATGCGAGCCCTGCTCTGCCCACGTTGCGTAGTGGGTGAGACGTTGCTTGGATAACTGGAACCGAACGAGACTGAACGGGACAATGGACTAAGAGGCTAAGAGGAAGTTCTACTTTACTTGCGCCATATATATATGCGCTGTGAACAAATAGTACCATTCGTATTTCGCCAGCCGTATTCATGGGCAGAAGCTGGGCATGTACAGACATATCTCGTCGGTACCTTTCAAGTCAGCTCGAGGGGGTAAGGCAGTGGCGCCGGGGGATCGCTTCCAATAGGAGAACGAATATTATGGTCTGTCCTGTAGACTAAAGGGATATTCAGTGCATATTGTACAAAGAATATACAAGGGATATCAAACGATATACAAATATTATACATGGGATCTCAGGCAATAAATATATATATTCGGTTTAATCTGACCCTTTGTAACAGCCGCCCCCTAATTAGTCCCACCTAATTAGCTAAGCAGGGACAGATTAACCGCACTGTCCACTACTCAATGTCTGTGAGGGGTCGGTCAGTTCACAAAGTCAGGGGTCATGGTCGTCATTAGGCGAGTCGGGGAGCCTTGGCGACTCTATCAGCCTCGCCACGGGTCGGTTGTAGATCCGCCCTTGGCCGAGCACTTCTGCCACTCTGACCTTTCCGTCAGTACCAGTGGTCACTTTGCTTACGCGGCCGGCCGGCCACGCAGCTCGGGGTAGTGACTGGTCTATGGTCATGACGACTGGACGGGATGAAGGGGGGCTTAGGAGGAAGCGGGCCTGAGACTGCTTTGATCTGGGCTTGGCTGTGCTTTCTCCTCCTCCGTCTGTTTCTCTTGTTCGCTCTGTACCCCGTGTGAGGAGGGGCCGGTCCCGGCCGCCCCATCAAGGAGTCGCTTGGGGTGCTGGGTTTGAGGTCAGCTACGTCTGGAGCGCAGCTGAGGGGGGTGGAGTTCCGAACTCCCTCTGGTACCCACGGTTCTCTCACGGGCCTCTCGCTTAATGTCAATAGCCTCTGCTGTACAGGGGAGAGGCCGGTGTCTTCTTCTGTCGCTCTGGAGTGGAGGCAGCTAGTGACTGCTGTTCGGTTGAGAGATTTAGCGAGGGGGCCTTGTAGTGTCCACCCTAGGCGGGTCTCGACTGCTGCAGGACAGCCTCGGGTTCCGGTATGGACCCGGTCTATCGGGACGATGAGGTCTGCATGGTCGGAGCCTATCAGCAGGGTCGGGGTGGCGCCGTCTATGAGCGGGATAGGTAGTTGACGCAGGTGCACGTATTTATCCATCAGCTGTGGGATGGGGTAGGTGCACTGTGATAGTCCTATTTCTTGGCTGGTGAAAGCATTTGCAATCCTATACCGTCGCCCTGGCTGCCCGCTTGCTGCGATAGTGAAGGAGACATTCTCGCCCTTTATCGTCTTTAAATCTCTTCTTATTGTCCGAATCGTCATTTGGTTCTCGCTCCCCCGCAGTCCCAGCTGGGCCGCAGCGGACGCGAGCAGAAGGGTCTTCTCTGACCCGTCATCAAGGACGGCGTAAGTGTCCATGACTTTGTCCCCGTGGCTCAGGAGCACTCTGACCACTTTGAGGAGCACTCGGGGGGTCTCGCTGTGCTGGTCAACGTGGAGCACTCCTGTTGGTCGGTTGTCTTGGACCTTCTGGTGGGCTCCGCACCATGCTGCGCGGTAAGCGGCGCCCGCCTGGGCCGCCTCACGCCACTGGTTCACTTGGACGGGGTTCAGTGTCTTATATTCGGCGCACTGTGCCAGCCAGTGTCCGCCGTCGCAGTAGGTACAGTAGGGAGCGGTCTGGGGGCTCTTCGGTGCTGGTGCCACCGCCTCGGCATGGTACAGTACCGCGACGGGCCCACTCGGTTGTCCTGGCTGACGCTTGTTGATGTCGTGCAGGACCTCCAGGTGGGTGCCACCGCACCTGCTGCACTTCCTTTTCAAGTGGCACTCAGCTGCTAGGTGGCTGCGCGCGCAGCGGAAGCAGCGGCGGTGGTCCTTGACCCACTGGCTCACATCATCCGTGGTCAGCTTCTTGAAATCTTCGCACTGATGGAGCCGATGTTCTCCCTCACAGTACTGGCACTCAATCTTCCACTGGTCCTCTTTCGTCGAGGGGGTGTTGTGGTTCTGGTGCTGCGGTACTGACTCTGATTGGTGCATGACAGTCACCGATCTTCTTCCATCATTTATTCTCCTGGGTCCCTCTCTGGAGCTTGGCGTGCTCCGCCCGAATGTATCTAGTCGTAAGCTGCTGACTTCTCTCGCCAGGAAGTCGGCTAGATCAAGGAGGGATGGCTCGGGGCCGTTGGGATCCCGGTAATCTCTCTGTCGCCTAAAGCGCTCCTGTCTTGCGGGTGGCAGCTTCTCCAAAATCCTCTCGACGTTAGAGTTGGCGTATAGCTCATGCATGCCCTTCTCCCGTTGCGCTCCCAGCATCCCTACCAGGGACTGCACTTTGATTGACAGGTCGTCTAGTGAGCGATTGTCTGTGGCTGGGGGTAAGCGGTCAATATGCCTTATCTCTTCTATTACGTAATCCCATATACGTCCATATCTCTGGTCCAGCGCCGCTAGGGCCGCTGTGTATGGTGTCGAAGAGGTGGCATAGGCCAGCGCTATATTGTGCGCTCGCGGTACTTTCAGGTGCTTCAGTAATATTGCATACTTGTGGCGTTCATCAGCGACATCCACCATCATTGTCTCTAGGCACATCCGGAGCTCCGTGTACTGTGCTCGACTCTCATAGGCGAAGTCTGGAAACGACGGCGTGGCGATGTATGATGTCATGGATGACTGGCACATCGGTGAGCGTTGGGGGAGAGGCCTCCTAGGCGAGTCTCCTCTTGCGTGTCGTCTTGGGCTGGTACTTGGTGGGTACCGAAGGTCGGGTACCCAGGTGCTGTTCCTCGGGGCTGGCGGTGCGTCAAACTCACCCGTGAGTTGAGTCGGGGGTTTGTAGCGCAGGGCCTCGGGGCTGACTTCTGGGCTGTACTGGACCTCCTGGTCCTGAGTACGTTGCTGCTGGTCGGGGCTGTACTGGGCCTCCTGGGCCAGAGCACGTTGCTGCTGGTCGGCTTGACACTCCTCCTCCTCCTCCTCCTCTTCCTCTGCTAGGACCTGGAGTCGTCTGTTCAGTCTCTCGGCGTGGTTCGGTTCTGTACCCCGGTTGCTAGGTCTCGTATGGACCGACTGGGGAGGGGGTTCGGAGACGTGGACAGGATCCTCCTGTAGGCGGGGTCCCAGGTCGCTTCGTCGGGTAGGGGAATGTGTCCTAGACCCATATCTCGACGATCTCTGGGAGCTCCGTGCGGAGTGAGGGGGTGTCGCCATGGCAACCAGTTTGTCCATCAGCTCCGCCTGCAGCCGGTCGCGCTCTGCCTCGCGCCGGGCATGGGCTGCGTCGCGCGCGGCTTCGCGCTGGGCATTGGCGATGTCGCGCTGCGCATTGGCGCTGGCCTGGGCGGCGTGGAGCTGTGCATTTGCGACGTCGGCGCGGCTTCTCTCGATGTTCTCTTCTGTCTGGAGGCGTCTGGTCTCCAGTCTTATTCGGTCGTCTTCGCTCCTTTGTTGCGCCTGGAAGCGCTCTCGCTCACCTGCGAAATGTTCGCGCTCGCACGTCTGTTGCGCTTGAAGTCGATCGCGTTCGGTGGAGGCTGCCAGGGTGGCGATGAGTGCCTGCGCCAGCATCTTGTCCGCCTCGCTGGGGGAAGACGCCGTTCGGGGCGATCGGCTCCCGGCAGTACTGGTTGGAGACCCGTTCTCCTGTTGCGTACCGAGGAGATCCGTCTCCTGGGTGCGCGTTTCGGTATTGTCTGGGGGTAAAGTCGTGTCAGTTCCCTCCTGGTCCCCACCGTGAGCTTGGTCAGTTACATTAGAACCCAGTAGGGCCTCTGTGGTCGGGGTAACCTGGTTGTTAAGGTCAGACATAATTTTACTTTCTACTTTTACCGCGTTTACCGTTCCTTTAAAGCTAGGTATTGGACTGACAGAGTATGCCTCTAGATAGGGAGGTGGCTGTCGTCTGCGCTGCGGGCGATCTAGCTTAGGAGAACCGTTTGTGGAGTGTTCGTCATCGGCCATGTCAATATTAATATTATATTAATATTACGCTAATTATTCTCCGGCTATCGAAGGACCAATTGTAACTGAGGGGTACAATTCCCTGACTGTATTAATCAAGTACTGATATCATTAAATCACTACCGTCTATGTACTACTGGCCAATACTGTACATAAGTATATTAGATTAGAACACTTCCACAATAACACGGTTTTCCAGACAAAATACTAATTTAGAATATTTATTACATCAAGAAGGGGTATTATTACATGACTTAGTTGCGCTTATAAGGCAAATAGAATGTGCATAGGCGAGTCAATAGTAAATATTAAGAATTATCTCTGGTACTCTGGGATGGGGTGTACTACCGGTTGTAAGCCAGCAGAGGGGGGCAATGCTCTAGGAATGTCAATGGTCCACGGAGCTGTAGCAAGGCACCTGGAGACGGTGTATTTACTCCCTGAGTCAGCGGGGAAAAGCAGCCTGGTCCCAGGATGCGCGCCGTGCAGGTGAAAGGTGGAAGCCGTGGGGTCTTTGGTGCGACAGAGACGGGCTTGAGTGATGTCCCCACGGGCACGTGGATCCCACAGCAGTGGGTGTAGACGGTTCTCTGCTTCCAGCAGCTTGGTGAAGAATGAAGAATAATAATCCTTGCCGGAGAGTGGCACTGATGGCGGGGTGTAAATCCTCCGTGGTGCTGCTGGTCCGGTGTAGATATCCTCCGGTGCGGTAGTGCATGGTTGAAGCTGACGTTACTATACTATTAGCACGGGCAATAAGTGCTCTATGTAGACGCACAATTACTCACTCCACGTGGTCTTTGACTCGTAATGAAGGTTTACTAATAAATAGAGAACGATACATTGAACAAATGTATTAGGATAACACGAGGCTCTATCTTGGGGCAATGCGAGCCCTGCTCTGCCCACGTTGCGTAGTGGGTGAAACGTTGCTTGGATAACTGGAACCGAACGAGACTGAACGGGACAATGGACTAAGAGGCTAAGAGGAAGTTCTACTTTACTTGCGCCATATATATATGCGCTGTGAACAAATAGTACCATTCGTATTTCGCCAGCCGTATTCATGGGCAGAAGCTGGGCATGTACAGACATATCTCGTCGGTACCTTTCAAGTCAGCTCGAGGGGGTAAGGCAGTGGCGCCGGGGGATCGCTTCCAATAGGAGAACGAATATTATGGTCTGTCCTGTAGACTAAAGGGATATTCAGTGCATATTGTACAAAGAATATACAAGGGATATCAAACGATATACAAATATTATACATGGGATCTCAGGCAATAAATATATTCGGTTTAATCTGACCCTTTGTAACAGTAACGCTGTTACCGTTACTAAATGGTTTGTTAGTTCGTTACTGCGTTCTTTTTATGTAGATTCATAGCGAGCGTCCTCCTAACTCCGTTTGATTTAGCCTGAGTTTGTTTTGTTTACAATAGAGAGCGTCTATTTCTTTCCGTAGCCGCATTTCTGGTTTTCGCATTTCTGATTGGCCACTGACTGACGTTCTCTGATCAGAGAGCGTCAGTCAGTGGCCACTGGCCAATCAGAAATGCGCAAACCAGAAATGCGGCTACGGAAAGAAATAGACCCTCTCTATTGTAAACAAAACAGTAGTAACGAACTAACAAACCATTTAGCAACTACTTGGAGAGATAATTAATATACAACATGGAAACGAGATAAAGAACATGTTTGAGGCGCTGCTGGAGTCAATTGGACTAACGTTACTACATCTCGACCACCGCAGACTTTGGTGAGTGCAATGTGTTCACTGTTCACTGAAACTCAAGTTGATCAACGGATTTTGACTGTACGAAATCTGCCAGGTAATCTCATAATACTAATCGAACAATATAAATATAGTCCTTTCATGCACAATTGATATCCTAACTATTCTAACGTTGCAATGCTTTGATTGATATCTTAAACAACGTTGCAACTTGCAAGATGGTGAATGAATGAATGAATGAAAACTTTATTTAACAGATTGCAGAATGGGTACAATACAGTACGGCTCAATACATACAATTGTTAAGGGGATGCAGACCTGAGAAAGACGTTTGTCTTGTTTCCATCAGGGTCCCCCATTTTCAATTCATATAGACATTTATGACATACACAACATACATGACATTTATGGCATAGGGACATATAGGTATTTAGTACTGATACATTTGTGACATAAACGGTATTCAAATATACAGTACTGTTACCCCTAGCTTTGGGTAGGGCGTTCCACATTGTTGTGGCATAATTACGAAACGTGTTTAGTCCCTTGTTTGAGCCGAATCTGGGTTTTACATGATTTGTTGAGCTTCCTCTGGTGTAGTGGTTGTGGTATTCACTGACCTTTGGGAAGTATTTTGACATGTACATGGGTACCTTAGTCGTATAGTGTATCTTGTAGACCAGGCCCATTGCAAGTTGCTGTACTCTGTCGTCTACTCTAAGCCATCCTAGGTTGTCAAAGTGGGCAGGGGTGAGGTGGGTTCTGGGGTTCAGGTCAAGTAGTAGTCTGACCAGTTTGTTTTGTGATGTTTGTAATTTTGTTTTAAGCGCCTTTGAGGTGCTTTGGTACCATGAGGTGCACGCATAGTCGTAGTACCCTTGAATTATAATGGTTATAATGAAACGCTCCGGCGACATCAAGGCTGTTCCTTCAACCGGCACACTTCTTATTATATCGACTCGGGACAACATTTGTTTGTGTGTTTTTTTTTAACTAAATAGTTACTTTTCACAGTAACTCATTACTTTTGGGTGTAAGTAACTAGTACAGTAACGAAGTTACTTTGAAATGAAGTAACTAGTAAAGTAACTGAGTTACTATTTTTCAGTAACTAGCACAACACTGCCCATCAGTGATCAACCCACTGTGTAACACTGGTCCCATACAGACAGCCCCATCAGTGATCAACCCACTGTGTAACACTGGTCCCATATACAGCCCCATCAGTGATCAACCCACTGTGTAACACTGGTCCCATATACAGCCCCATCAGTGATCAACCCACTGTGTAACGCTGGTCCCATATACAGCCCCATCAGTGATCAACCCACTGTGTAACACTGGTCCCATACAGACAGCCCCATCAGTGATCAACCCACTGTGTAACACTGGTCCCATACAGACAGCCCCATCAGTGATCAACCCACTGTGTAACGCTGGTCCCATATACAGCCCCATCAGTGATCAACCCACTGTGTAACACTGGTCCCATACAGACAGCCCCATCAGTGATCAACCCACTGTGTAACACTGGTCCCATACAGACAGCCCCATCAGTGATCAACACACTGTGTAACGCTGGTCCCATACAGCCCCATCAGTGATCAACCCACTGTGTAACGCTGGTCCCATACAGACAGCCCCATCAGTGATCAACCCACTGTGTAACGCTGGTCCCATACAGCCCCATCAGTGATCAACCCACTGTGTAACACTGGTCCCATACAGACAGCCCCATCAGTGATCAACCCACTGTGTAACGCTGGTCTCATACAGCCCCATCCGTGATCAACCCACTGTGTAATGCTGGTCCCATACAGACAGCCCCATCAGTGATCAACCCACTGTGTAACGCTGGTCCCATACAGACAGCCCCATCAGTGATCAACCCATTGTGATACGGGAACCTTGGTTCCAGCCCCCTGGCTCACTGGTAGCCCTTTTACACCGGCAGGGCTCCGGTTCAAGCTCCAGCTCCGTTCTGGAGAATCTGAACTTTGGTGCTCTCTGGCGAACCGCCCCACGTTCAACTTCACACCCATTTAAGCAGAACCAACATTCCACCGTGTCCGTCATCAACGGGGGCGTTACTCAGGCGGAGGTCAAAATAATGCGCGGAGAAAGGCTTAGCAAGCCTCAACGCGAGAGCGCACGCACTGTATATGTTTGAAATGAATCGTTCCAGCAAAGTAGGCTTCTATTATTCAAATTACTATCATAGTAGTAAGTCCTACTGTAGAACATGACATATTAGCATGACATCTGATTTATTAATGTCAATGCAAAAAATTAGGGACAAGCGCAATTGGCACAAGTGTAAATGATGGATTAGTCACTCAGTTAACATCTGACTTTTGTTCATTGACTATAGCTCAGCGTTCAACACCATAGTCCCCACCAGACCAGACTGGTGGACAAGCTGATCGAGCTGGGTCTGAGCTCCGCTTTGAGCGTCTGGATACTGGACTTTCTGAGTGAAAGGCCCCAGGCGGTCAGGGTGGGGGGTCAGACCTCCAACACCATCACCCTGAGTATCGGGTCCCTCCAGGGCTGTGTCCTGAGCCCCCTGCTGTATTCACTATACACACATGATTGTGTGGCCAAGTTCAGCTCCAACTCCATAGTGAAGTTTGCGGACGACAAAATGGTGGTGGGGCTGATCTCTGACAACGACGAGAAGGCCTACCGGGAGGAGGTTGAGGTACTGGAACGCTGGTGCCAGGACAACAGCCTGCTCCTGAACATTGGTAAAACCAAGGAACTGATCGTGGATTTTAGGAGAACACAGCAAGGGACACACACACCACTGAGGATAAACGGGGCTACCGTGGACAGGGTGAGCAGCTTCAAGTACCTGGGGGTCCACATCTCAGAGGACCTGACATGCACAACACACATAGACTCAGTCGTAAAAAAGGCGAAGCAGCGCCTCTACCACCTGAGACAGTTAAGGAAGTTCAGAGTATCGGGGAAGATACTCCAGTCCTTCTACACCAGAGCTGTAGAGAGCATCTTGACTGGAAACATCACTGCCTGGTATGGAAACAGCACGGCACAGGACAAGAAGGCCCTACAGAGAGTGGTACGCTCAGCTGAGCGTACTACAGGTATTGCACTACCACCCCTGCAGGTCTTATATAACAAGAGGTGCAAATTCAGAGCCTGCAGAATAATGAAAGATCCTCACCACCCCAAAACAGCCTGTTCAAGCTGCTGCGGTCAGGCAAACGCCTGCGAACACCAGCAACTAGGACAGAGAGACTTCGGCTCAGCTTCTTCCCCCAGGCCATCAGAGCCTTGAACACTGAACTCTCCACACACAAGCACACATGAGCACACACACAACACACACACTGTATACGCTCACACACTAGCAGTCACTTTAACATGAACACACACATATGCTGCACACGCTCACACTATGGTCACTTTACACAATGAAAGGTCACTTTAAAAACAAGAACAGGAGTGGTTCTTGTATAGTAAATAGATGGATAGCAAGCTAGCATAAGGACACATAGTATAACTGTAGATTGTATAGTAAAGCATGTATAGTAATGTACATAAGACCCAGTGCCCCGGGGGAGCTCCAGTAGCTCACCGCATATCTCGGCGCTATTTCTGCGTCGGGGAAAACCGTGCTCGTCACGGATCTGGGGGACACGAGTTCGATTCCCGGACCCGCCGTCATTTCTCAGAATGTCTTCCCCTGCTCTACATCCCGTTTCAACCTGTTTCTGTCGGTCATACTTGGCCAGAAAAGCGATAAACGCTAAAAAATAAAGTTAAAAAAAAAAAGACCCAGTGCCCCATCCGTAGCTAACAGTGTATTGCACAATCACAGGACCTAGCATGTCTTACCATGCTTTTGAAAAACTCATGTACATATACCTATGTCTTTACTCTTACGACTTGTATTATTGCACAAATGTCGCATTCTCATCCCTTGGATTCTTATTATTGTATTATTGTATTATTGTACTATGCACAATCGTTGCGGGCAAGACCCTGCGCATTTCACTGTATACTTGTATGCCGTGACAAATAAAACTCTTGACTTGACTTGACTGATTAGCTCAACTGGTAAGTCTGCTGGCTGTGGATCCTATGGTCACAGGTTCAAATCTCTTGGTTACAAATATATACGTTAATTCATTTATCCACTCTGGTTGGATGGTGTATTGTACTTACCAGTTGAGCTAATCAGTCAGATGTTAACTGTGAGTGACTAATCCATCATTTACACTTGTGCCAACTGCGCTTGTCCCTAATTTTTAGCATTGGCATTAATAAATCAGATGTCATGCTAATATGTCATGTTCTACAGTAGGACTTACTACTATGATACCTTTTGTGTGTGCGCTCGCGCGTTGAGGCTCGCTAAGCCTTTCATGCATTTCTGGAGCATTTCTTTATCCACTATGCTTGGATGGTGTATTGTACTTGTGCTGTATCATAACAATACATTTGAATCTAATCTCGTTTTGAGGTCGGTCGCAAATCGCGTCCTGTTGAATGGATTGGTTGAGTGCAATGCCGACTCGCTACTTTCCCCCGTTTACTCGTCTTCACAGCCTAGAATATGACACGGCCACTGATGATGTCACGGTTCGCGAGGAAAAAAACAACTATTTTCCGGTGCCAGCTGAGCACCGATTTGTCACGTTCTGAACCAATTAATCCCGGTGTGAACGCGCTGGCCGGTGCGAGATTACGTTCCGGAACCGGCTCCGGCACGGAGCCTGGCCGGTGTAAAAGGGCTATGGGTGGTGGTCTGGAACCAGGCGACTACATCATGAGGAGCGCCACTGACTTGATGCTGGCCCAGCAGTAGGTCCTGATCTCTAGGAAGTGACAGACGGTCATGCCCAGCCAGATGCCCCCTCCGTTGCACAGCAGGATGTCCAGGATCACCTGGTCCCACCAGCACTCGGCAAAGTTGGGCAGTAGGTGCATAAAAAACAGCTGAGAGGAGGAGGAGAGAGGGGTGGATGGATGGAGGGATGGATGGAGGGATGGATGGATGGATGGAGGTGCAAGGCAGAAAGGGGGGAGGCAGATGGGATAGGAAGAAAGATAAAGATGTAAGGAATATAAAGAGAGATGAAGGGAGAGAAGGAGAGTGGGGGAAATGGAGAGATTTACACAAACTGATAACATATGCATATATGGTGTGTGTATATATATATAAAACATGCTTATATGGTGTATATATATAAAACATGCATATATGGTGTATGCATATAAAACATGTGTATAGTATGTATATAATAGATGCATATGTGGTGTATATATATATATATATATATATATATATATATATATATATATATATAAAACATGGATATATGGTGTGTATATATATATATAAAAAACATGCATATATGATATATATATAATACATCATGCATATATGGTGTATGTATATAATACATGCATATATGGTGTATGTATATAAAACATGCATATATGATGTATGTATATAATACATGCATATATAGTGTATGTATATGATGCATGCATGTGTATGTATATAATACATGCATATATGGTGTATGTATATAAAACATGCATATATGATGTATGTATATAATACATGCATATATAGTGTATGTATATGATGCATGCATATATAGTGTATGTATATAATACATGCATATATGGTGTATGTATATAATACATGCATATATAGTGTATGGATATAATACATGCATATATGGTGTATGGATATAATACATGCATATATGCAATATGATTTTTTTTTTTTTCGCTGTCAATAACTAAAATCAGATGAATCCAATCAGTTTAAGCCAAGCCCCCAGTGAAAGGCCGACTCATGTAGTCTGTTTGAGGAAGTTGGTTCCTTTTTCAAATCAAGGAATTTGCAGTCAGGGTACCAAAAAGGTTATATAATGACAATAAATAAGAATAAAATCGATGTATCCCGTTATTCGAATGGCCATTGCACCTTTTTCCCCCATACCATCTCTGACACAGTGGTTAAGTAAAGCTGGTATTAGGCAAGCTCTCCCGACCTAGTCTCTCCAGTCAGGGAGCCGTCAAGGTGACAGCTCTTCGCAGGGCGACAGGTCCTCCTCACACTGCCGTCTGGTTATGATGAATTTGACCCATCTCAAACCCTGCCCTTTTTTTTTTTTTTTTTATTATCTTTTTCCCCCCTCCTCTTTTTCCTGGTTGTTGCGCACTCCCCCCTACTGTTGGTCCGGGAGGCCGGAGACTGTCACATGCTTTCCTCCGACGCATGTGCAGCCAGCCGGCAGCCAGCCTGGCAGCGCAGATTCTCACTGGGAGAGTGTAACGTGTGGAAGGTCACACTACCTCCCTCCAGATCCTACCCTCGCTGTGCAGGCGCCCTGACCGAACTGTAGGGATCGCTGTCCACAACGCCCAGGACCCACCCATCAGCTTTCCCACCCCTAACACTGCCAATTGTGTTAGTGTGAACGACCAGCCAAGCTGATAGCAACGCCGAGAGCTGGATTCGAACCCAGCGTCTCCAGCGTTGATGGCGAGCGCCTTGCCCACTACACCACCTAGCCGCCCTGCCCTCTTTTCTTAATCCTCCAATCACAACAGTTACTGGAAGCAAGGGTGGGGTTTGAGATGGATGCATTCTTGTAGCCTGCATACTAGACTACATAGTCATAGCTATAGTTGCATTTAGCAGATTTTGTCTCCTCATTTAAATTATAAATGTAAAACTGTTTCATATAACACACCACCACATACAATTTTGACAGACAGACAGACAGACAGACAGACAGACAGACAGACAGACAGACAGACAGACACTAACATTACCTCAGTGAGCTCCCAGGTGATGCTGATAGTCCAGCAGAGACCATAACTCCGGATGAGCACGGCCTTCATGGACCAGCCAGCGAAGTGGGCAAACGCAAAGATGTCAAAGTGGCTCAGGACGCGTTCCCATGTGATCGTTGTACAGTTCACAGCATATTCCTGCAGGGGGAGCACACGTTTTTATTGTGTTATAGTAGTTTACCTTCCTTATTGAGACGTGACTAGTGGAAGTTGATGAAGTTATATACGTTGATGAGTATGAACTTGATAATATATGTAATATATATAATATAACCGAGCCTCATCTGCAGCTTTGTTTACACCGTTTCTATTTTTCTCATATTTTTACATTAAGATTTAATTATATTGTTTACACTGTTTATTTGTTCCTATATTTTTATATTCAGATTTAATTGTATTGCCTATATTTATATCTTTCTACTATTACCCTGTCCATACCTGCTGTACCTCCCCTCCCCCATGCTGCTATGACGCCTGCATTTCCCCCAAGGGGATCAATGAAGGAATAATATTGATCTCATCTTATCTTACATACGTTGATGAAGTTTTATACCAGGGTAGACTTAGGATAAAGTGTGTATATTATACCAGGGTGGGCTAATAAGTGATATTATTGCTAGAGCAGACATATATCTCACCTGTTCACTCACACAGAGATGCAGTTGATATTATTGATAGAGTAGACATATATCTCACCTGTTCACTCACAGAGATGCAGTTGATATTATTGCTAGAGTAGACATATATCTCACTTGTTCACTCACACAGAGATGCAGTTGCAGATTAGACCTGTATCCTTATTTAAATTGTATTGTATTCTTATTATTAGGGCTGCACCGATCCGATATTGGTATCGGCCGCCGATATCAGTAAAATAGCTGGATCGGGTATCGGTAAAAAGAAAAAGAAATATATATATTTTTTTTTTCTTTAATAATAAATAAAATAAGAAATAACCATTCAGTACATTTATATCTATGTGTTAATTTGTTAGATTTAGTTTCACTAAGTTAGGAAAGTAATGTTTTAAGTCAAGCCTGATGTTGCCTTGCACAAAAGAATGATCCCAGTCTCTTCCACACAGTGACAGTGAGGCATACAGTTTATTAATTGAATGAATGACGTTTATTTTCTGTCTTTGTTTACAACAAATCAAAAACACACTTGCGATCCTTTACAATTCTTAAAAACAAAATATATTTTAACACAAAAAAAAATTTGGACAATGGGTATCGGATCGGTATCGGTATTGGCCGATACCCAAACCCAGGTATTGGTATCGGGACTGAAAAAGTCGGATTGGTGCATCCCTACTTATTATCCTGCCTGTACCTCTCGTCTCCTTCTCCCTTTGCTGCTATGACACCCGAAAGCTCTGTGGGAACACCCCGTCTCCTCCCAAACGTCATAATCCATAATCCATACCATAACATCTGCCTCGCGTGTGGCGTAGCGCAGGTTGGGGTCCAGCCAGTACATGAGGGTCTTCACTTGGTCCCAGTTGAGGAAGATGAGGAAGACCAGGAACAGGAAGTAAAGAACACTGAGACCTGAGCAGAAGAGAAGGCGGACCAATCCAGATAAACGGTCATGAATACATGAAAACATGAATACATGAAAACATGAAAACATGAATACATGATCCGATCAATAACTCTTAGGTTCATTTTCAAAGGACTGCAACTGGGCTAATAATACTTACCAAACACCATACGCCATATCACAGGATGCGGCCTGGTAAATGGACCTGATGAAAAGAAACCGATCATAAGTGACAGATGATACTTGTTACAGTTGTTAGTACCATTTATTTGACCATTGCCATAATTCACTCAACATAAGGTCGAGGAAAATGAAGGATTCAATGTATTACATTGTTGGTGTCGGGAGAAAACCTTGCATCTCCAAAAGGGTAATCCTTTCAACAATTGACTGCCCTCTTTTCTTGATCCTCCAATTGAGTTTGTCTGAGGAAAGCAACAGTTGAGATTGGAGGATCAAGGAAAAGGGGGGGGGGGGGGGGGGCTTGAGATAGGTAAATAGATTTTTGCTCATTTTCAGATTGACATCCTCATAGATAGTTGCTCTCACCTCTCAGGGAATGTTTTGATTTCTTCTAAACAAAAAATAATGGCTGTCTTGTTTTATTTATTATTATTTTGTCTCTCTCTTAGGTAGTAAGAAAGGGGCAGGACTAGATAAGCTGTGCTTCCTTCTGTCCCTTCTCCAACTCATCCTCGTAGGTTATTCTATGGATGAAGATTTGTAATATACGTTATATATTATATTATATAATCATATTAGAATTCATTATTATATTAAATTATATTTACACTATATACATTATATTGTGGTACTATATTATATTGTATATATATCATATACTATATATCTTATATCACATTATATATGTGTTGTATATACACACTACTATATACTGCAGGTATACTATACTGTAATGTGTACTATATACTGTATATCACTTTATATACATGCCCTATAACACTAATGTATGAATCATCACATTTATCCATCCCATAAATACTGTATCATATTGTAGGAGCTATTTGATGGTTTTTGTGCTTAGTTTGTAGTTTGTTAAGTTCATCACTGGGTGGCAGCACGGAGCACTGGGTGGCAGCACGGAGCGCATATGCTTTGAATAAAGGCACAGGTGTAGGCTATGTTCAATCAAGGTATCTAGGTATGGGTGACGGAGAGATCTCACGGTTTTTTCCGCATGAACACACGCACGTACCCTCGCTCGGTTTAAATATTAGTAACAGCATTATGAAGTAATTATTGTTTGACTCATCGCTTGTATTATGCTAAATACTTGAATTAAATGGAAACTTCACCCAACGGCAGGTGACACAGACTCGACAATGTGTATTTTCTAAATTGCGCGTCAAAGACGAGGCATCCCCGCACCCAACGGAGCGTCTACCAGGACATCAGGATAGTCGCTACACAAGTAAAAACCCGATCTTACTTGGACAATGGAGGATTTTGGAACCTGGCTTGGAATGCTGCTTCTGGATAAAGATCATCATCCCGAGATAGCACACCAAAGGAGGACTGGTTAGTGTATCGCACTGGGTTGCTTGCTAATGGAGCAGCAGCATTGAACGTTTTGTTGTTATTGTATTGACTTTTTTTCACGAGAGAGACTGTCGTGCCAGTCTCTTAAAGGAACAGTACTTATTATCAAAAATGAATTTACGTCATGATATTGTGGAGCCCAGCCAAGGGCAAAATGTTTGTGAGCCAAGAATAAGAAAGCCTTCTTTAAAGGGATATCAATTTTGATTGAAAGGCTCCAAACGGACAGAAATGCATATTGTACACAAGCAAGGAAATTGAAAAGGAAAATCATCACTCTTCCAGTTTCCAACGACAATGTAAATCTTGTGCACCAAAGTCTAAAACAGTTCAAAGCCCTATGTCAAGTTGCCTCTGAGGCACATAATACATTGATGACTGAGTGTCCTACAACTGAGGATACACAAAGAAAGCAGGACGAATGGTTTTATGCAACAAAGGAAACAAATGATACATTTGTAAATGAAGTGTCAACATGGTTGAGTGAAAATGGAATTTTTCAGGTCAATGATGATAATGCTGAATTGGAAAAAATGAAATCTGATTTGCATGAGGAAATGAAAGCTGGAGACAGTGCGTCTAATGTGTCTAGTAAAAGGTCAAGCAGAAGAAGCAATGCCAGTAGAGCATCAGGTTCTAGTACTGCATCTGCACGCTTAAATGCCATGGCAGAGAAAGCGGCTTTAATGGAGCAAACCGCTGCTCTACAAAGGAAACATGAAATAGAGGCACAAGAGGAGAAACTCAGACAGGAACAAGAGAAACTCAGAAAAGTTAAGGAGCAACTGGAGCTTGATACACCAATGGCTGTTGTTACTGCAAGACTTTCTGTGCTGGAAGGCAGTGCTGTTGGAGGAAAGGCCCCTTCAGATGGAATGAATTCCTACCTGAGCAAATCTATGAAAGAGCTGAGACCTCAATTCAACCTACAGGCAACTGCATTTGTGCCGAAGGAGAACACCCTGATTTCGGATCAAGGCTCAAGAGCGCCACCTATCTTTTCCACATATGATGTGCGACCAAAGGTGAATATGCACACACACTTTCAGGAGAAAGTACAACATCATGGAATTCCACAAGCAAAGGATACTACTCTCATGCCACAGTGGCAACCAAACACTGGGACGTCTCTCACCACTACTCTAAAGCATCAGTCTCAAAACGCTTTCACGGCCTCCACTGCTGCACCTCGTAGGTCAGTAGCTGCACAGGAACGACAGTCTACACAGAACGCTGCAGTGCAAAATACAGTGGACCAGGATGCCATTTGTGGAATCATGCAAAGGCAGAATGAACTCACCACATTGCTCATTCAACAGCAAATGTTATCTACTTTACCAAAAAGAGATATAACGGTATTTGATGGTGATCCATTGCACTTCATTTCCTTTGTTAGGACATTTGAACATTGTGTTGAAGAGGTAACATGCAGTTATCAAGACTGTTTGTATTTTCTGGAGCAGTACACCAGGGGGAAGCCCAGAGAGCTGGTGCGAAGCTGCTTACACATGCCACCACAACAAGGATATCAAAGAGCAAAAGGTCTTTTGAAAGAACACTTTGGTAATGAGCACAGGATAGCAACAGCCTACATGGAAAAAGCCTTTTGATGGCCTGTTATTAAAGCAGAGGATGTAGAGGCGCTGCAGGAGTTCACACTGTTTCTAAGAGGGTGCTGCAACGCTATAACAGAGATACAGTACATGGAGGAGATGAACGTTCCATCAAACATGAGGAATGTTATGATGAAATGGCCGTACAAGCTGCGGGAGAGATGGAGGTCTACAGCTTGTGAGATACAAGAACGGCAAGGCTACAGGGCCACCTTCCCAGAGATGGTAAACTTTTTGGAGAAACAAGTCAAAATATTGTCTCATCCCATTTTTGGTGACATTTCAGATGCACGACCAAGCATCACAATAAAGCCTGTAGATAAGAGCGCGCCGCTACCCAGGAGCAGCATTAAAGGACGCAGTTTTGCAATAACCATCGCAACCAACCAAGCTGAAACTGTGCCCACAGTGCACATGATGCCAAAGCAGCCTACCGTAACTAAGGAGTTGTCCTCAGAGGCCTGCCTCTATTGTGAAGAGTCACATCCATTTTCTAAGTGTTTTAAACTGAATACGATTTCTCAAAGGGAGAAAATAGATTTTCTGAGAGGAAAAGGAATTTGTTTTGGATGCTTAAAGGCTGGTCACATGAGTAAGGAATGCAGAAGTCGTCTGACCTGTGATGAATGCAATCTTAAACACCCGACTATTCTGCATGTCCACAACAACGACAGATTGACCAAGTCACAAGAAACACCAGTCAGTAGTGCACTTGTGTCTCTTCAGGCATGTGGTTGTACTGGGGCCGGAGACCACAACTGTACCCTTTCCATTGTTCCAGTACAGTTGAGATCGAGGAAAGGAAATGGAGTGCTGCAGACCTACGCCTTCTTAGACCCAGGAAGTACAGCAACCTTCTGTACCAACCATCTTATGAAGAAGCTGAATCTACAGGGTACAAAGACCAACATTCTTATGCGCACTATGGGTCAAGAAAAGGTAATTGAAAGCCAAATCCTTACAGGACTGGAGGTGTCGAAGTTGGATAATAACCACTTTATGGGGCTCCCAGAAACGTTCACACATGAAACAATCCCTGTTTCAAAGAGTAACATCCCTACTCAGCGAGATATTGAAAAATGGGAATATCTGAAGGGTATCAGGATCCCAGAATTGGACGCTGATGTTGAACTTTTGATTGGAGCTAATGCATCAAAACTCATGGAACCCTGGGAAATTATCAACAGCCAAGGTGATGGACCTTATGCCGTGAAGACCCTATTGGGGTGGGTCGTCAACGGTCCTTTGAGGGGTAATAATGGTTGTCAGAGAAGCTGCTCGACCATATATGCCAATAGGACATCCATTGTCAAACTGGAGGAGCTGTTGGTCTCTCAGTATAACCAAGAGTTAAACGAGAAGTCACTGGAGGAGCAGCAGGAGATGTCAAGAGAGGACCCAAGTTTTATGGAGATCTTGGAGAAGTCTATTTGCATGCAGGAAGGACATTATTGCATGGACTTGCCTTTTAAAATGGATGACATCACCATGCCAAACAACAGGTGCATTGTGGAACAGCACCTTCAGAGTCCGAAAATAAAGTGTGAACGGAATAAGGACTACCAAAATGAGTACACAGATTTTCTTACTCATGCGAGTGACAGTGGCTACGGAGAAATTGTGCCTCAAGTCCAGTCGGACTACAAAAACGGCAGTGTGTGGTATCGCCCTCATCACTGGGTGTGCCACCCAAAGAAGGAAAGACAGAGTGGAAAAGCGAGCACACACCAGACGTGGAATTCTTCCAATCGTCAGTCCCAGTGAACAGTTGGGGTTCTCGTCACCATTCACCTTGCTACCAAAACTGTTGTTGCAAGAAATGTGTCGAAGGAACATGTCTTGGGATGACCCCATACCCCAGACATTCTCACAGCGATGGGCAAAGGGCCATATCCAAGCTCTTTCTGCTTCAAGAAGCAGTGGAAGGTCTGGCGGTAAAGGTCACGACCCAACGTTGAGTTACGTGCTGGCTCAGAGAAGAACCAAGAACACTTGTTATAGCTCCTTTTTTCTTCTTTAATGTAATTGTTTTCCACCTTCACATTTGGAGCCGGTGTGTAGGAGCTATTTGATGGTTTTTGTGCTTAGTTTGTTAAGTTCATCACTGGGTGGCAGCACGGAGCACTGGGTGGCAGCACGGAGCGCATATGCTTTGAATAAAGGCACAGGTGTAGGCTATGTTCAATCAAGGTATCTAGGTATGGGTGACGGAGAGATCTCACGTTTTTTTCCGCATGAACACACGCACGTACCCTCGCTCGTTTTAAATATTAGTAACAGCATTATGAAGTAATTATTGTTTGACTCATCACTTGTATTATGCTAAATACTTGAATTAAATGGGAACTTCACCCAACGGCAGGTGACACAGACTCGACATTGTGTATTTTCTAAATTGCGCGTCAAAGACGAGGCATCACCGCACCCAACGGAGCGTCTACCAGGACATCAGGATAGTCGCTACACATATTATAAATAATAAGCTGTGTATACCAACTATACTATAGGGTGCTCTTTGCCATGTATGTATGTATGTATATATATATATGTATGGTATATATATACAGAGCAATGCTATACACATCATGTAGTCATACATGTATGAATATTAGGGGTGGGACGATACATCGATCCAGATCGATACATCGATGTAATTATCAACAATCGAATCGGATCGATGCGATGTAATAAGATCGATTCATATCGATACTCTTATTTTGAAAGTCCTGTGGCGAGTCTCATATCCGCCCAAGAACAACAGCAGTAGCTCCGTGTGTGTAGATGTTACAGCATAGCATTCTCCCTTTCTGTGTGTGTGTGTGTGTGTGTGCGCGCGTCTTTGGAAAGACCAGATGAGGTCAGAGGAGTTTGATGTTTAAATGTTATTTAAACATAAACAATATAATACATAATAAATGTAGGCCTATACATGATCATGCAACATCAACAAATTGTTGTAGGAACGGTTTGGGAGAGGGAAGTTGTGAGTTTTGAGTTCCAAAAAATGTAGCTTAAAGTTTAAAGCTCAATATATAAAAACGTGGCACTTTACAGTGAACAGGAGGTCTATTTGTATTAAAAACAATAGATTGATTTTCCTTTAAATGTCTGGAAGAGCTCAAAAATACAAATGTGAAATGATATTTTCATTACTTTTTTTTGTTGATCTAAATGTTACTGATTGTGTTAAATGGGCATATGATATCATCTCATATCGATCGCAGGCACCTGAATCTAATCGTATCGTATTGTATCGTGAGATCCGGTACAAGAATCTAGTTCGTTGGTTGACTTTTTTTATTACATTGGATGCCATTTTGTCACAGGAAAGATTTGCCTCTAGGATGGAACCCAGGTATGTAATTTCATCTTTCCTTGTGACAATATTGTCACCCACTGTAACTGAGAAGCCGTCAGTCTTGCTGAGTTTGTTATTTGATCCGAAGAGAATGGAATCTGTTTTACCCAGGTGTAATGATAGTTTGTTATCAGCGAGCCAGGTGCAGATTCTGCCGAGTTCTGAGCTGAGGGTTTTTTCAACCTGTAACTTGTTCTTGTCAGAGACCAGCAGGGCTGAGTCGTCCGCAAACAGGAACAAGTTGCAGTCACAAGCTGACGACATGTTATTTGCATAAATTAGGAACAGTAACGGTCCTAGTATGCTTCCTTGTGGAACACCACAGCTCACTGGGAGGGGGGGGGGGGGTAGAGTACCATTTACCTCCGCCATCCGTTCTCTGCATCCAGCTCACTGATAGACTATCAAAACCAATTGCTTTTAGCTTGTCAATCAGAATGGAGTGATTGACAGTGTCGAAGGCCTTTTGTAGGTCCAGCATGACCATGCTGCAGTATTTGCCTGCGTCCACCTCTTGTTTGATGTGGTCGTTCAAATAGAGAAGGCATGTGTCAGTGGAGTGGGATGTTCTGAAGCCAGATTGGAATTCGTAGATTCGATTTTTTCCCACAAGGTACTTTTTGACCTGTTCGTAAACAATTTTTTCCATGACTTTCGAGATGGAGGTAAGAATAGAAACAGGGCGGTAGTTGCCTGGGTCCAATTTGCTGCCCTTTTTGTGCAGGGGGGGGGGGGGTTACTCTCGCAATTTTGAAGTCTTTGGGTACGTGTCCCTGTTTTATGGAGAGGTTTATTATGTGATGTGATGGCGGCTGCTGAGTCTCTGAGGAATTTGGAGGGGATGTTGTCATGGCCAGTGGCCTTGTTAGGTTGGAGGGCACTCAGTTTTTTGTGCACCTCAGCTGTTGTTACCATTTCTAGTTTGAAATCGTCTTTGTGGACCCCTAGGTTATTGTAGTAGGCTAGGATGTGTTCTACCCCAAAATGCCCTGAGTGGGTGGGTAAAACTGGTAAAACTTTGATTTATGGAATGACTATTGTTATGTGTCCAATATCCGAAATAAAAATGAACTGAACTGAAGATGGACTCATTTGTTTACATGTTGTCTTTACTGTGATTTGTATGTTTGTTGTGTCGAGATAAATAAAGATCAAATCAAATAAAAATTAAATACATATTACAATCTAGACTTTAGAGACAGAAGAGGGCAGTGAACACTGAAACAATGTAGCATGAAGTGGGATTAGAACCGATGTTGAAGCACAGCCATATAGGCTGACAAGTTCACACATCATCAAGTACCTTAGAAGGATCATATAAACTGTGTTTT
The DNA here is from genome assembly GCF_963971535.1 of Notolepis coatsorum. NCBI lineage: Eukaryota > Metazoa > Chordata > Actinopteri > Aulopiformes > Paralepididae > Notolepis > Notolepis coatsorum. The sequence continues at coordinate 3,463,210 of NC_140177.1, forward strand.
TTAAGTTTTCAGGTAGGGTTGGTCAACTGAATTGGCATATGACGATGTCCACAGTGAAACAACATGATGGATGATGATATCGTTGTTTGGAGGGGGGGGTCGTCTTATGGGCTACTCCTATAAAAGATCCTATCATTTTATATACTTTCTTTCATACTCTATGTGAATGTATGTTCGATATGAATTACAATTTTAAATGATCACCCGTTCTGTCTTTCCTTAATTTGCCTCTCTGTAGCCTAAGAGCCTCATTAACCTGATCATCTGATTATTATAAAGATATTTTAAATACTAGTCATGGTGATGTAACTGCAGAATATACCAGTGAATAAAAAAATTATCACAATGATTTTCAGAGGAACAATGTTTTCAAACATCATTATCTAAAGAGAATAGTCAAAGACTCTAGCCACCCAAACAACTGCCTCTTTGCACTGCTGTGGTCAGGCAGACTGGTGAGTTAGAGTCTTGTGTTTGTTCATATTTAAAGACAGTAGAGGCGGAGTACTTTATTATCTAAAGATGGTAAGTTAGAATAGTGTTGTGTTCATTCATAGTTAAAGACCGTAGAGGTTGAGTACTTTATTATCTAAAGATGGTAAATTACAGTGTTGTGTTCATTCATAGTTAAAGAGACAGTAGAGGTAGAGGTAGTAGAGTAGAAGACTGGAGAGCATGGAATGGTCAGATGAGCTCAGTGGTACACAGGTTGAAGAAACATGGCTTGGATTCAAAACTAAATTCACAACAATACTTAACAACATGGCACCCCTAAGAACCACCAGGGTTAAAAATCGCGCTGAGCCATGGATGCACACTGAAATACTGACCGCTATGAAAACCAGAGACAAAAAATGCTCTGAACTTCATAAAAGTCAGACAAAGCTTTCCAAAAGCTCAAACAGTGAACTCCAAGCCCACGTGGTTGAACTAAAAATTCAAAGAAACAGACTAAGAAATGACGTAAACACCATGATCAAAACCGCAAAAAAAAAATTCATCAATAACAAAACTGAGGAAAACAAAAACAAACCATGTGAACTTTGGAAATTACTCAATAATCTACTAGGCTGCAGTAAAAAACTTAAAACCAGATTCTCAAACATAAACATAAAGACAGACAACACGCTCACCACAGACAAGCTGGATGTAGCCAATTACTTAAACATTTTCTTCACAAACATAGCCACAACAAACTACCCTCCCACTCAGGGCATTATGGGGTAGAACACATAGTAGCATACTACAAAAACCTAGGGGTCCGCAAAGACGACTTCAAACTGGAAATGGTAACAACAGACGAGGTACTCAAAAAACTGAGCGCCCTCCAACCTAACAAGGCCACTGACCCCAGTCATCACACACATAATAAACCTCTCCATAAAACAGGGACACGTCCCCAAGGACTTCAAAATAGCGAGAGTGACCCCTCTGCACAAAAAGGGCAGCAAATTAGACCCAGGCAACTATCGTCCTGTTTCTATTCTTACCTCCATCTCGAAAGTCATGGAAAAAATAGTCTACGAACAGGTCGAAAAGTACCTAGCGGAAGAAAATCTGGCTTCAGAACATCCCACTCCACTGACACATGCCTTCTCTATTTGAACGACCACATCAAACAAGAGGTGGACGTGGGCAAATACTGCGGCATGGTCATGCTGGACCTACAAAAGGCCTTCGACACTGTCAATCACTCCATTCTGATTGACAAGCTAAAAGCAATTGGTTTTGATAGTCTATCAGTGAGCTGGATGCAGAGAACGGATGGTGGAGGTAAATGGTACTCTACCCCCCCTCCCCCTCCCAGTGAGCTGTGGTGTTCCACAAGGAAGCATACTAGGACCGTTACTGTTCCTAATTTATGCAAATGACATGTCGTCAGCTTGTGACTGCAACTTGTTCCTGTTTGCGGACGACTCAGCCCTGCTGGTCTCTGACAAGAACAAGTTACAGGTTGAAAAAACCCTCAGCTCAGAACTCGACAGAATCTGTACCTGGCTCGCTGATAACAAACTATCATTACACCTGGGTAAAACAGAGTCCATTCTCTTCGGATCAAATAACAAACTCAGCAAGACCGACGGCTTCTCAGTTAGTGGGTGACAATATTGTCAGTGAATACCACGACCACAACACCAGAGGAAGCTCAACAAATCATGTTAAACCCAGATTCGGCTCAAACAAGGGACTAAACACATTTCGCAATTATGCCACATCAATGTGGAACGCCCTACCCAAAGCTGTAAAGGAATGTGAATCCCTACCCACATTCAAAACCGCTCTAAAAGAGCACCTACGGGAGGCTGCAATTCGAAACTGGCCACCGTAAATGTCCAAACCCCCCCCAGCCCCTCCTAATAGACAGTCTCTTCCCCTCCGTATGTATATATTCTCTCCCCACCATATGTATATTTCTCTCCCACCCACCCCTCCTAATGTACAGTCTCCTCCCCATCATATGTATAGGATCTATGGGTAACAGTACTGTATATTTGCATATCATATATGTCACAAATGTAACAGTACTATATACCTGTATGTCATGTATGTCCCTATGCCATAAATGTCATGATGTCATGTATGTTGTGTATGTCATAAATGTCACTATGAATTGAAAATGGGGGACCCTGATGTAAACAAGACAAACGTCTTTCTCTGGTCTGCATCCCCTTAACAATTGTATGTATTGAGCCGTACTGTATTGTACCCATTCTGCAATCTGTTAAATAAAGTTCTCATTCATTGATTCATTCAGGTTGAGTACTTTATTATCTAAAGATGGTAAGTTAGAGTGTTGTGTTCGTTTATAGTTAAAGACAGTAGAGGTTGAGTACTAGATACCAGGGAATGTGAATCCCTACCCACATTCAAAACCGCTCTTAAAGAGCACCTACGGGAGGCTGCAATTCGAAACTGGCCACCGTAAATGTCCAAACCCCCCACCCCCTCCTAATAGACAGTCTCCTCCCTACCGCATGTATATATTCTCTCCCCGCCGTATATGTATATTTCGCTCCCGCCCACCCACCCCCTCCTAATGTACAGTCCCCTCCACATCATATGTATATACTCTGTCAGGATCGATGAGTAATAGTACTGTATATTTGAATACCGTATGTCACAAATGTATCAGTACTAAATACCTATATGTCCCTATTCCATAAATGTCATGTATGTCGTGTATGTCATAAATGTCAATATGAAATGAAAATGGGGGACCCTGATGTAAACAAGACAAACGTCTTTCTCTGGTCTGCATCCCCTTAACAATTGTGTGTATTGAGCCGTACTGTATTGTACCCATTCTGCAATCTGTTAAATAAAGTTTTCATTCATTCATTCATTCAGTCATTCATTACTTTATTATCTAAAGATGGAAAGTTAGTGTTGTGTTCACTCATAGTTAAAGACAGTAGAGGTTGAGTACTTTATTATCTAAAGATGGTAAGTTAGAGTGTTGTGTTCACTCATAGTTAAAGACAGTAGAGGTGGAGTACTTTATTATCTAAAGATGGTGAGTTAGAGTGTTGTGTTTGTTCATAGTTAAAGACAGTAGAGGTTGAGTACTTTATTATCTAAAGATGGTGAGTTAGAGTGTTGTGTTCGTTCATAGTTAAAGACAGTAGAGGTTGAGTACTTTATTATCTAAAGATGGTGAGTTAGAGTGTTGTGTTCGTTCATAGTTAAAGACAGTAGAGGTTGAGTACTTTCTGGTGCTGTATCACATTCACACTCCCAAGTGATTTGGATTGACTTCAAAACCGCAAATACATGGGCTGTCCAAAAACATTCAAAACGGAGTTATATGGTTCTTCAGTGCAAGGGTTGGGTTAGGGTTAGACCATTTGATATTGGGTGTCTGTCACATTAGATAGCTTACCATTGGGGAAGGCAAGGACACTGATGACCAGGAAGAAGGAGATAACCACAACAAGACCAACTCGCAGGTTGCCGTCAGAATGCGCGTCTTCCCTGTCATAATAATATAATATTATTAGAAACAGAAGTATTTTGTTTTCAACATGATTTATATCTATGGTATAGAGTCCCTTTCACAATAATTATGTTGCTGTGGAAACAGCTTTGACCCCAGTGCATTACCTGTCAGCTACTGTATTAGCAAACACTACAACAGGAAATAAACTTGTGCCAAAATAGCGTGTTTATGAAAAGGTCTAATAACACCTATGTATCTCTAGTCTACACCATACAAGTTCAAGTTTGCTATAGGCATGGGTGTGTCGTAGGAGGAGCCATATGGACCAGCACACATTGCTCCGACTTCAGCTAACATACTATAGTTGCTGTTTCGTTAAGTGTCTCGTTGCCTGTTATTATAACTTGCTCTTATCATAATTTGCTTTTTATTGTTTTCTTTTATCATAATTTGCTAACCATCCTTTGACAATATACAAAAAGTTTTAAAATTGTGATTTATTTGACTACTAACCCTAGTAGTAGTTTTGATTGATTGATTGAAAATTGTATTAACAGATTGCAGAATGGGTACAGTACAGTACAGCTCAATACACACAATTGTTAAGGGGATGCAGACCAGAGAAAGACTTTCGTCGTTTACATCAGGGTCCCCCATTTTCAATTCATCATAACATATATGACATACATGACATACAGATAGACAGTACTGCTACATCTATACATTTATGACATACCAGATTTACAAAGACAGTACTGTTTTTTTTTTTTATCTTTTTCCCCCTCCATTTTTCCTCCGATTTTCTCCCATCCCAATGTTAGTCGTATGCCAATTCCCAGTCCCTTCCTGGTCGCTGCGCACTTACCCCCCACAGTCAGATCATCTGGGAGAGTGGAGGCTACCACGTGCTTCCTCCGACACACGTCCAGCCAATCACCGCTTCTTTTCACCTGGCAGCGCGGATTCTCATTGAGAGGGCGTAGCGTGTGGGAGGATCACACTATCCCCCTCAGGTCCTATCCGCGCTTAGCAGGCGCCCCGACCGAACTGTAGGAGTCGCTGTTTACAACGACCCAGACCCACCCTGCCAGCTTCTCCCACCCTCTAATACAGCCAATTGTATTAGTGTGAACGGCCAGCCAAGCTGGTGACAACCCCGGAGCTGTGAGCTGGATTCGAACAGGCGAATCAAGCTCACAGCTCCGGGGTCGGTTGATTGATTGATTGAAAAGTTTATTAACAGATTGCAGAATGGGTACAGTACAGTACAGCTCAATACATACAATTGTTAAGAGGATGCAGACCTGAGAAAGACTTTAGTCTTGTTTCCATCAGGGTCCTCCATTTTCAATTCATCATATGACACACACGACATACAGATAGACAGTACTGCTACATCTATACATTTATGACATACCAGATTTTCAAATACAGTACTGTTTGTGATACTAAAAAAATCCAGAAAAAGAGTGTATATACATTTGACATAGAAACTGTGCATTGGGGGAGGTTGGGTAGGTGGGGTGGGGCTGTACATTGGAGGTGGGGGGGGGGGGTTGGGTAGGGGGGACACACACTGTACATTGGAATACTGACCTACATTTGACATAGAAACTGTACATTGGAGGAGGTTGAGTAGGTGGGGTGGGGTGGGGCTGTACATTGGAGGTGGGGGGGGGGGGGGGGGGGGGGTTGGGTACATGGGTACAGGACAGTACAGGGTACAGGACATTTGTAGGGGCCAGTTTTGAATTGCAGTCTCCCGTAGGTGTTCTTTGAGAGTGTTTTTGAAGGTGGGTAGTGATTCACATTCCTTTACAGCTTTGGGTAGGGCGTTCCACATTGTTGTGGCATAATTGCGAAACGTGTTTAGTCCCTTGTTTGAGCCGAATCCACATGATTTGTGGAGCTCCCTCTGGTGTTGTGATCGTGGTATTCACTGACCTTTGGGAAGTATTTTGACATGTACATGGGTACCTTGGTCGTGTAGTGTATCTTGTAGACCAGGCCCATTGCAAGTTGCTGTACTCTGTCGTCTACTCTAAGCCATCCTAGGTTGGCAAAGTGTGCAGGGGTGAGGTGGGTTCTAGGAGTCAGGTCAAGCAGTAGTCTGACTAGTTTGTTTTGAGATGTTTGTAATTTGGTTTTTAGTGCCTTTGAGGTGCTTTGGTACCATGAGGTGCAAGCATAGTCGTAGTACCCTTGAATGAGTGCTCCTGCCAGAGTCTTCAGGGTATTCTTGTTTACCAGGGAGGAGATCCGGTACAAGAATCGAGTTTGTTGATTGACTTTTTTTATTACATTGGATGCCATTTTGTCACAGGAAAGATTAGCCTCTAGGATGGAACCCAGGTAGGTAATTTCATCTTTCCTTGTGACAATATTGTCACCCACTGTAACTGAGAAGCCGTCGGTCTTGCTGAGTTTGTTATTTGAACCGAAGAGAATGGACTCTGTTTTGCCCATGTGTAATGATAGTTTGTTGTCGGCGAGCCATATGGTGATGATGACGAACGCAATCTCCTCTGTATTGGGCCACCTAACCGCCCAATACAGTACTGTTTGTGATACAAAAAGATTAAAAAAAAGAGAGTATATACATTTGACGAAGAAACTGTACATTGGGGTAGGGTTGGGTGGGGGAGAAACTGTACATAGTCTAGTAGTAGTAGTAGTAGTAGTAGTAGTGAATGAATGAATGAATGCAAACTTTATTAACAGATTGCAGAATGGGTACAATACAGTACGGCTCAATACACACAATTGTTAAGGGGATGCAGACCAGAGAAAGACTTTCGTCTTGTTTACATCAGGGTCCCCCATTTTCAATTCATAGTGACTTTTATGACATACACAACATACATGACATCATGACATTTATGGCATAGGGACATACAGGTATATACTGTTACATTTGTGACATATACGATATGCAAATATACAGTACTGTTACCCAGAGATCCTAACAGAGAATATATACATATGATTGGGAGGAGACTGTACATTAGGAGGGGGTGGGTGGGTGGGAGAGAAATAAATATACATATGATGGGGAGGAGACTGTACATTAGGAGGGGGTGGGGGGGGGGGGGGTAGTATTTACTGTCAATAACGTTACCAAAGTTTGCTTCCCAAATGTACAATACCTGGTAAACACGAAGTACATCAAGCTGAGCACAGTCAGAGTCAGCAGAGTGATGGTGTGTGGCTTGTAGAAGAAGTCCATACAGATGTCCTCCACTTGTTGCTCGTTTATCATCCGGAAATGTAACCTGTAGTTGATATCATCCTTACTCAGTGTTCGAGATGTCCCCGTGGGCGCCATAATAACTTTGATGGTAAATAATTAACGTATATAAACATGTGATTAGCTAGAGACCCCACACACCAGCAGTATATTATTGAGTTCACAGCTAAAAAGAATGAAACAAAAAACAACTGAAAACGGAGTAACCCACCGACGCGCAAAATAGGGGTGTGAGTGTGGACATGTGTATTGTTAAAGGCATCGAAAATCAAATCATATTTATTTTATAGTGTTATATAGGTGAAATTAATATATTTAATCAGGAAAAAACTACACAATGGTATTTACTTCTACGGTTATACCACCTTACAAGAGCAACATGAGTATCCTACACCTCCCCCATAAAACGACCCTGTTGGTACATCCCACCATGTGACACTTCCGTGAAACACTTCCGGGAGTGAACACGTGACAGATCAGAGCTCCATGCTTGACATTGCAGCGGCTGTTTTACTGTTTACTGCAATCGAGTCAAGGCCGCGTTTACATATTTTGATGCATATTATCTCGTAAGTAATAATATCTAGTCGCGTCATTTTGAGCTCATTGGTGTTGTCTCCATCCGATCTACACAAGCTAGATAACTAACCAACTAGCTATAGCTAAGGTCAGTATGCATGCTTCTTCTGGCAATGTTATTAGTTCAGTGACTTCTAGTTCCAAGGCATACCTAAGATTATTGTTTTTTTGAGACAAGAGCCTATTCAGGGTGATTTGCGAGTGGTCGTGGTACACTGGCTAGGAACCAATAGTATTACCATCATAAGCTTATTTGAATATAAAGGTTCAGACCTAGGATACGTATCCCATTCACTGTCAACAGAGATTGATTGATTGAACATTTTATTAAAGGGGAACTATCTTATAAATTGCCTTTTTGAGTGTTTAGCATTGTTTCCTAGCTATGTGAACTTATATTAATATGATCTATGTCTCTAATTCTCATATTGGCGCATTCTTCCAATTCTCCTCTCTCAATATTCACCCTCACTGAACTGAGTCATCTGAAAATGTGATGATTTGTGATGTCAGAGACACAGCTGCATGATAATGTGGCTGTGTGGCATCAGGTACACGATGAGCTGCACACAGTGGCTCAAAACGGCTCGAGATCTTGAGGTAGAAAAATGCTGTTTTTGAGGACTTGATTAGAAATACAAAACAATGAATAAAAAAAAAATTACAGAGGTGTTCCATAGACTCACAGGAATTGTGTAAAAGTGCCAAAATAGTGAAAGAAATAGTAAAATAGTTCCCCTTTAACATATTGCAGAATGGGTACAATACAGTACGGCTCAATACACACAATTGTTAATAAGGGTATGCAGACCAGAGAAAGACTTTCGTCTTGTTTACATCAGGGTCCCCCATTTTCAATTCATCATAACATATACATGACATACACGACATACAGATTGCTACATCTATACATTTGTGACATACCAGATTTACAAATACACTACATTGAAATATTGACAAAGCCATACTTAGTCATTTACTGTACATTGCAGGGGGTTGGGTTAGGACATTTGCAGGTGCCAGTTTCGAATTGCAGTCTCCCGTAGGTGTTCTTTGAGAGAGTTTTTGAAAGTGGGTAGTGATTCACATTCCTTTACAGCTTTGGGTAGGGCGTTCCACATTGATGTGGCATAATTGCAAAACGTGTTTAGTCCCTTGTTTGAGCCGAATCTGGGTTTAACATGATTTGTGGAGCTCCCTCTGGTGTTGTGATCGTGGTATTCACTGACCTTTGGGAAGTATTTTGACATGTACATGGGTACCTTGGTCGTGTAGTGTATCTTGTAGACCAGGCCCATTGCAAGTTGCTGTACTCTGTCGTCTACTCTAAGCCATCCTAGGTTGTCAAAGTGGGCAGGGGTGAGGTGGGTTCTAGGGGTAAGGTCAAGTAGAAGTCTGACCAGTTTGTTTTGAGATGTTTGTAATTTTGTTTTTAGTGCCTTTGAGGTGCTTTGGTACCATGAGGTGCAAGCATAGTCGTAGTACCCTTGAATGAGTGCTCCTGCCAGAGTCTTCAGGGTATTCTTGTTTACCAGAGAGGAGATCCGGTACAAGAATCTAGTTCGTTGGTTGACTTTTTTTATTACCTTGGATGCCATTTTGTCACAGGAAAGATTTGCCCCTAGGATGGAACCTAGCCCTAGGTATGTAATTTCATCTTTCCTTGTGACAATATTGTCACCCACTGTAACTGAGAAGCCGTCGGTCTTGCTGAGTTTGTTATTTGATCCGAAGAGAATGGACTCTGTTTTCCCCAGGTGTAATGATAGTTTGTTATCAGCGAGCCAGGTGCAGATTCTGCAGAGTTCTGAGCTGAGGGTTTTTTAACCTATAACTTGTTCTTGTCAGAGACCAGCAGGGCTGAGTCGTCCGCGAACAAGAACAAGTTGCAGTCACAAGCTGACGACATGTAATTTGCATAAATTAGGCAACAGTAGCGGTCCTAGTATGCTTCCTTGTGGATGGAACACCACAGCTCACTGTGAGGGGGGGGGGGGATAGAGTACCGTTTACCTCCCATCTGTTCTCTCCCCTCAAGGTAGGATTCAAAGGATTGCATCCAGCTCACTGATAAATTATCAAAACCAGGCGGTCAGGTGGCGTAGCGGAGATTGCGCTCGTCACCAACGCAGGAGATGCTGGGTTCGAGTCCAGCTCTCGGCGTTGCCACCAGCTTGGCTGGCCGTTCACACTAATACAATTGGCAGTATTAGGGGGTGGGGAAGCTGGCGGGTGGGAATCTGGCGTTGTGGACAGCGACGCCTACAGGTCAGGTCTCGGCGCTTGCTAAGCGGGGCAGGACTTGGTGGAGATAGCGTGCCCTCCCACGCGTTACACTCCACCAATGAGAGTCCTCGCTGCCAGCTGTCGGCGCACGTCTCGGAGGAAGCGTGCGATCGACTCGAGACGCCCTTGTACCGACTCGTAGGAGAACATGCATACAGCAGCCAGGTAGGGGAGGGGCGGGAATTGGCACAACGACTAATTTGGACGGGGAGAAAATCAGAGAAAAATCAGAAACAGGAAAAATAAAAACGATCAAAACCAATTGCTTTTAGCTTGTCAATCAGAATGGAGTGATTGACAGTGTCGAAGGCCTTTTGTAGGTCCAGCATGACCATGACCATGCCGATTAATAATGATCTTCCACCCTAGATCACTTCATTACTGTTTTGGAACTCTGGACCCTATCATACTCGCGCAGCTTGGCTTATACACTTAAGAACTTGTAAGTCGCTTTGGATAAAAGCGTCAGCTAAATGTAAATGTAAGGTCCCCATAGTTTGCACTGAATTACAAAAAGATCTGCTTTTAGCTTCCGTGCCCTGACACGTGGAATATCATGCAAAAGCACCTTAAATATGATGATGATGGCGCCGCCCCGTTCGGCTGCCTCTCTGTTCGCTCCGTCGAGACTGTGTTTACTTTTGTTAATATTTATAGTTTTTAGAGTTTTGTGCGTACCAACTGTTGGTGCATTTAATGTATATGACCGTCAGTCACTCATAGACATTGGATTACGGGAAACTTACCAACTGGATTACTCGCTGGATCAGCTTTCCGAACCACATCAATGGCCTGAAGAAATCCTCCGGAGATTAGGACCAGACCCTTTGTTCCCAGAGCCCAGGAAAAGACGACGAGGAAAGAGGGCTGGGATCCGAAACAGGCTGAGATCCAGACGCCATCGTACACCACTTCCCAGTATATTGCTAGCCAATGTACAATCAATAGACAATAAACTGGATGACATCCGAGCAAGGATTCAATATCAAAGAGACGTTAGGGACTGCAATGTCCTTTGCTTCACCGAAACATGGCTGACGCCGGAGGTTCCAGATCACGCGATTCAACCAGCGGACCACTTCTTTATCCATAGAAAGGATCGGTCATCATCAGAGTCCGGTAAACAACGTGGAGGGGGTATTGCCTTCATGTTTAACAAAAATTGGAGTGACCCAACGAACGTGAAGGAACTATCCAACCACTGCTCCCCAGAACTGGAATATATAACCATCAAGTGTCGTCCTTTCTTCCTCCCGAGGGAGTTAACGGCGATCGTCCTGGTCGGAGTGTATATTCCACCGCAAGCTGAAGCCAGCAACAAGGTTGCGCTCTCCAGACTACACGACGAGGTAAACAGAATCCAAGAGGCGAATGTTAACGCCGCCATTTTAGTTCTGGGAGATTTCAATAGCGCCAATCTGAGAAAGGTATTGCCCGACTTCTATCAGCATGTGACTTGCAACACCAGAGGCGGTAACATCCTAGATCACTGTTACACGCAATTTAAAGGTGGCTACAAGGCTCATTCTGATAGTGGCTTCGGTAAGTCAGATCACGCATCAATTTTTCTTACACCGAAGTACAGACAGAAAATTAAAAGTACTCCCGTAGTCTCGCGAGAGGTGCAGAAATGGGATGTGACGTCAGAGGATACGATCCGGTCAGTGTTTCACAACACAGACTGGAATGTGTTCCGCGACACAGATAACATTAATGCCTACACGGAGACAGTGCTGGACTATGTTTGTACTAGGGTGAAAGAAACAATCCCCACTACCAAAATGAAAGTTTACCCAAATCAAAAACCCTGGGTAGACAAATCCGTCCGTGAAGCTCTGAGAGAGCGCACCAAAGCATACAACGACGGCCTAGAGGCAGGCAACATGAATGACCACAAGGTGGCGCGATACAACGTAAGGAGGACTGTGTCAGAGGCCAAACGACGCTACAGGGATAAAATTGAACTCCAGTTTGAACAAGCTGACTCTAGAGCTATGTGGCAGGGGCTCAAAACGATGACAGACTACAAAGGCGCCTCCCTCAAACTGAACAGTGACATCTCCTTAGCAAATGACCTCAATACCTTCTATGCGAGGTTTGATGCTGGTAATAACAACACCAGCTCACAAGCCTCGGCAATGGGGGGGGGGGGGGTCGGCTGCTGATGGAGGCGCAGTGTTCAGGGTAACAGAGCATGAGGTGAGGCGGACCTTTAAAAAAGTGAATATCAGGAAGGCAGCAGGTCCAGACGGCATCCCCGGCCGCGTCCTAAAAGTCTGTGCCGACCAACTGGCCCCAGTATTCACTGACATATTTAACCTGTCCTTAGAACAGGCTGTCATCCCCACCTGCCTGAAGAAGTCCACTATTATCCCTGTACCCAAAAAATCCAAGCCTGCTTGCCTCAACGACTACCGCCCTGTAGCTCTCACCTCCATAGCCATGAAGTGCTTCGAGAAGCTAGTAAAGGGCTACATCTGCTCCTCCCTCCCCATCAACATGGACCCCCTGCAATTTGCATACCGCCCCAACAGGTCCACGGAGGACGCCATATCCCATGTGCTGCACACAGCAGCATCACACCTGGACAAGAGGCAGGGGAACTATGTGAGAATGCTATTCATCGACTACAGCTCGGCATTCAATACCATAGTCCCCTCCATACTCATAGCCAAGCTCAGGGACCTGGGCTTGGGCTATGACCTCTGCCAGTGGGTCTTGGACTTCCTGACTGGCAGACCCCAGGTGGTGAGAGCAGGCAACTGCACCTCCTCATCCATCACCCTCAACATAGGGGCCCCCCAGGGCTGTGTTCTGAGTCCCCTCCTCTACTCCCTGTACACACACGACTGTGTGGCTCAGCGGAGTAGCAATACAATCGTCAAATTTGCTGACGACACAGTGGTGGTGGGCCTGATCTCTGCCAACGACGAGAGGGCCTACCTGGAAGAGGTCAAGGTCCTGGCGGGATGGTGCCAGGAAAACAGCCTCTCCCTGAACGTCAGCAAAACAAAGGAGATGATTGTGGACTTCAGGAGGTCGGGGGTCAAGGACTACAGCCCCCTCAGCATCGACGGGGCACCGGTTGAGAGAGTCAACAGCTTCAAGTACCTCGGAGCCTACATATCCGAGGACTTGACATGGACCACACACATTAACAGTGTGGTGAAGAAGGCACGACAACGCCTCTACTTCCTCAGGCGCCTAAGGAAGTTCCAAGTCAGCCAGAAGATCCTTAAGAACTTCTACTCATGTACAATAGAGAGCATCTTGACCGGCAACATCACCTCCTGGTTTGGGAATAGCACTGCAAAAGACCAAAGCAGACTACAAAGAGTGACACGTTCAGCCGAACGCACAATTGGAGGGGGGCTCCCCACCCTCCAGAACATTTACTACAAGCGTTGCAAGGGGAAGGCTAAGATAATTATTAAGGACTCGAGCCACCCGAACAACTGCCTCTTTGAACTGCTGCCGTCAGGCAAGCGATACAGGAGTCTCAAGGCGAGCACAGAAAGACTCAGAAGTAGCTTCTATCCCCAGGCCATCAGGCTGCTAAACGAACAATGAATGAACACTACACAACAACAACCACCAAACACACATAGCACACACATCCACACGCACACACTCACTTTAAACAAACACACTGTAGCACCCACTCCACACACTTTATAGCACACACCCACTTTAAACAAACACACTGTAGCACCCACTCCCCACACTTTATATTTATGGATGAAGGATTGCACTACAACTCGTACACCTTACTGTAAATTGTACCTAAAATTGTTCCTCATCCCATTTCTGCTTTGCACTAGATAGTACTGTACATTAGTACACTGCATAGTATTGTGTATTGTATATTATATGGTAACTCAGAACATTGTACATATGTCTATACCGAACACTGTGACCTCATTTTCTTCTTCTAAATTCATGCTATATTATGTTATTATGTTATTTGATACTATCTTGTCTAGCACAGTCTCTGGAGCGTAACAGTAAGAAGCATTTTGTATGAAAGTATTCTGTACTTCTGTATGACAACTATTAAAGAACTTGAACTAAATTGAATACTTTATTATCCAGTTTAAAGCTATAATAGCCAAATATTTCACCTCAGTCTGTAGTTAATTCATTTAAATTGTCTAATTGATTGACTTTTCTGTCTCCATGTTGTTTTTGTGTTATATACAGTATTGTACCTCTCGACGTGATCGTAAATTGATCAATCAATTGATCTTTCGAGATTAAAAAACAAAGATTGACTGAAAAACATGTCTCTGTTGTCCATAGAAAACCACAATGATGGCATCACCCAGCGTGCAGCTCTGCCACAGATGGACCTGTGTGCTCCGGTCAGAGCGAGCGAGCGTCGCCCTGCTGTACTCCACACGGGGAGTCCATCACCAACACCCTCCTCCAGCCGCCAGGAGATCCACCGAGATCCCAATCGGACCCTTCTCGCCGATGGCCGGGAACCGCACGATGTCTTGCGCGGTGAGACAGAGGTGGAGACGAGGGGTGTGTTTTTACAGTGACCTCGTCGCCAAACCTGTGACGACTGTGGAGGAGGCGGAGGAGGAGGAGCGCACGGACGCCGAGGGCCCGTCTGGAACCGAAGTGGTGGTGTCACGCCGCGACAACCTTCTGTCGCGGCGAATCAGAGACGTGGCGCCCGTGACTGACAGTCGAGCGGCTTTTGGTACGTGCGGTATGAATGAATGAACTTTATTTAACAGATTGCAGAATGGGTACAATACAGTACGACTCAAGACACACAATTGTTAATAAGGGGATGCAGACCAGAGAAAGACGTTTGTCTTGTTTACATCAGGGTCCCCCTCCCCATTTTCAATTCATAGTGACATTTATGACATACCCAACATGCATGACATTTATGACATAGGGACATACATGACATAGAGGTACCGTACTTTTCGCACTATAAGCCGCACCTGACTATAAGCCGCAGCAGCTAAATTGAATGATGTGTACATATATAAGCCGCACTGGACTATAAGCCGCAGGTGTTTTAATGTTTAATTAGCATTGGGACACAATACTGTCTGACAAATAACAAGAATTAACTCATTTACAAGTTGTATTAAGTTTAGCAAATAAGGGAACAGATAAATAACATTTCAATACAGTCAAAAAAGCTATATTTAGATTTTTACATTTTCGGGTTTGGTCACGTCGAGTCACATATAAGCCGCACCGTTATATAAGCCGCAGGGTCGAAAAATGGGGGGAAAAGCTGCGGCTTATAGTCCGAAAAGTACGGTATATAGTAGTTACATTTGTGACATATACGATATGCAAAAATACAGTACTGTTACCCAGAGATCCCGACAGAAAATATATACATATGATGGGGAGGATACTGTACATTAGGAGGGGGTGGGTGGGTGGGAGAAAATCTATACATACGGTGGGGAGGAGACTGTCTATTAGGAGGGGGTGGGTGGGTGGGAGAAAATCTATACATACGTTGGGGAGGAGACTGTCTATTAGGAGGGGGTGGGTGGGTGGGGGGTGCCTGGGTATGGCTGCCACTGTTGACCCGTGAGCATGGCTCTGTGTAGGGCTCGAAATGAAGGGTGTCCCGGGATGATATAAGATTAAGATATTCCTTTATTGATCCCCTTGGGGAAATTCAGGCATCATAGCAGCATGGGGGAGGGGGGAGGGGAGGTACAGGTAGTAAAAAAGCAGTGTAAACAATATAACAAATCAATATAATTAACTATGGACATGTGCATATCGGCAACAACGTGCGAGATGAGGGTATGTATGCCCTCTCAGTTATATTTGCCCTACACGCCAACTTTTTGGGAAATTACCTTATTTGCCATCTACCCTGGAGTTAGACAAGCAGATACATACCCTTATCTTCTCTGTGCATGCATTAGGCTCAGGGAACAGCCGCATCACTAAGCCTAGTTTAGCGTCATTCACTGGGAGTAGGTGTGCCAGTGTAGCCTAGTTCCCAACAGTCACGAAATGCACTCCAAAACGTTCCTGTAAACATGTTGTGACCTGTGAGAAATAAAAATAAAAGATTCGACATTTTCATTTTCTAAGCAGATATATACTCTATACTTTTTTGCCGAACCACTGCTGCCTGGTTGCGGTTATTTCATCATCTCAAAAGCCCAGTTTTAAAAAACAACATCAGGGCTTTTGAGGTGATGAAATCCAAAAAGTTTTGGAGTGTATTTCATGACTGTTGGGAACTAGGCTACCTACTTCCAGTGAATGATGCTAAGCTAGGCTAACGGTGCGGCTGTTCCCTTAGCCTAATGCATGCACAGAGAAGAAAATGGTATCTATCTGCTTGTCTAATTCCAGGGTAGATGGCAAATAAGCTAATTTCCCAAAAGGTTGGCGTGTTCCTTTAAGTTTTTTTCAACAGCAAAATAACTTTGTCCACATCTGCAATAAGAAAAAAGATACACAACATCTGTTTGATCTAATAAGATACCGTTTTCAGTCTGTTCATCTCATTTCAATACTACTTGGCATCTACGATACCACACAATAGAATGCCACACAAAATATCACGATACTATGCTGTATCGATTTCTTTACCCCTAGGGTTTCTATGCATATTCTTGTTGGTGTTAACCATGAATAAGCGCACACAATTCACAATAAACATTTTTTAGGACTGGACCTATATTTATCCTGGTAGGGAGGTGACTAAGTCGTGTGTGTTTGTTTGTGTGTTTGTTTGTTTGTTTGTTTGTTTGTTTTCTCCATACTGTATTTTATATCATTCATCAGACCTGGATGCCATCCCACACCTCTCTGCCTTGGAGGAGATCAGCGATGAAGAGGCTGTTGGTATAGCCCCCTCGGCGGCGGTGCCCCCTGCTTCCTTCTCTCTCGGAGACTACGTGGATGAGTCTGAGACGCTCACAAAGCTGGTACAGCTAGGTAACTCTATTCCCGCCTATACAGATCCTGCTGCTATGACTTCCACGAGAATGATGTAAATATCACGCTTATTGAGCGTATTGAGACCCAATATGCGGGACACAGAAGAGTAGACGGGTCTCGGTAAAACCCGACACAGGTGTATTTATTGTAGGAAAGGGGGTCGTCGGGTATCCGGGCAGGAATCGAGAGACACGGAGGGGGATCTCATATAGTCCAGGGCGAGTGTGTGGGGCAGTCTGGTAGGTCAGTCAGTCAGTCAGTCAGTCAGTCAGTCAGTCAGTCAGTCAGTCAGTCAGTCACTCTGTGTTGTGAGCCTCTGGTTGTGTTCTCCCTGCAGGTGTGAGTCTCTGGTTGTGTCTCTCTCCAGGTGTGAGCCTCTGGCAGCTGGAGCAGAGACCCGGCGTGGGCTCCATGCTGCTCCGGCTGGACTTCCAGACGGACGTGGCTCCCAGGCTGCTGTTCCTCAAGGAGATCGGGGTGGAGGACTCTCGTCTGGGCTACATCCTCTCTCACAACCCCTTCATTCTCACCGTGAGCCTGGAACACCTGCAGGACAGGTAGGATATGGGGGGGGGGGGGGGGGTTGGGGTGTAAACGTACAGGGATTGTTGTACCAGTAGAGAGAGAATTTCAGCAGGTCCAAGCTACTCAACGACCACGTGGTTCTCTTTCTGTCTTAGGGGCAAATTCACAAAGAATGGATTGTGCGATTAGCGCGCCGTATATGCTCCGTCTTTGCAGCCGATTCACTAAAGACATTGCGCGGATGATATACTAGCGCAAACACGCGCCCATAGGCGTGCAATTTGCTCCTGATTTGCTCCAGCGCAAGTTGGCTCGCGGAGCAGTTTGCACCTGGCAGCGCTGTTGGCAGATATCGGGGTTAAAATAAAGGGGGGGGGGGGAATAAACACAGAAATGAGGGAGAGGGAAGCTCTTAAATCCAATGCTCACGCTGTTCACCAAACACCCCGGGCTTTCTTCCTAGAGAGGGCCAAATCCATCCAGATCGCCATCGGTGGCCATCTTGTAAAATCATCAGAAATGTACTTTTGAACCAGAGCACCTAGAATCATGTATGAAGACTTACACAAAGTGTACAAAGTGTCTTCATACATGATTGGCCCTCTAGAAAAAAGGCCCAGGATTTTTTGGAGGGGCTTGTGGGGCTAATTTATTTGTATAAAAGGTCAAATCCATCATCAAAACATGTTAGCCAGAAAATGGTCACAGAATTGAGGATCTGGACCCAACTAACAGGAATATATGCAGGTATATTCAGACCGGTGTGGATACAAATATACATGGTAAATATAAATATACTCTGTGTTTCCCCTAGGATTTCTTTCACTAGTGTTGTCACGGGGGGCACGCGTGTCACGGATACATGGTGTCAACAGTGTCGTCATAAGGCGGTTGTTAGTATCGATGCATTTCTCTACACTGAGTGAGCTGAAATGAAACTATTGCACATAAATTAGGTAAATAAATACAATATTTATTTACAACACATAAATTAACTTATTTACAATTTTACATACAGTAGTGACAACACACATATGAACTATTTACAATACAGGGACAGTGTTTACCACAGGATTTTATGAGACTGGTGGGTGAACCTCTGACCCTCTAGGGGGGTCTGGGGGCAAGCACCCCCGGACGTTTAAATTTTTTGTATATTTTAAAGTTAAATGCATCAATCTGGTGCACTTTGAGAGAAAAATAAAGAGGCCAGATCTATGATGAACTTTGTGGTCAAAACACAAAATCGACTAGACTAGTGCTTCCCAATCCTCTCCTCGGAGCACCCAAGCCGTTCCATGTATTAGTTAAATTCCACCACCAGCACACCTGATTCAACTTAACTAGCCCTTTATTAGTTGAATCAGGTGTGCTGGTGGTGGAATTTAACAAATACATGGAACGGCTGGGGTGTCTCGAGGAGAGGTTTGGGAAGCACTAGAGCATACAATTGAGCCATCAAAGAAATGAAGCAAAAGTGGTTACCTGTGTTGAACTGGTTTATTTTTTAGAAAATATAAAAATAGTGCGCGGTTAGGTGGCGTAGCGGAGATTGCGTTCGTCACCAACCCCGGAGCTGTGAGCTGGATTCGCCTGTTCGAATCCAGCTCACAGCTCCGGGGTTGTCACCAGCTTGGCTGGCCGTTCACACTAATACAATTGGCAGTATTAGAGGGTGGGAGAAGCTGGCGGGGTGGGTCCGGGTCGTTGTAAAACAGCGACTCCTACAGTTTGGTCGGGGCGCCTGCTAAGCGCGGATGGGACCTGAGTGGGATAGTGTGATCCTTCCACACGCTACGCCCTCTCGGAGAATATCCGCGCTGCCAGGTGAAAAGAAGCGGTTGATTGGCTGGACGTGTGTCGGAGGAAGCACGTGATAGCCTCCACTCTCCCAGATGATCTGACTGTGGGGGGTAAGTGCGCAGCGACCAGGAAGGGGATTGGGCATAACGACTAACATTGGGATGGGAGAAAATCTGAGGAAAATGGAGGGGGAAAAAGATCAATAAAAAAATATATATATATATATATAAAAATATACTGGATTACTATTATGACTACTACCACTGCCAATACTACTGATACATCCCTATTGGCAATGTATCAGTCTAGGTAATTTATGGGAAACACTGAGGGAGGCACATACAACACTAACTATTTACAACCAGTGTCAGAGTGAGCGCACTCAAGTTGTTTGGAAATTCTGAGTGCACACTGGACGCTCTGACCAAAGAGTCAGTTTATCAGAGCGGAGCAGATTTTCAGAGTGAATTTATTAACTCACCTTAACTAGGGCCCTATGAAATCCGTTTTTATCTTTTCCTGTTTTCGGATATGAATTTTCCTGTTTTCGGATTTCTCGGTTTGAAATTTTCCCGTTTTCGGATTTCTCTGATTTACCGTAATATTTTTTCCTTTTGGATTTAACAAAAAAAAACTACTTGAATAATAGTACATCTGCAAACAGTGCCAGTGTAGTTCAATGTTCAGTGCCAGTTAGGTTACAATTAAGTTCAGTTCAATGCAGTTCAACTGCCAGCGCAGTGCAATAACTAAATAATAATTAAATAGTTAAATAATACAAAATAATAATTTGTTTAAAAGAAATCAAGAAAAAAACTGTGTAATGTTTTATTATAAATATTTTCAGGGGGGGCGGGGGGGCCCATTAGCGGGGCGGGCCGCCCCGCCAAGGCAATGGTAGGGGAAACACTGATACTGTATATATGGTATATACAGTATTAAATGGTAAATGGTGCGTTTATATAGCACTTTTATCCAAAGCGCTTTACAATTTGTTCCTCACATTTGACCCATTCCCTCACACATTCACACACCGACGGCGGAGGCAACCATGCAAGGTGCCAACCTGCAAATCAGGAGCAATTGGAGGTTAAGTGTCTTGCTCAAGGACACTTCGACACGCTGCCCGGGAGGAGTGGGAATCGAACCGGGAACCTCTGGATTACCAGACGACTGCTCTACCTGCCGAGCCACTGTCGCCCCAGTATTATTGTACAAGGCTATCATACAGAGTTATATGAGGTAGGTAGCCATGACTACAGTGTAAGGCAGTAGATTAGACCCAGGATTGCCGCAGGTTCACATCTGAATTCAGGTAGATTTTAAAGATATATCTCTCTCCCTCTACTCATTGAAAGACTCGCAGCCGTTATGCCGATAGGAATGCTCATTGCATCTCCTTGCATTTGTTTAAAATAAAACCTGCTTCCCATTTCCTTTTGCAAGGGTGCAGTATCTCAGGAAGATGAAGTTCAGCGCTGAGGATGTTGCGTCCATGGTGTCCAGAGCTCCGTTCCTCCTCAACTTCAGTGTCCAGAGGCTGGACAACCGGCTGGGCTTCTATCAGAAGGAGCTCGGCCTCAGCGCATGGAAGGTTGGCTTCTTCCATTATGTCTCATCATTAACGGTGCTATAACATTCAGCCACTAGATGTCGCACTAGAGCACCAGCATGTAATTTATCCAATCAGGTGCATTCCACATGGGGAAATGGGAAGTAGGGAGGAGGGGACACATGCAAGCAACATGTAAACAACAACACACATTTTATTTTTATCAATAATTTTTGGCGGATAAAGTAATACTTTTATTCCGCACATTTCTAAAAGCTCTGTGGATGTATTGTAAAAAAAACATTACTCTGCATAAAATGTTATCTATAGCACCTATAATAAATGTCTGCAAAAATACCTGAATCTCTCCACGACAAAAGAACATAATGAATCTATTGATGGGATGAGGAATTATATGTTTTTGGTTTGTTTGTTTGTTTGTTTTTGCCGTTTGTTTTCAGACCCGGGATGTTGTGAGTCGCCTTCCAAGATTATTGTGTGGCAGTTTGGAGCCCGTTAAAGAGAATCTGAAGGTGTGTGAAATAATCTGAATGAACGGTGCCACAAATTTGATGTGACATTAAAGGTACCTAGTTGACCGTGTTCACACGGCAGCCATTTTGCTCTTATGTTGTGCCCAGGCTGGAGAGCAAAATGACCACCGTATGTATGCATATGGTCAGCCAGCCAGCCTCCTTTAGCCCACTCTTTTTTTCCTTTTCCTCGTGTCCCACTCAGGTGTGCAAACTGGAGTTTGGCTTCAAGGAAAATGAGCTCCAGCACATCATCACCATCGTCCCCAAAGTTCTGATGGCCAATAAGAGAAAACTGACCCAGATATTCGACTACGTCCACAACACCATGAAGATTCCCCACCACCTGATTGCCAAGTCCCCACGGGTAGACTGACACGTTGTTTCTCTTGATTGACCTATCTCAAGCCCTGCCCTCTTTTCTTCATCCTTCAATCACAACTGTTGCGATTGGAGGATTAAGTAAGAGGGGGCGGGGCTTGCCATATGTACATTTAGGTGATTTCTTTTATGTTTTGACTTGAATTGAAAAGTGTCTCATGACCCATGGAACTCAAGTTTCAAGTTTCTTTAATAGTTGTCATACAGAAGTACAGAATACTTTTGTACAAAATGCTTCTTACTGTTGCGCTCCAGAGACTGTGCAAGACAAGATAAGTATGAAATAAAAACATAGTAAAATTAGAAGTAAAAAAAAAAGAGGTCACAGTGTTCAGTTTAGACATATGTACAATGTTCAATGCAGAATAGACGTAGTTACCATACAATATACAATACTGTGCAGTGTACTAATATACAATACTATATAGTGCAAGGCAGAAATGGAGAAATGGGACGAGGTGCAATTTAGGTACAATTCACAGTAGGTGTACGAGTTGTAGTGCAAATCCTTTATCAATAAATATAAAGTGTAAGTGTGTTTGTGTGATCTAAAGTGTGGAGAGTGGGTGCTGCAGTGTGTTGTTTGTTTGAGTGAGTGTGTGCGTGTGGGTGTGTGTGCTGTGTGCATTTGATGGTTGTTGCATAGTGATTATTGTTCGTTTAGCGATTATTGTTCGTTTAGCAGCCTGATGGCCTGGGGATAGAAGCTTCTTCTGAGTCTTTCTGTGCTCGCCTTAAGACTCCGGTATCGCTTGCCTGACCGCAGCAGTTCAAAGAGGCAGTTGTTCGGGTGGCTCGAGTCCTTAATAATTCTCTTAGCCTTCCCCTTGCACCGCTTGTTGTAAATGTTCTGGAGGGTGGGAAGCCCCCCTCCAATTGTGCGTTCGGCTGAACGTGTCACTCTTTGTAGTCTGCTACGGTTTTGTGCAGTGCTATTCCCAAACCAGGAGGTGATGTTGCCGGTCAGGATGCTCTCTATTGTACATGAGTAGAAGTTCCTAAGGATCTTCTGACTGACTTGGAACTTCCTTAGGCGCCTGAGGAAGTAGAGGCGTTGTCGTGCCTTCTTCACAACACTGTCAATGTGTGTGGTCCATGTCAAGTCCTCGGATATGTGGGCTCCGAGGTACTTGAAACTGTTCACTCTCTCAACCGGTGCCCCGTCGATGCTGAGGGGGCTGTAGTCCTTGACCCCCGACCTCCTGAAGTCCACAATCATCTCTTTTGTTTTGCTGACGTTCAGGGAGAGGCAGTTCTCCTGACACCACTGTGACAGGTTCTCTACCTCTTCCAGGTAGGCCCTTTCGTCGTTGGCAGAGATCAGGCCCACCACTACTGTGTCATCAGCAAATTTGATGATGGTGTTGTTGTTCCGCTGTGCTACGCAGTCATGTGTGTACAGGGAGTAGAGGAGGGGGCTCAGAACACAGCCCTGGGGGGCCCCTATGTTGAGCGTGATGGATGAGGAGGTGCAGTTGCCGGCTCTTACCACCTGGGGTCTGCCCGTCAGGAAGTCCAAGACCCACTGGCACAGGTCATAGTTCAAGCCCAGGTCCCTGAGCTTGGCTATGAGTTTGGAGGGGACTATGGTATTGAATGCTGAGCTGTAGTCGATGAACAGCATTCTCACATAGTTCCCCTGCCTCTTGTCCAGGTGTGATGCTGCTGTGTGCAGCACATGGGCTATGGCGTCCTCCGTGGACCTGTTGGGGCGATATGCAAATTGCAGAGGGTCCAGGTTGATGGGGAGGGAGGAACAGATGTAGCCCTTCACTAGCTTCTCAAAGCACTTCATGGCTATGGAGGTGAGGGCTACAGGGCGGTAGTCGTTGAGGCAAGCGGGCGTAGATTTTTTGGGTACAGGGATGATGGTGGACTTCTTCAGACAGGTGGGGATGACAGCCTGTTCCAAGGACAGGTTGAAGATGTCAGTGAATACCGGGGCCAGTTGGTCGGCACAGACTTTTAGGACGCGGCCGGGGATGCCGTCCGGTCCTGCTGCCTTCCTGATATTCACTTTTTTAAAGATCCGTCTCACCTCATGCTCTGTTACCCTGAACACTGAGTCTCCATCAGCAGACCCCCCCCCCCCCATTGCCGTGGTTTGTAGGCTGGTGTTGTTATTCACAGCCTCAAACCTCGCATAGAAGGAATTGAGATCATTTGCTAAGGAGATGTCACTGTTCAGTTTGAGGGGGGTGCCTTTGTAGTCTGTCATTGTTCTGAGGCCCTGCCACATGCCTCTAGAGTCAGCCTGTTCAAACTGAAGTTCAACTTTATCCCTGTAACGCCGTTTTGCCTCTATTACTGCTCTCCTGACGTTGTATCTTGCCATCTTGTGTTCTTCCATGTTGCCTGTCACCAGCCCGGTGTTGTATGCTGATGTGCGCACTTTCAGAGCCTCACGGACGGATTTGTCTACCCAGGGCTTTTGATTTGGGTAGATTTTAATTTTGGTGGAGGGGATTGTTTCTTCTACCTGAGTACAGACATAGTCAATCACCGTTTCGGTGTATTCGTTAATATTGGCTGTGTTATCACGGAATACACTCCAGTCTGTGCATTCCAGTACAGCTTGGAGTGACTCCTCTGACGTCACGGCCCAACGCTTAACCTCTCGCGAGACCACCGGCGTTCGCTTGAGACTTTGTTTGTACTTTGGCAAAAGAAATATTGCGGCGTGATCGCTTTTACCGAATGGACTAAGAGCCTGTGACTTATACCCATTCTCATCCAAAACCACAATGTGTAACTTCAAATATACATGGGTGTCAATCTTATTTCATAATTTGATTTTCAATCATGATTTTGGCTTTCAATGATTATGAAAACAAGATAATCTACTTTTAGTCTGGTCATATTTTTTAGCCAGGTCATGTTTTAAAGTCGTCATTTTTGTTTTTTAGTTTAATTATATTTAAAGTTCAAGGAAATCCACTGTTAAAAATATTAATTTCTTTAGTTCAATAAATGCACAATATTTCCAAAGTCAATGAGTAAATGTGTTAAATAATCGTGATCTCAATATTGACCAAAATAATCGTAATTATGATTTGTCTTAACCCTTTGGGTGCCGTTAACGTAGAACTACGTTTCTGTCGCCCGACGGTTGAGTGCCGGAAATGTAGATCTACGTTTTTCTTACGGTATTTATTTTATTCGCTATTGCCATTCATAATTCAGCGGGGCACCTTGTGCATGCTGTACTGAATGTGTCTGAGCTGGCAGACGGTCTTATACCGCTCTCTTAACGCCTTCGGCCGCTATTACACTCCATTAGAAACGATGTAGTTTATTTTCTCCACCGAGCTGCAGCGTGGGGGCGAGTCCTAAACACTCCGGCAAAACACGCGCTTGTAGGGATGGCTTGGACAACTGACCCCGCCCACCCGTTCATGTGCAATGCCCAATAACGTCGGAGACAGGATCGCTGTGGATAACTGGAATGGCGATCAGATAATTGGATTATTTTTTTTGCATTACATCAGAGACCAGGTTAGGACTCTATATATCCAATCTTGCGTTGATCTGATATTTCTTTCTCCCACGATTGAAGCTATCTGTGTGTGCTGTGTGTGGCTGTTTACCGTTGGGTGCAGGAGGGGGGGGGGGGAGCGCCTCGCTCCAGGGCCCATTTCATGTATGCACGAGGAGACATAATAATGATAATCTACCATTGATTTCAGGAAGATTCGATAATCAGGCGAAAAATGGCAACGTGATAAGTGGATTCCACTAAAACGCTATTTTCGCGTCTTTTTCCTGGAATTACTCAGAAGCACCCAAACTATATTCATATTCAAAACGGTATAAAACGGAAATGTACGGATGAAAAAATTCTCATTATTTTTTTTGACTGGAAGCAACTCACTGACAATCTATGGTGTTATTAGACCCATAGCTATAATATAAAATATAGGTTTAGCTCTACAAATAAGGTGAGCGTTTACATGGGGTTAATGGGCGGCAAGGCCAGATGCACTTCCCGGAAGGGGCGTGGCACTCAATGTGTTAATCGAGCAGCCCTACTTGTTGTTCACTTATCCTACCTACATTTTTGCAGCTGGTCCGGGAATTGAACTGGCGACCTTCGGGTCACAAGCCCACTTAGGCCATTGTTACCACCAAGGATTACCTCCCTGTCTGTTCTTGATCTATAGAATACAGTAACATCAACAGAGTTTTGCTCGGGCAAGATAAGAGAACCTACCTACTAGAAAGTATGCATTTCATATTGCGGTACTCAAATAACAGGATAATTACCGTGTAATAACACAGAAATGATCACCACAGCCATTACTTGTCATTACCAAGTAGTTTTACATTTACATTTAGTCATTTAGCTGACGCTTTTATCCAAAGCGACTTACAAGTTCTGTACGACAAGTCATCAGGAAGGGTACAACTCTTATCAGCTGAGTAACAATGTTCATCAAAGTGTTGCGTGCTACAGTGTAGGTTAGTTTATTAGGACATGTGCATGAGAGTAAGGTTAGTTAGGGTTAGAATTTTATAATTTTTTTAAATTTCAGATAATGGTTGAAGAAGTGCGTCTTTAGTCAACGGCGAAAGATTGGACGGGTTTCGGCTGTCCTAACTGGGGTGGGTAGTTAATTTCACCATTGTGGAGCAAGGACTGAGAATAGGCGACTTCACCTTGATGACCCTCCCGGAGCTCAGATAGGAGTAGGTCTGAGGCGGCCAGAAGATGCAGAGCGTAGGGGTCTTGAGTGTGTGTAGTTAGAGACCATTGACCGGAGGTAGGCGGGAGCGGTTCCCTTTGCCGCACGGTATGCCAGGTCGAGGACCTTGACGCGGATTCGTGCAACAATGGGGAGCCAGTGCAGGTCCCTAAGAAGTGGGGTGACACATGGGCCGACTTCGGTAGGTTTGAGATCAGGCGGGCCGCTGCGTTCTGAATGAGTTGAAGAGGCTTGGTGGCAGTGGCCGGGAGGCCAGCAAGCACTGCGTTGCAGCAGTCGAGGCGGGAGATGACTGTTGATTGGACGAGGAGTTGGGTGGCTTCTTTTGTCAGGAAGGGGCGGATCCTTCTGACGTTGCTCAGGAGGAATCTGCAGGTTCTGGTTGTCGCTGCGATGTGAGCAGAGAAGTTCAACTGGTTGTCGAGGACAACACCAAGGTTCTTGGTGGTCGGGGACGCGGTCACAGCTGCATTCTCGACTGTGATGGAAAGGTCGGTCAGGGGGGAGGATTTGGCCGGCAGGTGGAGCAATTCTGTTTTGCTTAGGTTCAGTTTGAGATGGTTGGTCGTCATCCAGGCGGAGATGACGGACAGACAGGCCGAGATCCGCTCAGAGACGTGGATATCTGAGGGAGGGAAGGAGAGGAAGAGTCGAGTATCATCGGCATAACAATGATATGAGAAGCCATGAGACGTGATAATGTTACCCAGTGATTTAGTGTAGAGGGAGAAGAGAAGGGGTCCTAGGACCGAGCCCTGAGGGACACCCATCCGCAGGGGGCGGGTGGCCGACAGGGTCCCTCTCCATGACACTTGGTAGGAGCGGTCATTGATGTATGATGTCAGCCATGTCAGCGCAGAGCCAGCAACTCCCATTCCTGCGAGGGCCGCGAGGAGGATCTGATGGTTGACTGTGTCGAAGGCTGCAGATAGATCTAGGAGAATCAGGACAGAGGAGAGGCCTTTCACTTTTGCTAAGTGAAGTGCCTCTGTGACCGCAATGAGGGCCGTTTCTGTGGAGTGGCCAGTCCGGAAGCCAGACTGATTAGGGTCTAGGAGGTCATTCTGTAAGAGATGAGCAGTAAGTTGGTTGGATACAGCATGTTCAAGTGTTTTAGAAAGGAAGGAGAGAAGAGAGACAGGACAATAGTTGCCTATGACGGTGGGGTTCAGGTTTTCTTTTTTTTACGAGCGGCGTGACTCTGACTTGTTTTAGGGAGGTGGGGACCACCCCTGAGTTGAGTGAGGAGTTGATGGTTGCAGTTAGGAATGGGAGGATGTCCGGTGCTATGGTCTGGAGGAGTGGGGAGGGTAGCTGGTCCAGCTGGCATGTAGTCGGACGGTTCGACGTTACCAGTGTCAGGGTCTCGGCTTCTGTAATGGGAGAGAAAGATGACAGAGTGAAGGATGAGGTTCTCGATTCAGTATTTGGAATGGGTTGGGAGAAGGAGCTGCGGATTCTGTTCAGTTATCTTCATGTCAGAAAGTAATTGGCCTGCAATTTGTGTACTGTAATATGAAGTCAAGTGTTCCTTTATTAATCCCCTTGGGGAAATGCAAGTGTCATAGCAGCATGGGGGGGGGGGGGGGGGTACAGGGTAGGTACATATATAATAGAATAATAGAACATAGAACAAAGTGCAAGTAATAATGACAATAGTGATAACAGTAGTTTATTGTTGTTGTTTATTGTTTAAAAGTAGGGATGCTCGATATTGGCTTTTTTACCGATACCGATATCAACCGATACCGATATATGCAGGGTTTCCCCCCCAAAAAAAGGAATAATTTCAGGTAATTCATTCAATCTTTATTTATACTCGATAATACACTGAGTAATTAAACTCATTTACAGTGCCGTTGAGATGTTACATACACAAGTGTCACAGTGTGTTCATAAATATAAAGACATCAGATTATCAGAATAATTGAGAGCACATTTTAAAATACATTAAAAAAAAATAATAAATCTTTTAAAAATTATAAAATAGCTCAAAATTAAAACAGAGGTAATAATTTAAAAACAATTACATATTGTGGTGACCTGATTGGTCATTAAGGTTCTAAACCGACCCATAGACACTAGAGTGTCTAGTTTCAGTGTTTCCTGTAGGGTATTCCATGATGTAGGGGCAAAAAAGCCAAAAGCAGATCTACCAAGTTCAGTACAAACTCTAGGCACTCTAAGTTTAAGCCAAAAACTGGATCGTGTACGACAGGGTCCAGTGGTCCATTCCAATAAAGAACTAATATAATTTGGACAATCTCTAATTATGGCTTTATAGATAAAAAGATTGCAATGCAACTTACGTATCTCTGCCAGAGAGCCCCACCCGACCTTATTATATAGGATACAATGGTGAGTACCATAACTATCACCGGTGATAAATCTTATGGCTGAATGATAAACAGAGTCTAAGGGCTTAAGAGTGGAAGCCGCTGCATGTCTATAAATCACGTCTCCGTAATCCAAAACAGATAGGAACACTGCTTCAACAACGCTCTTTCTACTAATCATAGGGAAGTTGGCTCTATTTCTATACAAAAAGCCAATCTTTTTCCGTAATTTACTGGGGAGGACGCCCACATGATATTTAAATGCAAGTCCTTCATCAATCCAAATACCAAGGTATTTGTATTCTGAAACTCTCTCGATATCAGAACTGTTCAGAGTCGATATATGCAAGTCACTATAAACAATATTTTTGGCTTTGGAAAACAACATCAATTTAGTTTTACTGGCATTAAGCACCAATTTTAGACTAATAAGTGCATCTTGCAGGGCGTCAAAGGAGAGTTGTAAACATTTAGTGGCCAGTTGCACAGAATCAGCAGTACAATAGAGAACTGTGTCATCCGCGTAAAGGTGGCTTTGACAGCTGCTCAGAGATGAGACAATATTATTAATATAAATGGTAAATAAGACCGGGCCGAGGATTGATCCCTGTGGAACACCTTTTGTGATGGGTAGAAGCTCTGATTGGGCATTTCCCATTTTCACACACTGAAATCTTTCTGTTAAATAGTTTTGAAACCAACTGCAAGCACCTGTATCAAAGCCAACACTGCAATCTTTGTAGGAGGAGAAGGTGGTCAACAGTATCAAACGCCTTAGACAAATCTACAAACAAGGCAGCACAATGCTTTCCTTTGTCAAGGGCTGATACAATGTCATTTATAACTACAGTAGCCGCCGAGATTGTACTGTGTTTTTCTCTAAAACCAGATTGGTGTGGGTTTAATATAGAGTGTTTTGTGATGAATGTTTTAAGTTGGTTGTTTACCAATGACTCCAGGATTTTTGCTAGACAGGATAACTTGGAGATTGGTCTGTAATTATTTAGGTCACTTTTATCCCCCCCTTTATGCAAGGGGGTCACATGGGCTGTTTTCCAGGCAACAGGAACCACACCTGTTAGTAGTGAAAGATTAAATATGTGTGTTATTGGCTTTGAAACCAATGGTGCAGCTAGTTTGAGGAAAAAAGGATCCAACCCATCCTCTCCAGTTGATTTCCTGGTATCAATGGCTTGAAGTGCCTCAAGAACAGAGTTTACAGACAAGGGTTGTAAATTAAACTGAAAATAATTTCCTAACTGCACAGGGAATGTACAGGGCTCCTGATCCTGTCCACCTGGTGGCCCTACATGGCTATTCTCAAATAGATGACCAGCTTCGATAAAATGTTGGTTTATGGCTAAACAGACCTCTTTTTGTTCCGATATCAAGGATTCACCCTTTCTAATCTCTGTAGGGAGGGAAATTGTGGTTCTGGTCTTATTTTTATTCACCGCCTTCCAAAATTTAGCAGGATCTGAGTAGGAGCTGGTTACTAGTTCTAAGTGATACTCAACTTTAGCCGTTCTCACAGATGCTGTACATTTATTTCTAAGCCGTCTAAATGCTGCCCAGTGTGACTGATCACCAGAGCTTCTGGCAAGTGACCAGGCTCTATCTCTCTCCTTAAGCAAGGCAGATAATTCAGGTATGAACCAAGGGATTAATCTATTTTTTATTCTAAGCCTTTTATAAGGTGCATGTTTATTAGCAATTGAGAGAAAGGTTTTTGAAAAAAAGTTGAGTGCTACTTCGACATCGGGAATCTCCAATGTGTAGTGGATGTCGCTATGGAATAGGTCAATTAGAAAAGCCTGATCACTAAAGTTTTTCATATTCCTTTTGTTAATAATGCGAGACTGTGATTTCTCTAATCGAGAGTTTCTAACACAAGCTATAGGACAGTGATCACTAACACCTAATTCAAAAACACCACAAGCACTAATTTTATCAGTCTTATTAGAAAACATTAAGTCAATTATACGTGACCTAGAATAATCTTTTAGATTTGGCCTGGTGGGTTCAGTAACCAACTGAGATAAGCCAATGCTACTACTAATGTCTCTAAGATGGTTTGAATCATTACTAAGCCAAAATCAATATTAAAATCCCCTAGAACTATCAGTTCAACATTTGAGTACTGAGATAGTAACTCTGCTATCCTATCAATAGAGTTAACATCGGCTGATAGTCTATAGACTCCAGTCACATTAACAGAATTATTGGGTCCCAAATAAATGTTTAAAACAAGGATTTCAAAACATTTTGGAATTGTTACGGTGTTTAAAATAGTCACAGAAAAAATAGACTTTACATAAATAGCCACCCCTCCCCCCTCCCAGTCCTATCCGCTCTAAACAGGTTGTAATTGTCTAGAGTTACATCCAAGTCAGAATCACCTTTCTTAAGCCAAGTTTCACTTAAAGGTGACATGTACTATAAATGTCATTTTTCAGTCTCTAGCATTGTATTATAGTAATAGGAGTTCGTATCAATGTGTTTTAGTGTCTAAATACCATATTGGCGGATTGCTCTGATTCAGCTCAGCCCCTTTCCTCCTCCAGTAAATAAGGCCATTTTGATTTGAACGGCTGATATACGTCATACGGCCGCTGGGTAGCGCACAGTGATGCGATTGGCTCTGTGGTTGGAGCTAATGCCCGCCCCCATTCTACCTAGACTAGACAGCGAGTGGAAGCCACTTCCTCATGCTGCGAGGCGGAGTGGGGCCCGACGCCTCTGCGTGCGTTCTGGAGGGAGAGAGGAAGAGAGAGATGGAGAGAGAGGGGGCATTTGGGGGGGGGGAGACCTGCTCCGGCGGCGCGTCTCTACAATTTGTAGCCGCATTTCTGCAGACCCCTCTCTGATTGGTTGAGGCCATTTCTGCAGACCCCTCTCTGATTGGCCGAGCGAGCGCATGCGCATGAGCCGCGACAAGCTCCTCTAGCCAGGAGTCGAAACTCCGTTAAGCTCCAGAGAGAGAGGCTGAAAACCCACAGTTGTTGCCCGACGGATGGGAGCCGAATCCCGGATCCGAGTTTTCTGATGAATAGCCCCAAAACATGGAGGTCGCGAACGCAATTTATACGCATGGAAGTATTGATTACGCCATAACGAATCATTAAAAAAATTTACCGCCCCCTCTCTCTCTCTCTCTCTCTCTCTCTCTCTCTCTCTCTCTCTCTCCCTCTCTCTCTCCCTCTCTCTCTCTCTCCCACCCCCCCTATCTCTATCTCTCTATCTCTATCTCTCTCAGCAGACTGTGTGGGCTGACTGTCACTCAAAGTGCTTATGGGCGGAGCCAGGCCATAACAGCCTGAAATCTTGAAGCTGGAAAATGATGGTTTTGAGTACTTGATTAGAAATATAAAACAATGCATTTTTTTTGAAAAAAACCTTACAGATGTCTTCAATAGACTAACAGGAATTGTGTAAAGTTGCCCAAATAGTGCTAGGAATAGCAGTACATAGCCCCTTTAAAATCAGGATATCGGGGTTAGACTGCATGACAAGTATCTTGACATGATCAAGATTTTTATGTAAACTCCTAATATTCCAATGAATGATCCCTAATCCGTTTCTCTTTTTAAAAGTAAGTGGGCTGAATAGAGACTCTGAATTGGTGTAAAAATCAATAACATGATTAATAACAGGGGGCTGAATTTGTATTAAAACCAAGTTTGGAGTAACAGCAGTACGACCTACATGATCAACCGGGGGCCTGGTGGTGATTCGAACAGGAATAATAGCAACAGAAGGATTGGGACTATGCGTAGACACAATATTAGTTACACAAAGAGGATTAAAAACAAAACATAGATTATTTAAACTACTTACTGATGTGGGTAGCTGTCAGGTCAGAGAGGCATTAATACATGATTTCATACAATTTAATCTGAGTTTCTCAGCCCCCAGATCATTTGGGTGAACCCCATCCACTTTGTATAGGTTCACTCTATTCCAAAACGTGTCGAAGTTGTTAATGAAGGTATGGCCAGTGGCAGTACATAAAGCTAAAAAGGCGACTAAAATGCTCAGAGCCATGTCTTAAAGATGGAATAGGACCGGAGAGGACACAGTGTTTTCCTAGGCTCTCTATGGTTAATGCCAGAGACATACGGTCAGAGTGAAGCTTGGTCGATTGCCTGGATAACACATCATTGGTCCCTACATGTAAAATCACAGTGTGAACAGAGGGATGATTCTCAATGACAGAGGGCACCCGTTCCATAAGATCAGAAAAACAGTATGATATGGCACAGGGAAGTTTAATAGACCTGATGATGGAGTCACCAATCAAGAGGACCAAGGGTTTTCCCTCATGGAAACCTCCATCATAGATGGAAAGCCTTGGGTGATTTTCAGCTGCCACTGGGACAGGGTAGACAACAGGTCCCCCAGGGTCCATGGAGGAGGGGGGGGGGCGCTGGCGGCGACGGTGCGAGTGCAGACCATGAGGGTTGATGTACAGGAGAGCGCTGCCGAGGTGAACTGGGGGAGGAGTGGTCCCTACGAGCTCTCTTGTTCCCGGGCTGGGGGCCAGATGGAGAGGATGAAGAGTGGTCCCTACGAGCTCTCTTGTTCCCGGGCTGGGGGTCAGATAGAGAGGATGAAGAGTGGTCCCTACGAGCTCTCTTGTTCCCGGGCTGGGGGTCAGATAGAGAGGATGAAGAGTGGTCCCTACGAGCTCTCTTGTTCCCGGGCTGGGGGTCAGATGGAGAGAATGAAGAGTGGTCCCTACGAGCTCTCTTGTTCCCGGGCTGGGGGTCAGATAGAGAGGATGAAGAGTGGTCCCTACGAGCTCTCTTGTTCCCGGGCTGGGGGTCAGATAGAGAGGATGAAGAGTGGTCCCTACGAGCTCTCTTGTTCCCGGGCTGGGGGTCAGATAGAGAGGATGAAGAGTGGTCCC
Organism: Notolepis coatsorum; assembly: GCF_963971535.1. Lineage (NCBI taxonomy): Eukaryota > Metazoa > Chordata > Actinopteri > Aulopiformes > Paralepididae > Notolepis > Notolepis coatsorum. Next base: position 3,496,949 of record NC_140177.1, read on the forward strand.
TACGAGCTCTCTTGTTCCCGGGCTGGGGGTCAGATGGAGAGGATGAAGAGTGGTCCCTACGAGCTCTCTTGTTCCCGGGCTGGGGGTCAGATAGAGAGGATGATCCGCTGCATGAAGCTGGATTGGCCGGCCGTTTCCTCATTGAGGTAAAGGTTGGGATGTTAGCATCTTTAGCTGTTACGAGTGGGAACTCAGTGAGGTAATCCAAGTGCTCAGTCAGAGGCGCATAAGAATTATTCACTGGAATGTCAAATGAAATGTCAGGATTAAACAGGGGCAGAAAACATCTCTTTCCTTTCCTTCCATTTACTACGGTAGACCAAGTTTCATTTACTACATTTGTATTAAATAGTGTGAATGATGGATTCAAAGTATCTTTTGCTGCAAGAAGTTCCTTGAGGTATTTGGTGTTGTCTATGACGGGCACATTGCCACTGTTTTGCTTAGAGCAGACACTATTTTCAGAAAATCCATAACAAGTACGTTCATTGTCAGAACTGTTAAAAAGATCTACCAGCTCCTTTGTGAGGGAGTGCGTTCCCAGAGCATCCTCCATAATGGGTTTCCAGTCAGGTCCGCTTCAGCAGTGCCCCACACAGTAGAGAGGAGAGGTAACAGCCAGCAGCAGAGGTTCTCTTTGGGGTTCTCTGTAGAGTTTTATTTTTCTGGTGCAGGTCTGAGGCCTACCAGGCCTGGTGGTGGTGGCTGGTAGCTGGCAGCCTGGGGCTGGCCTGATGGTGATGGCTGGTAGCTGGTAGCCTGAGGCTGGCCTGGTGGTAGTGGCTGGTAGCTGGCAGCCTGGGGCTGGCCCGGTGGTGGCTGGTAGCAGGTAGCCTGGGGCTGGCCTGGTGATGGCTGGTAGCTGGTAGCCTGGGGCTGGCCTGGTAGCTGGTAGCTGGTCGCTGGTGCAGGGCTGGTGGAAGCTCAGCTACAGGCCACAGTCCACAGAGCAAGTAAAAGCTCCAAAAAAGTCCACAAATCGGCGAATGGAAACATGATAAGATCAAATGATGACTGGGCGGCTACGTGGCGTAGTGGGCAAGGCGCTCGCCACGAATACTGGAGACGCTGGGCTCGCCTGTTCGAGCCCAGCGCTCCACATTGCTTTCAGTTTAGCTGGCCGTCCGTACTAATACACATTGGCCGTATTAGGGGGTGGGAAACTGATGGGTGGGGATCGGGCGTTGTGGACAGCGACTCCTACAGGTCGTTGGTGCGCCTGCGCAGTAGAATCAGGAAGTGTCGGGGGCAGCGTGAGCCTCCCACTCCTCCTACTCCTCGCCACTGAGAGATCGAGCTGCGCAGGTGAAAAGATGCGACTGCTGTTACCTCAAGTACCGGAGGGGACTTGTGCTATGTATGACTTAGTCCACATTGCAGCCGGCTTGTGGGAGGCAAGAAACAGCGTCCGAGACAGGGAAGGGTTGAATTGGATGATACGAAATTGGGATGGGAGAAAAAATAGAAAATGGGAGAAAAAGTGGATAAAAAAAAAAGATCAAATGATGACTACTACTTACTAAAGGTAAAAAGGTTTTAGAAATGAATGTTTAAAAGTACTAAAAACCAACAAAGAAATACCAAACACTAACAAAAATTAACATTACATATCTCTTGTTGTGGAATTAACACAACATTATGCATACTTTTGACAATAAATAAAATCAGAATTTATTCTTACTTGCTTGCCTGGGTAAATAAAGGTTATAGAAATGAAGAAAAAAAAAGAAAAAATTGAAAACCGATACCGATATTTTCCGATATCACATTTTAGCGCCGATATCGGCCGGCCGATAATATTGGACATCCCTATTTAAAAGGATCCCCATTAGCTGCCACCTAAGTGGCGAGCTAGTCTTCCTGGGGTCCACACAGAATGACAACAGAAAACACAAAACATGGGCGGCTGGGTGGCACAGCGGACTAAGCGCTTGTCACCAACGTGAGAGACACTGGTATCGAATCCGGCTGTCAGCGTTGCCTCCGGCTTGGCCGGCCGCCATACTGGCTCAATTGGCAGAGTCAGCGGGAGGGAAGCCGGTGGGTGGGTCCGGGTCGTTGTAAACAGCGACTCCTACAGTTTGGTCGGGGCGCCTGCACAGCAAGGGTAGGATCTGGAGGGAGGTGTGACTAGGGATGGGTACCGAATTCGGTACTTTTGAGGTACCGAACCGAAACACGTCGGTACTACCGAGTATCGAATCAAGTGAGATACCGAAAAAAAATATAATTTTTTTTTTTTTCTTTTTTTTTTTTTTTTACTTTTTTCTTTTCATGTCAACGTTCACACGCACAATATATGCTTACCTAGGATTTGACTTGATTCAACAACAAAGCAGTCGGAGCAATGACAAGCCGAAAACTGTCGAAAATTGTAGTTATTTGATGTTTGGATTTTTTTTTTACGACTGAGGTAGGTAAATAAAATTTCTTGAGACTAAAGTACCGAAAAAAGGTACCGTTGGGTACCGGTATCGATTCACAGGTACCGGTACCGGTTCAAATGTGAAAGGTACCCATCCCTAGGTGTGACCTTCCACACGTTACTCTCCCAGTGAGAGTCCGCGCTGCCAGGTGAAAAGAAGTGGTGGGCTGGGTGTCGGAGGAAGCATGTGATAGTCTCCGCCCTCCCAGACCAACGGTAGGGGGTAGAGTGCGCAATGACCAGGAAAGGGATTGGGAATTGGCATAACGACTAACATTGGGAGGGGAGAAAAACGGAAAAAAAGAAGGGGGAAAAAGATAATAATAAAAAAAAAATAGAAAACATAACAACATGAGATACATATGACAATCACAATTAACCCTTTATCTGCCAGGGATTATTCTGATCTTAATCCCCTCTCTGCCACCACTATAAGTCTATGGAGATGTTCCCCTTCTTTGCAGGGCTATAACTTTTTAAATTCTATTGCTAAATTGACATTACTATGGCCCATTCAACGTCAAGTATCTATCGTTTAGGATGTAGCAACGTTCTACCTTTTCATTCACATATTCATACTAAAATACGGTCTAAAGTATAAATATGTTTTTATCGTTTTCTGCAGCATTCTGCAGAACGCGAGTTATAGCTATAAATACATATTACATCATCAAATGTAGTTTGATACCGATTGACGTCATATTAAAACGTTCAATTGTACAAGGTCCTAAACGTCCTGCCTCATCATCTGCTGGTGACCGGAGGGGGGGGGGGGGTTATAAGTCCGTGGCCGACGTTAAATCATTTATGTAGTATGGGCGATATATATATCAGAGCAGATTATACGTTTAATAATAATCAAACACGCTGAAACTCACCGCAGCTTCCTCGTAGCGTTGGGCGATCAGCGTCGAGCAGAAAGTTCTCGATTATGGGATGTTGATATATGCGATCCATTTCCAGGTTGTATAATAGTATATACGTCCAAATCATGTTGTTTATCGAGTTATTGGCAACTGATCGCTGTCCAGTGTGTCAAGCTAGAGTCCCGCTAACGATAGTGAGTGCCCGGACCGAATATGGATGAGCACCACTTCCGGCGCGTCACTTCCTGTTTGGGCGATCCGCCGATCGGCCACCAGATGGCGCTCTTGAACCGTTGGAGAGTTGAGAGGAGATCAACAGGAGATCCCAAGTCTCCGTGGGTAAAATATGATTGCCATCACAGATTTTTGAAATATTGATCTCAAAGACGCCTTACGGCGTCATTGGCAGATTACGCATGGCAGAGAATGACGTGGGAACACGTCATTGGCGAATAAAGGGTTAACACATTCCCCACCATTGGTTATACCCATCAATATACCCAGTCTGCCACCACTGTAAGCCTATGGAGATGTTTACCTTCTTTGCAGGGCTATAACTTTTTAAATTGTATTGCTATATTGACATTACTATGGCCCATTCAACATCGATTATCTATCATTCCGGATGTGGGAACGTTATATTTTTTCATTCATACATTGTTGTGTTAATACCGTCTTGAATATAAGTATGTTTATAAGCTTTTCTGCTGTAATTCCAAAAACGCTAGTTATAGGCCCAAACGCATAATGATAGATTATCGATTGCCGTTTCTTTCCTATACACGCTATATTAAAAAATTTAAATGTATATGATCGGTATACATTATGCTTCATCATGCGTGGAGGAAAGGGGGGGCGGGAGTCGTCTATAATTCCGTTAAAGTAATAAAATCGTCAGTAACGGCTTTATGTAGTATGGGTTGATATATTGATCAGACTGTTTGCAAACAAAGAAACGCACAATCGGGCTGAAAATAACGTTACTGTCCTCTTACCGTTCGCCGATGAGACTGGAAGAAAAAGATCCCAATTATTTGACGCCGATCGCCTAGATCCATTTCCGGTTTGTATGGCGCAATAAACGCCGAAATCATATCGATTATTGCGTTATGGAAGCGATCCATATGCACGCCAGTGTTTGTCTGGACCCACGTAACAAGATATTACTGCCGGAGGGATTTCCTCGACGCACCGATCACAACTTCCGGTTTTGAGAGTGTAACTCGCCCGACCATCCACCAGGCGGCGGTATTGAGGTGTTGCAATCTCATTCAGGGTCCCGCTGCAGCACCGGAGGTTGGCTGGATGAATTATGAATGCCATGGCGAAAAAATTTACTATTGATTTAAAAAAAACGCTTACGCCGTTGTTGGCGTTCAATGCATGGCGGCCAAAAACGGAGTAACTCGTTTATGGCGACCAATGTGTTAACAATGATAATCTAAAAACAGTAAAACATTGTAGACATCATTATCAACATCAGAATATTTTGCTCACATATTTAAGTAGTGCATTCTCAGGTGGTATTTGAAAGACACTTTGCTATTCAATTTACTTATGTTCAGTGGGCAGTTATTCCAATGATTGATGGCACGATAAACAACAGTCCTCTTTAAAGCATTTGATTTTGGACGTGGTAACATAATCTGTCCATCATCGGCTGACCTAGTAAAATAAGAATGAACCTGACTGCATCTAACAATTTGTTTGTATAAGAAAACAGGTTGAGACGAAAAGACAGTGTTCCTGAAAAATTTAACTGTGTTGAAAACCAGCCTATTCTCTACCGTTAACCATGAGAGTTGCCGGTGCATAGCATTTGATTTTGGACGTGGTAACATAATCTGTCCATCATCGGCTGACCTAGTAAAATAGGAATGAACCTGACTGCATCTAACAATTTGTTTGTATAAGAAAACAGGTTGAGACGAAAAGACAGTGTTCCTGAAAATGTTTACCGTGTTGAAAACCAGCCTATTCTCTACCGTTTACTATGAGAGTTGCCGGTGCATAGTGATAGTGTTTGTTCTCATGGAACAATGTAAGACTAACCTTGCAGCTCTGTTCTGGGCAGTTTGCAATTTATTTAGTTGACCTTTGGATGCGGAAGACCATACTGGTGCACAATAATCCAGGTGACATCAAATTAAAGATTTCGCCACCTGTCCCACAATGTATGTAGGGACATAAGAAAGACATTTCCTCACCATGGAGATACCACTCCCCATCTTCTTCACTATGGTATCAATGTGTTCTGCCCATGACAGCTGGCTATAAATGATTATGCCCAGTAATTTTACTTTATTTACCTGTTCTATGGGTTCCTCAGACATGTTCAAACACATTTTTGGTATCGATGACTCGAACCCAAGATAATTGATTTGGTTTTTGAGATGTTTAGTACCAACTTATTCCGTTTTATCCAATCAAACACCATATTTAACTCAGCTGATAAAACATTGTCCAGTTCACTGACAGTTTTTGCAGCATAGTACAATGTAGAATCATCTGCATACATTTGTACAGTTGCTTTACACAGAACTGATGGTAAGTCGTTTGTGAAGATGGCGTATAGGAGTGGTCCTAGGCAGCTCCCTTGCGGGACCCCGCAGTCTAAGACCTTAGAGTGAGACCAGCTGCCAGTGTAATAAACCCTTTGTGTCCTACTTGTGAGATAACTCTTCATAAATATGATGGCTGTTGGACAAAACTCATAGCATTCTAGTTTACCGATGAGCAGATCGTGGTCTATGACATCGAATGCAGCACTAAAATCAAGTAATACTGCACCAGTCATCTTTGATTTATCAATTTCCTTGAGCCAGTCATCTGTCATTACTGTATGGTTACGTTTGTAAGCATGTTGAAAACTTGTCTTCAAGCCGTTACAGTCAAAGTAATCCTGTATTTGTGAGTGGACTATTCTCCCCATCATTTTACTGAGAACTGGGAGAATAGCGATAGGTCTACTGTTCTTCCCAGTGAGTGCTAGTCTGCCATCTTTAGGTAAGGGAATAATTTTACCATCTTTCCAGACAGTGGGATAAACACCTTTCATTAAGCATGCATTTAATATATGACATATCGGACCATAAACATAGTCAGCTGCCAGACCAAGTACCTTACTATCTAGCATGTCTGTACCTACTGAGCTATGTTCAGGAAGGGACTTCAACAGCTTCCTTACTTCCCGCTCATCTACACAATTAAACTGAAAAGTGCAACTCTTGTCTAACATCACATTATTTTTTATGAGCTTTAGATAATCATAATCAGTATTGTCCATCTTCTGCCTTAGTGCATAGACCTTATTTATGAAGAAATCATTAAAATAATTTGCTATATCAGATGGTTTTGTCAGAAACATGCCTTCTGATTACACAAAGGAAACCCCACCAGTTGTCCTTCTCCCCATTATTTCATTACGGGCAGTGGTGCGTTATTGAAATCATCTGGGGTGACACGCACCACGCGCACGCGCGCTCCCGCGAATGCGCATTTAATGTCCCCTCGCTTGGGCACAGACTAAAGACAGTGCCTAATTGCCTCTACGAATGGAATGTAACACGTCTTCACAACAAGTTAGGTGTGAATGTGTCTGAGAACGTATTTAACACACCTGACGACCGGCGCTATTGATATGCAAATAGCGAGTGAGCTTGCACACCGTGCTACCCCGTCCCATGAACAACGCATGCCTGATTACGGGTTTTCCAGAGCTCTTTACTATCTTGCTTTACAGCATTTATTCTTTGCATGTAATATTCTTTTTTCATGGATCTATTCAGTTTTGTAACCTGGGCCCTGTTTCTTGTACGTGGTTCAACTAAGTCGATCAAGATGTCATTATCCAGCTTCAGTTAACCCGATGTTTGAAGCCGGGATTTTCCTGTTCCACGAAGGTGGATTCAGTCTCGTTAACTCAAGCCAGACTTGCGACTCAGGCTAAATGCGCGCGGCCGCTTTAGGTGAAAAGCCAGCACGTATCGATGGCAGAGATCCTGATTCTCTAACGGCATTGATTGATTAATTGATTTAAGACTTTATTGACAGATTGCAATACGGCTCAATCGCCTCGCAGACAAGTTAAATGCGTTATCTATAGGCTACTTTTAAGTCCCTCATTACCTCAATCAATCAGATTATATTTCTTTAAACTTGCCTGCTGGATTGAATAATCAAATGAGATCTTGCTAGCGAAAATAATTAGCTGTTATACAGAATTACGATACGGCTCTCTTACCCATTGATTGATGTATAGTCAATCTTTAACTTATCTCCAATGTGGTCTAACGGGTTGTTCTTTTGACTTTCACACAGACGACCGGGGTTCGAGACCCTAGTCGTCTCCCTCTTTTTGCAATATAGGAATAATTCAATTTGGTGCACGTTGAGAGCTATATAAAGAATGACATCCTCAATGCATGTAGATTTATAATATTTTAACTTAAAACCAGGCTACTTTGGCGTATAATCATTAATATTATATTCAAAAAAATCATATTGGAAACACCGGGTTTTGAACCCCGGTCGCTGGGTTGGCAGGCTTGAGCACTACCGCTGCACCACTGTGCCAGATGGGATAAATTCATTGTTTATACATTAATGAACGAGAGACCCGTGTTTAGAATATCCTTTGTTTTGAATGAAGTTTATCTCTTTATCCTCATTCATTAATGTGACGTCAACGGCTCATTCAATTTCTCAAATCCGTCAAACAGCGCATCTCATCAGACATCTTAATCCCAGTTACAATTAAAATAACCACATAATGTGTACATCGCACGAGCGAGCGCCACCGTCGCCACGGTATATATAACGTGCATTATTTAGGACAAAGTGAATTTAGTATCAGCATTTTGGGTCTATTTTACATTTCAAAAGCCCCCTCTGGAAGAATGGAGCACAAAAACGTAATTCAGAATGGTATAATGCAGATCGTAGACTGTGGGAATAGTTTCAGGAAACGGGCTGTCACTTTCTTTGCGGGGGCGTGGCTCTGCGTGATCCGGCTAACTTGAACTTGAACTCTGCTTTCGACCAGGCTCAAACTTTTGGATCTGTTGTCATGGTGATTTGGAAAATCCACGTACATGGAACCGGAAAGTCCGGCTAACTCAGTTATCCAGTTAAAGTTATCCGGCTAACTCAGTTATCCAGGTACAAGAAACAGGGCCCAGGTTTCTCAGTTGACGGTACATTAATCTGTCCTCCACTAATCCAGACATTACTAATGTAGATTTGGCTTCATCTCTTTCCTTCATGAGGCTCTTTAGAGTCTCATTCAGCCATGGAGCTGGTCTAACCTTTACAATACACTTTCTCATAGGGGCATGCTTATCAACAATCTTCATGAAGCGTTCCATAAAGATATTTAAGGAGGCCTCAGGCTCCTCAGCAGTATACACATCAGCCCAGTCAATATCACCAACATCTGCCAAAAACTGTCAGGAATGAATTTCTTGAACATCCTTTTATGTATTATATTGACCTTGCATTTAGGAATTTTAGTTTTCCTGGTAATTGCTATAATATTATGGTCACTAAAGCCCACAGATCGAGAAACTGGTTTAATGCAGCATTCAGGAATATTTGTGTAATATGGTCTATGCAAGTGGCAGAAGTATGGCCAGCACTAGTGAAGACTCTGGTTGGTTGAGAGATCATCTGAGACAGATTACAAGCATCGATTAATGATATAATTTGTTTCATTGGACATTGATTCGCAAACCAGTCTATGTTCATATCCCCAAGTAAAAGAATATCACCATTCACATCTGTAACTCTGTCAATTAACACACATAAGTCATTCAGGTATTGCACATCAGACCCAGTACAGTAGTAGTGAACAGTAGTGAGTGGCAGGAGATTCAATCAGTCAGTAGTAATAGTGATGATGGTAAACATGGTCCAAACCGTAGTAACGCACTGCACCAGAGTCTGTGCTGTGTTTATTATTTTAAGTTTATAAATTTAACCCTTTCACTGCCGCACTACCAAACGGTTAACCCTTTCACTGCGACAATACAGAAGGTTAACCCTTTCACTGCCACACGACAGCATGTTAACCCTTTACCACACTACAGAATGTTAACCCTTTACTATCACACTACAGACGGTTCTGTAGTGTGATAGTAAAGGCTTACCCTTCTGTAGTGTGGTAGTGAAAGGGTTAAGTTTTCAGGTTCACCAGCCGTTAGTTCTCCAGCCAGGATAGATTGAGTCAGAGTCAGAGTTTTTATTATATGTACGGACGAATCCACATGGGAATACATACAGGTACAGAGCAATACTGTGTGTCTACAACTAAACCAATACAGGAACAACAACAAAAACATGGACAGTAAGAAAAACACACAGTATAAAAGGACAAATGCTAAGGTTAAGATCAACATCCCCTAAAAGTGCATATCATAGTAAAGTGCATAATGCATAGACTAGGCACAATTTACAGTAAAAGTGAGACCACTGATGGTGCAGTGAGTAACTATACATACAGACACACGGATCATCCTTTCTTTATCACACCTCGAACCACCAAAGTTATTGGTCGACTTGCCTTTAAATATAAAACACCAGCTGATTGGAACAAACTGCCTAGTTCACTCAGATCTCTCACTTCTTACCGGTTATTAAAGATATCTTTGTTCACTCATCTACAGACTACTTGCACTTGTTACTGATTTACTGTGTTAGGGCTTACATGTTGTTTACAGATCAAACTATAATTTTGTATGTGTTTTATATGGGACCATATATATATATATTGGTGATCCTCTTGGGAGGAATCAGTGTGGAATGTGGGGGTGAGCTTGGGAGAGCGTCAGTGTATAAGTGTATTTTGTTGTCCTGTGTTTTGTTTTGTTATGTATTGTATTGTATGTTTTGTATCCTATGTTAACTCATTGGGGGCCAAACAGCAGAGGGCGCTGATGGCTCTTCAGCGCCAGTGCTTTATCCAATGTAGGATAGGACTTACTTGCGAGTGCTTAAAATATATCAAATATAATAGCAATAGATCTAAATAACACGTTGATCGTCAGTGAATTGCTTCCAGTCAACATGCACGAAACAGATAATTTTTTCATACATTTCCGTTTTATACCGTGATGAATATGAATATATTTCTTTTTTTTTATCCACTTTTTCTCCCATTTTCTATATTTTTCTCCCATCCCAATTTCGTATCATCCAATTCAACCCTCCCCTGTCACGAACGCTGTTTCTTGCCTCCCACAAGCCAGCTGCAATGTGGACTAAGTCATACATAGCACAAGTCCCCTCCGGTACTTGAGGTAACAGCAGTTGCATCTTTTCACCTGCGCAGCTCGATCTCTCAGTGGCGAGGAGTAACGCGTGGGAGGCTCACGCTGCCCCCGACACTTCCTGATTCTACTGCGCAGGCGCACCAACCGACCTGTAGGAGTCGCTGTCCACAACGCCCGATCCCCACCCATCAGTTTCCCACCCCCTAATACGGCCAATGTGTATTAGTACGGACGACCAGCTAAACTGAAAGCAAATGTGGAGCGCTGGGCTCGAACAGGCAAGCCCAGCGTCTCCAGATTTCGTGGCGAGCGCCTTGCCCACTACGCTACGTAGCCGCCCTAATATGAATATATTTCTAGAGCGTTCTGTCTCATCTCAATAAACTCCAGCAAATCGAGCTTCAATGTATTTAGTTAGAAATCGTGCCATTTGTCGCTTGATTTATGAATTGTTTTCAAATAAACGCTAGATTATCGATATTATGTGTCATCATGCGCAAACAGAAGTGGGGTCTGAAAAATCGCTTCTCCGTACTTTTGTCAGCGCGAACCTCACACACACACACACACGCTCCGATGGCGGTGAAAGGAACATCGGATTAACCCAAGATTCGTAACATAAAGTCCTTACCTCACATCTGATGTAGTGCAAAAAGATTAATCCAATTCCTGATCGCCATTCCAAATATTGATCGCGTTTATTGATCCAACGTTATATGTCCAAAACACATAATCCACGCTGCTCAGAGTGTCCTCAGTCCATCTGTTATAACGATACTGCCCGAGAAGTAAATGCATGGATATAGCTAATAAAAGAAATATCGATTAAAACCCGAGATATCTCGGGTCTTGGCGCCCAGCGCATGGCGAGTTAACCCGACTTATCTCGGGTTTGGCCTCCAAAGGGTTGGGACCCCCTCGAAAACGAGATGGCATATCTCAAGGGGTTTATCCTTCTAATAAATTTCAAATGTCTGTGTCCATCTGAGGTCAGTCGCACTTCCATTCTCATGTATCTCTCATCCTGACTGAAGCACCTGATCTCCTCTTGCCCTGCAGGTCCTCAACTCCAAGTACCTGCGTATCAGAGAGCGTCACCTGTTCCTCCAGTACCTCTGCAAGGCCCAGTACGACCCGGCCCAGCCCGCATATATACCCCTGGACCGCCTGGCCGTCCTGCCTGATGATGTGTTCTGCATTGAGTTGGCCTCGGCCACGTTAGAGGACTTTGAACTGTTTCAGAAAACACTGTGATTTTTTTTTTTTTTTTTTTTTTTTTTAAATGAGGAGTGTGGAGAGGACTTGGGGAAACAAGGGGTCAAGCATACACAATGATACCCAAAATGTACAGTGTTGTTACATGCATATGCACGTGTATTGTCACACACACACACACACACACGCACACACACACACACACACATGCATGCACACACACAGCTGTCCTTAGACTTCTGTGGGCCCTTTCCTTTTAACTTAGATCAGATTCAGATTAGAGGCTGACTAACCTCCCTACAACCATTTAAATAACTAAGAGGTTGACTGACCTTCCTACAACCAATTAAATAACTAAGACTGACTAACCTTCCTACAACCAATTAAATAACTAAGACTGACTAACCTTCCTACAACCAATTAAATAACTAAGATGCTGACTGACCTTCCTACAACCAATTAAATAACTAAGATGCTGACTGACCTTCCTACAACCAATTAAATAACTAAGAGGTTGACTGACCTTCCTACAACCAATTAAATAACTAAGATGCTGACTGACCTTCCTACAACCAATTAAATAACTAAGACTGACTAACCTCCCTACAACCAATTAAATAACTAAGAGGTTGACTGACCTTCCTACAACCAATTAAATAACTAAGACTGACTAACCTCCCTACAACCAATTAAATAACTAAGATGCTGACTGACCTCCCTACAACCAATTAAATAACTAAGACTGACTAACCTTCCTACAACCAATTAAATAACTAAGATGCTGACTGACCTTCCTACAACCAATTAAATAACTAAGAGGTTGACTGACCTTCCTACAACCAATTAAATAACTAAGATGCTGACTGACCTCCCTACAACCAATTAAATAACTAAGATGTTGACTAACCTCCCTACAACCAATTAAATAACTAAGAGGTTGACTGACCTTCCTACAACCAATTAAATAACTAAGAGGTTGACTGACCTTCCTACAACCAATTAAATAACTAAGAGGTTGACTGACCTTCCTACAACCAATTAAATAACTAAGATGCTGACTAACCTTCCTACAACCAATTAAATAACTAAGAGGTTGACTGACCTTCCTACAACCAATTAAATAACTAAGAGGTTGACTGACCTTCCTACAACCAATTAAATAACTAAGAGGTTGACTGACCTTCCTACAACCAATTAAATAACTAAGAGGTTGACTGACCTTCCTACAACCAATTAAATAACTAAGACTGACTGACCTTCCTACAACCAATTAAATAACTAAGAGGTTGACTGACCTTCCTACAACCAATTAAATAACTAAGATGCTGACTGACCTTCCTACAACCAATTAAATAACTAAGATGCTGACTGACCTTCCTACAACCAATTAAATAACTAAGATGCTGACTGACCTTCCTACAACCAATTAAATAACTAAGATGCTGACTGACCTTCCTACAACCAATTAAATAACTAAGAGGTTGACTGACCTTCCTACAACCAATTAAATAACTAAGATGCTGACTGACCTTCCTACAACCAATTAAATAACTAAGAGGTTGACTGACCTTCCTACAACCAATTAAATAACTAAGAGGTTGACTGACCTTCCTACAACCAATTAAATAACTAAGAGGTTGACTGACCTTCCTACAACCAATTAAATAACTAAGATGCTGACTAACCTTCCTACAACCAATTAAATAACTAAGACTGACTGACCTTCCTACAACCAATTAAATAACTAAGAGGTTGACTGACCTTCCTACAACCAATTAAATAACTAAGATGCTGACTGACCTTCCTACAACCAATTAAATAACTAAGATGCTGACTGACCTTCCTACAACCAATTAAATAACTAAGATGCTGACTGACCTTCCTACAACCAATTAAATAACTAAGATGCTGACTGACCTTCCTACAACCAATTAAATAACTAAGACTGACTAACCTCCCTACAACCAATTAAATAACTAAGAGGTTGACTGACCTTCCTACAACCAATTAAATAACTAAGACTGACTAACCTCCCTACAACCAATTAAATAACTAAGAGGTTGACTGACCTTCCTACAACCAATTAAATAACTAAGAGGTTGACTGACCTCCCTACAACCAATTAAATAACTAAGGTTGACTGACCTTCCTACAACCAATTAAATAACTAAGAGGTTGACTGACCTTCCTACAACCAATTAAATAACTAAGATGCTGACTGACCTCCCTACAACCAATTAAATAACTAAGATGTTGACTGAATGTGATCCATTCTGTGAGATCCAGTATGAGAGGTGCGTTTTAGATTGTGGCTCAGGAGGTAGAGCTGGTTGTCCGGTAATCAAAAGGTTAGATTCCAGCAGCTCCCGGCAATGTGTCAAAGTGTCCTTGAGCAAGACACTGAACACTTAACGGCTCCTGATGAGCAGGTTGGTACCTTGCGTGGTTGCCTTGGCCATCGGTGTGTGAGTGGATGGGGGAATGTGAGGCACAAGTTCTAAAGTGCTTTGGATAAAAGCACTATATGAATTCAGTCCATTTACATACAGTAGTTCCTACTTATTACCCTGTAACGTTATACTTTGTGAACTATAATGTAAAATCCAACCACATTATGTCATCTTGAGTAATATTTTTTTTATAATGATACCTGCTATGACATGTTATGACCCCTAGATGTCACAATACGTCATGTTATACAGTGAGGTCAAGTTGCAAAGAATGGGACTACAACCATAGATATATATAGAACACTAGATAGCTTAAGGCGGAGTCACCAGCGTCACTGAACCGCCGCCATCTTGCCCAGGTCAGCCTTGAGTGAGAGTGAGTGAGCTGCACAGACAAAAATACTCATAACTCGCTGAAATATTGACGGATTTACAAACGGGTTGGTTTGCTATAAACATCAAAGATGTAGTTATGATACTGCATACTTATAAAAAAATTATTTTTAAAGATGTTTTTTTTTTACAAACCGCTTGAATCATAGCCACGTTAATAATGCTTGTAATAAACCAAACTGTTTGTAAATCCGTCAATATTTCAGCGAGTTATGAGTATTTTTGTCTGTGCAGCTCACTCAAGGCTGACCTGGGCAAGATGGCGGCGGTTCAGTGACGTCGCTCTCCATTGGCCGGCAGCGCGGGTAAGCTATCTAGTGTTCTATATATATCTATAACTACAACAACTTCATCACACATTCTCAGCTTTCCAGTCACACCCAACTTATGCAATTCCAACAATGTTTATTAATTTATTATTATTATAATTTATGTATTTATTATAATTATTTATTTATTATGCATTATTTATTATTTATTTACCATATTATACATATGGTACAGATAAATGGTATACATTTATATTAGGCATATATATATATTATTAATGTATTATAAATATTATTAATAATGATTCATATAATAAAAATAAATAATCAATAATATTAATAAATTTATAATATATATGCCTAATATAAATGTATACCATTTATGTAAAGCGGAGACCTGTGGTATTGGCTACCCATAGAATCCATTTTCATTCAGATATCTTGAGATGAGAGGTCATGGGACCCCTTGGAAAATGGCCATGGCAGTTCTTCCCTCGTCAAAATGTAGCCTGAACTTTGGAGCATTCTTTTTAGACCCCTTCCTGACGAGCTAGCATGGCACGGTTGGTACCAATGGATTTAAAAGGAGCTTTAAAACGGAACCCACAGGCTCCACAGATGTAATGGCAAGCTTATGTCATCACAGGTCACGCTTATGTCACAGGTCAAGCTTATGTCACAGGTCGTGGAAATCCACCTGGACTTGGTTCTTAGATTCCCAACACAGTAACACAGCAGGACCGAGGTAAATCTTTATTTGGAAAAATGTATTACATGTGTAAAGCATAGTGGGATCGGGGAACAGGAAATCTCCTAATTTGGGACTGGTTGCTGGTGGCCTGAACGCAGCACAGCCTGGTGACGGGGATCCCAAGCAGCCAGTAAGATGGGTTGGGCGGTACACTGGCCTACCAATGCTGAGCAGGGGGGGACTAGGATGGCAAAATGGTGACACGCACAACAGAAATACTAAGAAAAGGTTTGCCACAAAATGGACTAAACAAACAAGAATAAAAGTCAAATCAATAAAGCCAAGCCAATGGCTCAAATGGTCAAATGGAGTACAGCAACTTGCAATGGGCCTGGTCTACAAGATACACTACACAACTACCGCCCTGTAGCTCTCACCTCCATAGCCATGAAGTGCTTTGAGAAGCTAGTAAAGGGCTACATCTGCTCCTCCCTCCCCATCAACATGGACCCCCTGCAATTTGCATACCGCCCCAACAGGTCCACGGAGGACGCCATAGCCCATGTGCTGCACACAGCAGCATCACACCTGGACAAGAGGCAGGGGAACTATGTGAGAATGCTATTCATCGACTACAGCTCGGCATTCAATACCATAGTCCCCTCCATACTCATAGCCAAGCTCAGGGACCTGGGCTTGAACTATGACCTCTGCCAGTGGGTCTTGGACTTCCTGACTGGCAGACCCCAGGTGGTGAGAGCAGGCAACTGCACCTCCTCATCCATCACCCTCAACATAGGGGCCCCCCAGGGCTGTGTTCTGAGTCCCCTCCTCTACTCCCTGTACACACACGACTGTGTGGCTCAGCGGAGTAGCAATACAATCATCAAATTTGCTGACGACACAGTGGTGGTGGGCCTGATCTCTGCCAACGACGAGAGGGCCTACCTGGAAGAGGTCAAGGTCCTGGCGGGATGGTGCCAGGAAAACAGCCTCTCCCTGAACGTCAGCAAAACAAAGGAGATGATTGTGGACTTCACGAGGTCGGGGGTCAAGGACTACAGCCCCCTCAGCATCGACGGGGCACCGGTTGAGAGAGTCAACAGCTTTAAGTACCTCGGAGCCTACATATCCGAGGACTTGACATGGACCACACACATTGACAGTGTTGTGAAGAAGGCACGACAACGCCTCTACTTCCTCAGGCGCCTAAGGAAGTTCCAAGTCAGTCAGAAGATCCTTAAGAACTTCTACTCATGTACAATAGAGAGCATCTTGACCGGCAACATCACCTCCTGGTTTGGGAATAGCACTGCACAAGACCGAAGCAGACTACAAAGAGTGACACGTTCAGCTGAACGCACAATTGGAGGGGGGCTCCCCACCCTCCAGAACATTTACAACAAGCGTTGCAAGGGCAAGGCTAAGAGAATCATTAAAGACTCCAGTCACCCGAACAACTGCCTCTTTGAACTGCTGCGGTCAGGCAAGCGATACCGGAGTCTCAAGGCGAGCACAGAAAGACTCAGAAGAAGCTTCTATCCCCAGGCCATCAGGCTGCTAAACGAACAATGAATGAACACTACACAACAACAACCACCAAACGCACATAGCACACACATCCACACGCACACACTCACTTTAAACAAACACACTGTAGCACCCACTCCACACACTTTATAGCACACACCCACTTTAAACAAACACACTGTAGCACCCACTCCCCACACTTTATATTTATTGATGAAGGATTGCACTACAACTCGTACACCTTACTGTAAATTGTACCTAAATTGTACCTCATCCCATTTCTGCTTTGCACTAGATAGTACTGTACATTAGTACACTGCATAGTATTGTATATTATATGGTAACTCAGAACATTGTACATATGTCTATACCGAACACTGTGACCTCATTTTCTTCTTCTAAATTACATGCTATACTATGTTATTTGATACTATCTTGTCTAGCACAGTCTCTGGAGCGTAACAGTAAGAAGCATTTTGTATGAAAGTATTCTGTACTTCTGTATGACAACTATTAAAGAAACTAAACTAACTAACTAAAGTACCCATGTACATGTCAAAATACTTCCCAAAGGTCAGTGAATACCACAACCACAACACCAGAGGGAGCTCCACAAATCATGTTAAACCTAGATTCGGCTCAAACAAGGGACCAAACACGTTTCGCAATTATGCCACATCAATGTGGAACGCCCTACCCACAGCTGTAAAGGAATGTGAATCACTACCCACTTTTAAAAACACTCTCAAGGAGCACCTACGGGAGACTGCAATTCGAAACTGGCCCCTGCAAATGTTCTAACGCAACCCCCTCCAATGTAAATGTCCTAACCTAGACCCTCTTCTTGGGACCAAGTAAGGTTTCGTCGATAATCCAATGTACAGTTACCCCACCCCGCCTACCCAACCACCTCCTATATGTACAGTCAGGGCCGCCTCAGGGGGTGTGCGACCAGTGCGGTCGTTATTTATTTATTATTTTATTATTTTATTTTTTTCCCGCGAGGCCCTTTTTCATCACAGGCCTAAAATCTAGTTTTGCTTATATGCTTATATATTTCACATTAGACACGTTTGTAGAATGTGTCTGACTTGTTCCTGGGTCTGCAGACATACTCACTATTGGAGCTCTGGGGCTCTGCAGCAGACATACTATTGGTTTCAACGAAGGGAGTGGTTACTTACATCATGTGTAGTACGCCGGCGTGCGTCAGCTGCGTTTGACTATTTCGCGCGTGCAGCTTTTGACTATTATGCTTAGTTATGCCAGCCAAGACGAAGAGGTCGGTCATTATCAGTCAATCGGTCACCAAGGAACGTTGACGAAAGGCCTCTCGCTGGCGGGACAATTGGCCGGAGCCTTGTCATGGTGCAGTCGGGATATAGCCATGATGATGTCGGCTAGTAGCTAGCTTAGCTAAAGGCTAACTAGCGTTAGCTAACCTAGAGACAGCGCATGC
Organism: Notolepis coatsorum; assembly: GCF_963971535.1. Lineage (NCBI taxonomy): Eukaryota > Metazoa > Chordata > Actinopteri > Aulopiformes > Paralepididae > Notolepis > Notolepis coatsorum. Next base: position 3,515,515 of record NC_140177.1, read on the forward strand.
AGCCAAGATGAAGAGGATGGTCGTTTGGCAGATGAACTTCGTCAACTCCACGCGGTTGTCTCCATCCTCTTGGACGTTTGGTGAGTTTTTAACCTATTCTATTAACTCTATTATATTCCCGCCGTGGATATCTCTCTCTCTCTCTCTCTCTCTCTCTCTCTCTGGAGCCAAACTGGCCGACTAGCTGTTGTAGTACTACTAGTAGCTAACGGTGTGTGGCCTGGTGTCAGCACCTGTATGTAGCCGCATAGCTTGCTTCTGCGTTAGCTAATGGTTAGCGATAGCCTGGTTGAGCTAACTGTTAGCCAGTTAGCTGTTTAGCTACGACGTTAGCTGCCGGCTGCGCTCGGCTGTGAACGTTCGTTTGATGCTATCAGTTAGCCTAGAGACTAGTTAGCTGTTAGCTTGTGCTACGACCATTGACATTAGCCGTGAGAATAGCAGGGGGTTCTGGCACTCTGACTACGACATCATCTTTGACAGAAGATGTAGTCGGGCCTGCACCATGACAAGGCTCTGGCCATAGCTTATTTTTGTCCCGCCAGCGAGAGGCCTTTCGTCAACGTCGAGACCTGTGTTGCGGCCTTTCGCCCTGCGTTCCTTGGTGCAGGTAAGATTAATGAAAATGTCATGACATTACCCCACTCTTCCTTCCTTCCCCTCCCGAATGTTTTGTTAATAACGATGTTTTTTTCCAGGCAAAACATATGTTACTTCACAACATTTGGAGATACGACATGTGCTGTGTGTGAATTCATTGTCTTGGTCGTTTGTGTAGCTTGGGTAGCGTTGGGCCGTTGGCCAAAGCTGTGTGTGGCCTGGTGTCAGTAGCCTACCTGGCTAGCCTTTAGCTGATGTCGGCCAAATGGCTCCTTGCTGCTTTGTTTTCTCTGGTATAGACCCTCTTCTCTTTGGATTTAAGTGTTGATCTTTGTCCTTTTGGATCTATGTATATTCATGTTGCCTTTGTGAAGTTATCTTTTCCTTCTGTTTTGTTCTTTCATTAAAAGTTGAATATCCTTTAGGGGGTCATCTTTGCTTATCTCTCATACATGCTCTCTCTCTAACACACACACACGACAAACACACATGCTCTCTCTCTCTCTCTCTCTCTCTCTCTCTCTCTCTCTCTCTCTCTCTCTCTCTCTCTCTTTCTAACACACACAGTCTGCCTATGGCGGCCTTTCTCGATGGCTAGGCTGTGCTCGCTGAGTCTGTACCTAGTCAAGGATCTTCAGTCACAGTGCTCAGGTATTCTGCCACTGTGTACTCTCTGTTTAGGGCCAAATAGCATTTCAATTTCTTTCCAATGTGTCTCTCTTAGAGCCATATGAAATCCGTTTTATTATTTTCCAAATTCCATTTTATTTTTTCCCAAATTCCATTTTTTCCGTTTTAATATTTCAGAATTCTGTATTTTGCTTTTTATGCTCATTTTACCATCAGAAATAGTGTCTAATAAGTGGGAATGAATAAATGTCCACAATTGAATAAGATATAACAGTCCATTTAATGTTTTTAAGTGCTGCAACTCAGAAATACAGTTCAATTTTACACAATATTTTTCAATTAATATTGTGACAAAATAAAAATACATATTTCAAGTGTAAACAATAGATACAGCTAGCTACTACTGACATTATCACAATGACAATGTCAGTAACCTAGCTATATCTATTATATTGTGATGAAATATAGTAATGCATAATTTAGGCACCTTTAGTTTAGTTTATTTCGATTATAAAGGACAGTGTATAATGACAATCGTTTGCATTAAACAAATGGATGGGTGCACTAGATTTAGCAAGATGCTATCATTTCCATCTATAGTCCTATGTACTGTAACGTTTCATAGCTATTTAAGTTTATTTAGATTATAAAGGGCAGTGTATAATGACAATCGTTTGCATTAAACAAATGGATGAGTGCACCAGATTTAGCAAGAAGCTATCATTTCCATCTATAGTCCTATGTACTGTAACGTTTCATAGCTATTTAAGTTTATTTAGATTATAAAGGGCAGTGTATAATGACAATCGTTTGCATTAAACAAATGGATGGGTGCACCAGATTTAGCTAGAACTTCTAGAAGCTATCATTTCCATCTATAGTCCTATAACGTTACATAGCTATTTAAGTGTATTTAGTTTATAAAGGACAGTGTGTAATGACAATCGTTTGCATTAAACAAATGGATGGGTGCACTAGATTTAGCTAGAAGCTATCATGTCCTAACGTTATAGCTATTTAATCACAATAGTGTCGCAAGTGTTTTTGCGGGTCCAGTCCACGGAACGTTGACAGAATTAGCAAAACACCTTATCACCGGAGGCATAAAAGTCATTAGGATACTGTTCTGCTCTGAATTGAGGGCTTATTGTGGATTTTTTTAGCTTCTTGACGATGTTAACACTGAAGCAGCCAGACGCTTGAGCACCGCTGTGTTGTGTGTAACACGCTGTAGCGTCCCCGCCTCCCCGGTCGCGTGTGCACCAAACGTTCCACCCAAAAACGAAATTTCAGTCCGGATTAGGCCAAATTCTGCAATATTCCACGTTTTGCAGTTGATTCCATTTTTATTGGTTAATTCCGCGATTCCGTCCGCGATTCCGTGAACGCGGATTTCATATGGCTCTAGTCTCTCTCTCTGTACACTGTATATTGACTGTAGAACGGGAGCTCTCTCTCGCTCTCTCTCTTGCTATATGTTGACTGTATCATGCCCAGCCTCGGGCAGCGCTATTATTTAAGAATATGTTGACTGTATAAAAAAAAAAAAAAAAAAAAATTATATATATCGCGTTTAAATCTCGCACAGGGCCTCGCATTTCTCCCAGGCGGCCCTGTGTACAGTCCACCCCACCTACCCAACCCCCACCCCACCTCATCCAATGTACAGTTTCTTCGTCAAATGTATATACTCTCTTTTTTAAACTCTTTTTGTATCACAAACAGTACTGTATTTGTAAATCTGGTATGTCATAAATGTATAGATGTAGCAGTAGGTACTGTATCTGTATGTCATATATCATATATGTTATGATGAATTGAAAATGGGGAACCCTAATGTAAACAAGACGAAAGTCTTTCTCTGGTCTGCATCCTCTTAACAATTGTGTGTATTGAGCTGTACTGTATTGTACCCATTCTGCAATCTGTTATCAACATTTTCAATCAATCAAACTGCAACAGCGGTGTTGTGACGTAAAAGCAAAGGAGTGTAGTGCGACATCTAGTGGCCATTTGATGTTTATAGAGCTAGTTTAAAGGGGCACTTCATGTGTGTGTGTGGGGGGATTTACCGCGTCTCTACTTTCCGTAGCTCCATTTCTGCAGACCCCTCTCTGATTGGTTGAGCCCATTTCTGCAGACCCCTCTCTGATTGGTTGAGCGAAGCCCCTCTCTGATTGGTTGAGCGAAGCCCCTCTCTGATTGGTTTAGCTCGTCACGCGGTAAAAGGCGGATGTAATGTTATCATATCAAGAAGATAAAAAGAAATGTACTACCAGATTCGCGTATAACGTTATTTCGCGTGACTTCGCAGTTTATTCATAACGTTATGCACATTTCACAACACAGCCAGCTGTTAGAAACTGTACATTGTAACGTTATATAACATAACGTTATGTTATTTCACGGTTTATTCACATAACGTTATTTCACGTGACAAGTTCAACACAGCCCAGCTGTCAGAAACTGTACATTGAGGGGGTTTGAATTACTGTTTAGTGTTTACACTCCCCACTTACTGTAACTGTACCATGACGCACTCCCCACTTACTGTAACTGTACCATGTTCTACATATAACCTCATCTCATGCACCTTGTTGTGTATCCTGTTTCTTTTTCCTCATTATTATATTCAGAGTTAATTATATTGTTTACACTGTCTTTCTTCTATTATAACCCTGCCCATTTGATGTTCCCAAATCATATTCAGAAAGTATCACAGAGACTTCTATTGACCAAGGAATTAGTTATTATTAGTAAGACACAACATTTCCGTAGCAATCCGAAGTGACATTGACCAAAGACTCTTTCTCTTAAGGCATTAACTGGGTTAATTAATATAAATGTTATATTGTAACTGTCTAGTTACACATTGGTTCCGAAACATGTATGTTCCAGGCTGCAATTAAAACTTTGAATCTGAGAGAGCTCTGGTCAGCGAAGCCGGCGATGCGAGCGATTATTATTGGTTTTTAATGACAAACCAATTACATAATCCAACATATGTGTAAAGGCACACACAACATATTCCAGTTAACGGTATATTTTTTAAATGATTCGTTATGGCGTAATCAATACTTCCATGCGTATAAATTGCGTTTGCGATCCATGTTTTGGGGGTATTCATCAGAAAACTCGGATCCGGGATTCGGCTCCCATCCGTCGGGCAAGAACTGTGGGTTTTCAGCCTCTCTCTCTGGAGGTTAACGGAGTTTCGATTCTTGGCTGGAGGAGCTTGTCGCGGCTCATGCGCATGCGCGCGCTCGGCCAATCAGAGAGGGGTCTGCAGAAATGGGCTCAACCAATCAGAGAGGGGTCTGCAGAAATGGAGCTACGGAAAGTAGAGACGCGGATTGCGTGACCAGTGCGCTCGTCTGCATGTCCGATCCCCAAATCCTGTTCAGGGATATACGCGGACTACATCAGTGTTCACGACAGGAAGATGTCATCATCATTAACATGCTGGCACGCACTGATGAGTTTCTCCAATGGTCAGGGCTGGAGGCCGACCCGCCGCCACATTATGACCTACCCCCCTCGGGTGAACGCGCATAGACCTCGCGTGGACGCGCATCCACTCTATCAGCCTATATCAGCGCAGTTTATTATCAGCCTGCGCAGCGATCGGTTTGCCAGCCTGCACGGTTTATTTACAGATTTCATTCACGGTTTTTGTGATACTAAATCCAGTGGAATGATTAGATTTGTCCCGATCCATAGATATGCAACATGGCTATAATAAGGTCATTTATATAGCCTGATATAATATATTCTCTAATATAATGTGAACATGCAAATGTTTCAATAGCCATGTGTAAGCAATACATGTGTGCAAATACACATTCCTTGTTGTTAAGGGGATGCAGACCAGAGAAAGACGTTTGTCTTGTTTACATCAGGGTCCCCCATTTTCAATTCATAGTGACATTTATGACATACACAACATACATGACATCATGACATTTATGGCATAGGGACATGACATACAGGTATATAGTACTGTGTGTGTGTGTAACGGAGGTACCGCAGTATATCCACAGTCACGATGGTACAAGTAGTTCAGTGGCTGTGGATGGTAAGCGGTACTGCAAGTAAACTCACTCCCCAGAGGCATCCAGACCCGGAAGCAAGAAGTGAATTCACTTCTTGGTATAGTGGTCTGTGATGCCGCCCGCGACGCGGGAGATCAGGGTTCAACTCCCACTCAGGGCGATCCCTTAACAGGGGTCGAATCGACAAAACACAATGCAGAGTAAGATCACACCGGCTACATGTGGTGCCGTTAGACCCGGATGCCCTGGGTGGAGTGAGTTTAGGGGGGTGAGTGTAACGGAGGTACCGCAGGACATCGGAAAGTGTCCCCGGCATGTTTTCAGAATGCAGTTATTGTACCCCCCACGTTTTACCGTCCAAATACATGGATAATAAACGGAAGACCGCGGCGACCGCGCGGCCAGCACTAGGACCACACACAGAAAATTGCTGATTGTCTCTGAGCTGAGTCTCTGACTACCTGTCATATTATTATGCAAAGAGCAGTAGATGGGGGTCGCATTCTTGCCCTGCACGGGCCAAGTACCGACTCGCTACAGTACTCGTCTTTGCATAATAATAGCTCGGGTCGTCAGCCGAGCCGAGGTGTGTTTCCTGTTTGTTTCTCTTGAAAATAATCGTGGTTCATAAGACATGACAAATGCGTGTTTACAGAGTCCATCAGCAAGACATAATCATTTGCAAGATTTGCAAACAAGATACAAACTCATTGCAAATCAAATGCCCACCCTACTGATCTGTTCATGTGTTATAATAATAATAATACATTCGATTTATAATGCGAGCACCTGCATTACAATCAAATGACTGATCTGTTATGTGTTATGCACCCGAGTCTCGAGAGGCACTTTATAATAGAAAAAAGACAGTGCAAACATGTATATGTCTCTTACAGTTTATTATGCCTATGCAGCTCGTTTATTTTGACAGAGTTAAACATTTTTCACTAGTATCATTATATTAAATTAGCGGACGTGCAGCTGGACAAGCCCTGGCTCCACGATGACCACCTCTTACAAGAGGCGCCACCGCCTGGGAAAATGCGTATTGCACACCTGGTATTAGAAAAATAATTGGGGAAGGGGGGGCGTCCCCCCCTATCCCCCCCCCCTGCGACGTCACTGACCACGCCCCCTAATATGTCCCCCCCACCGCTAGGAACAAAGTTACGCCACTGTACCGCAGTATATCCACAGTCACGATGGTACAAGTAGTTCAGTGGCTGTGGATGGTAAGCGGTACTGCAAGTAAACTCACTCCCCAGAGGCATCCAGACCCGGAAGCAAGAAGTGAATTCACTTCTTGGTATAGTGGTCTGTGATGCCGCCCGCGACGCGGGAGATCGGGGTTCAACTCCCACTCAGGGCGATCCCTTAACAGGGGTCGAATCGACTAAACACAACGCAACAAGATCACACCGGCTACATGTGGTCTGACTGGCCAGACCTGAATGACCTATGCGGCTGGTCCAACGTGGCCCTGGAGTGGGTGGGGCCGGACTCAGACGCTAATGTTTCTGAGGAGATAATCTCTGACCCTATCATCTCTGTGAAGGCCACCTGACATCTGTGGAACGTGGCAGGAACTACCACTTACCAATGCCCGTGGCCATCTAATGTCGGCACAACAACAACGCCAACGTCAACACTGGACTGAGCTTAAACTGCAAGGGAAGCTTGCCTGTCTCCCTGCCGCTGAGCACTCTGTCTCGCACGCAGTTTTAAAAAATGTAGCTATAGATGAGAGCATCATCATTTTTACTTTAAAAGCTAGGCTACAGGTTTTACCATCAATGCTCAACCTTTCCATCTGGTTCCCTGGCAGTCATAGCCCACACTGCATACACCATGGTCACGAACAGACAACAGAAACCATGTCTCACATACTCAATGGCTGTCATGCATAGGGCTCTACATTTGTAGGCATGATAGGATCGTGGATCTGATTGCAGACAGTGTCAGTTCCACACTCGGGTCACCTGCAACATATAAGCTGTATAAGCACACCAGTGTGAAGCCATAATGCTCAATCTGTGTAGGGACAATTCATTGTTTTCTGATATTTCAGCAAACACCCCCGATGTTGTTATTGTTAATGAGAATAACAGAGAGGTTCTCATCCTAGAAGTTGGCTGCACGTTTGACTACAGTCTAGAGGAAGCCTTTACAACCAAAATGTTAAAATATCAACTGTTAGACCATACCATATCACAACTCGGCTACAACTGTAAACTTTTAGTCTTCATATTTGGAGGCATGGGTCATGTCCATAAGTTGGGTGTTAGAGGCCTTCAGATGGCCGGTCTTCCGAAGAGAAGAGCCAAACAATGAGGCAGGCAGGCTTTTAATCACACATAGGCGCCTTTTTCTGTTCTATAGTGTTGTTTTAATTAGTGACTCATGATTTTATCCAAATTCTTTTATTCTACTTTTTCTATCTGGTTTCACTGTTTTTAACTGCTGTTTGTCTGTTGTCATTTATTTCTGATTTTGTTTTTATTGTGTTTTTATATTAAGATGTAGTGTAAAGCACCCTGTGCATTCGTGCTGTGAAGGGTGCTCTATAAATAAAGGTCATTCATTCATTCAGCAAAATATTGCTCAGTTTCAGCAATTATTGGCAGCCGGGCAATTTGGAGAAGACGCTGCTATCTGTATCCATGAGCTGTGTGTAGATTGTCAGGTTCATCATCCATGTGTGTGTGTGTAACTTTGGTTGCCATTGTCAATTTGGGCACAACTGTATCAGAATAACCCACAATGTACAAATGCACTGATAATATTTGTGTCCTGTGGACTGGACATAAATAAAGATTCTAAATGTGTGTGTGTGTGTATTCACAATGGAGACTAATTGGTATGGAACAATTGCACATAAAACATATTTTAGAAGTCCGGTAGGGATGACATATGGGTCTGGATGACGCCTTCATATGAGAAATAATTTCTCTGCAAGCTGACTCCCTCCCATATCTTGAGAGAAAATTGGTTTACAGACACCAGAATGAGTGTGGTGACACTTCTAGGCCTCTGTATGATCATGTAAAAAGCATTTGCTGAAATTCATAACAGAGCCCCAGTTGGGGGGGCGGGGCATTTCTCGGCAAGCTGACCCCTCCCATATCTTGAGAGAATTTTTTTTTCACAGACACCAGAATGACTGTGGTGACACTTCTAGGCCTCTGTATGATCATGTAAAAAGCATTTGCTGAAATTCATAACAGAGCCCTAGTTGGGGGGGGGGTCCATTCTCGGCATAGCTTGCCGAGATCTGACCCCCTCCCATATCTTGAGAGAAAATTGTTTCACAAGCACCAGAATGACTGTGGTGACACTTCTAGGCCTCTGTATGATCATGTAAAAAGCATTTGCTGAAATTCATAACAGAGCCCTAGTTGGGGGGGGGGGGTCCTTTCTCGGCAAGACTTTCAGCAAATGCTTTTTACATGATCATACAGAGGCCTAGAAGTGTCACCACAGTCATTCTGGTGTCTGTGAAACAATTTTCTCTCAAGATAAGGGAGGGGGTCAATTCTCGGCAAACCTTGCAGAGAAAGGACCCCCTCCCCCCCAACTAGGGCTCTGTTATGAATTTCAGCAAATGCTTTTTACATGATCATACAGAGGCCTACAAATGTCACCACAGTCATTCTGGTGCTTGTGAAACAATTTTCTCTCAAGATATGGGAGGGGGTCAGATCTAGGCAAACTCTGCCGAGAAAGGACCCCCCCCCCCAACTAGGGCTCTGTTATGAATTTCAGCAAATGCTTTTTACATGATCATACAGAGGCCTAGAAGTGTCACCACACTCATTCTGGTGTCTGTAAACCAATTTTCAGTCAAGATATGGGAGGGGTCAGCTTGCCGAGAAATGTATCAGAATAACCCACAATGTACAAATGCACTGATAATATTTGTGTCCTGTGGACTGGACATAAATAAATATTCTAAATGTGTGTGTGTGTATTCACAATGGAGACTAATTGGTATGGAACAATTGCACATAAAACATATTTTAGAAGTCCGGTAGGGATGACATATGGGTCTGGATGACGCCTTCATATGAGAAATAATTTCTCGGCAAGCTGACTCCCTCCCATATCTTGAGAGAAAATTGGTTTACAGACACCAGAATGACTGTGGTGACACTTCTAGGCCTCTGTATGATCATGTAAAAAGCATTTGCTGAAATTCATAACAGAGCCCCAGTTGGGGGGGCGGGGCATTTCTCGGCAAGCTGACCCCTCCCATATCTTGAGAGAGAATTTTTTCACAGACACCAGAATGACTGTGGTGACACTTCTAGGCCTCTGTATGATCATGTAAAAAGCATTTGCTGAAATTCATAACAGAGCCCTAGTTGGGGGGGGGTCCATTCTCGGCATAGCTTGCCGAGATCTGACCCCCTCCCATATCTTGAGAGAAAATTGTTTCACAAGCACCAGAATGACTGTGGTGACACTTCTAGGCCTCTGTATGATCATGTAAAAAGCATTTGCTGAAATTCATAACAGAGCCCTAGTTGGGGGGGGGGGTCCTTTCTCGGCAAGCCTTTCAGCAAATGCTTTTTACATGATCATACAGAGGCCTATAAGTGTCACCACAGTCATTCTGGTGTCTGTGAAACAATTTTCTCTCAAGATATGGGAGGGGGTCAATTCTCGGCAAACCTTGCAGAGAAAGGACCCCCTCCCCCCCAACTAGGGCTTTGATTGATTGATTGATTGAAAACTTTATTAACATATTGCAGAATGGGTACAATACAGTACAGCTCAATACACACAATTGTTAAGGGGATGCAGACCAGAGAAAGACTTTCGTCTTGTTTACATCAGGGTCCCCCATTTTCAATTCATCAGGACATATATGACATACATGACATACAGATAGTCAGTACTGCTACATCTATACATTTATGACATACCAGATTTGCAAATACAGTACTGTTTGTGATACAGAAGGAGTCAGGAAAAGGGAGTATATACATTTGACGTAGAAACTGTACATTGGAGGAGGTTGGGTGGGGGGGGGGTTGGGTACACTGGGATATTGACAACCATACTGGGTAATCTACATTGGAGGTGGTTGGGGGGGGGGGCACACTGTATATACAAGCAAAACTGTACATTGAGGGGGGGGGGGGGGGGAGACACTGTACAAACAAACAAAATTGTACACATCTGTTATGAATTTCAGAAAATGCTTTTTACATGATCATACAGAGGCCTACAAATGTCACCACAGTCATTCTGGTGCTTGTGAAACAATTTTCTCTCAAGATATGGGAGGGGGTCAGATCTAGGCAAACTCTGCTGAGAAAGGACCCCCCCCCCCCCCAACTAGGGCTCTGTTATGAATTTCAGCAAATGCTTTTTACATGATCATACAGAGGCCTATAAGTGTCACCACACTCATTCTGGTGCTTGTGAAACAATTTTCTCTCAAGATATGGGAGGGGGTCAGATCTCGGCAAGCTCTGCCGAGAAAGGACCCCCCCCCCCCCCAACTAGGGCTCTGTTATGAATTTCAGCAAATGCTTTTTACATGATCATACAGAGGCCTACAAGTGTCACCACACTCATTCTGGTGTCTGTAAACCAATTTTCTCTCAAGATATGGGAGGGAGTCAGCTTGCCGAGAAATGTGCAATTGGTCCATACCAATTAGTCTCCATTGTGAATACACACACACACACACATTTAGAATCTTTATTTATGTCCACATAAAGACAATGTTTAAAGGACACAAATATTATCAGTGCATTTGTACATTGTGGGTTATTCTGATACAGTTGTGCCCAAATTGACAATGGCAACCAAAGTTACACACACACACATGGATGATGAACCTGACAATCTACACACAGCTCATGGATACAGATAGCAGCGTCTTCTCCAAATTGCCCGGCTGCCAATAATTGCTGACACTGAGCAATATTTTGCTAATTGTTTGGCTCTTCTCTTCGGAAGACCGGCCATCTGAAGGCCTCTAACACCCAACTTATGGACATGACCCATGCCTCCAAATATGAAGAATAAAAGTTTACAGTTGTAGCCGAGTTGTGATATGGTATGGTCTAACAGTTGATATTTTAACATTTTGGTTGTAAAGGCTTCCTCTAGACTGTAGTCAAAGTGCAGCCAACTTCTAGGATGAGAACCTCTCTGTTATTCTCATTAACAAATAACAACATATGGCTTCACACTGGTGTGCTTATACAGCTTATATGTTGCAGGTGACCCGAGTGTGGAACTGACACTGTCTGCAATCAGATCCACGATCCTATCATGCCTACAAATGTAGAGCCCTATGCATGACAGCCATTGAGTATGTGAGACATTTTTTCTGTTGTCTGTTCGTGACCATGGTGTATGCAGTGTGGGCTATGACTGCCAGGGAACCAGATGGAAAGGTTGAGCATTGATGGTAAAACCTGTAGCCTAGCTTTTAAAGTAAAAATGATGATGCTCTCATCTATAGCTACATTTTTTAAAACTGCGTGCGAGACAGAGTGGTCAGCGGCCGGGAGACAGGCAAGCTTCCCTTGCAGTTTAAGCCTTCACAGAGATGGTAGGGTCAGAGATTATCTCCTCAGAAACATTAACAGCGTCTGAGTCCGGCCCCACCCACTCCAGGGCCACGTTGGACCAGCCGCATAGGTCATTCAGGTCTGGCCAGTCAGACCACACACACACACACACACACACACACACACACACACACACACACACACACACACACACACACACACACACACACACACACACACACACACACACACACACACACACACACACACACACACACACACACACACACACACACACACACACACACACACACACACACACACACACACACACACACACACACACACACACACACACACACACACACACACACACACACACACACACACACACACACACACACACACACACACACACACACACACACACACACACACACACACACACACACACACACACACACACACACACACACACACACACACACACACACACACACACACACACACACACACACACACACACACACACACACACACACACACACACACACACACACACACACACACACACACACACACACACACACACACACACACACACACACACACACACACACACACACACACACACACACACACACACACACACACACACACACACACACACACACACACACACACACACACACACACACACACACACACACACACACACACACACACACACACACACACACACACACACACACACACACACACACACACACACACACACACACACAGTACTATATACCTGTATGTCATGTATGTCCCTATGCCATAAATGTCATGATGTCATGTATGTTGTGTATGTCATAAATGTCACTATGAATTGAAAATGGGGGACCCTGATGTAAACAAGACAAACGTCTTTCTCTGGTCTGCATCCCCTTAACAATTGTGTGTATGTGTGTATTGAGCCGTACTGTACATCTCATAAACACATAACAAGGAATGTGTATTCGCACACATGTATATGCTTACACATGGCTATTGAAACATTTGCATGTTCACATTATATTAGAGAATATAGAATATCAGGCTATATAAATGACCTTATTATAGCCATGTTGCATTGCATATCTATGGATCGGGACAAATCTAATCATTCCACTGGATTTAGTATCACAAAAACCGTGAATGAAATCTGTAAATAGACCGCGCAGGCTGGCAAACTGATCGCTGCGCAGGCTGATAATAAACTGCGCTGATAGGCTGATAGAGTGTATGCGCGTTCACGAGGTGTATGCTCGTCCACGCGAGGTCTATGCGCGTTCACCCGAGGGGGGTAGGTCATAATGTGGCGGCGGGTCGGAATTAGGCACAACATCTCCACCTGATTGACTTGTACCCCCTCCCCGTCCTCATGACGTTCCAGGCTGTGAGAGAGGTGGCTCTGGCTAAAATTCAACATCTCTTTGCCAATGTACACATCCCTCTCAAGGCACTGAGAGAAATGACAAACCAAACTGTCCAGCTGGTCAGAAAGTGGGTGGGCCTCAACACACACTCTGTCAAAACGATGACAGACTACAAAGGCGCCTCCCTCAAACTGAACAGTGACATCTCCTTAGCAAATGACCTCAATACCTTCTATGCAAGGTTTGATGCTGGTAATAACAACACCAGCTCACAAGCCTCGGCAATGGGGGGGGGGGGGGGTCGGCTGCTGATGGAGGCGCAGTGTTCAGGGTAACAGAGCATGAGGTGAGGCGGACCTTTAAAAAAGTGAATATCAGGAAGGCAGCAGGTCCGGACGGCATCCCCGGCCGCGTCCTAAAAGTCTGTGCCGACCAACTGGCCCCAGTATTCACTGACATATTTAACCTGTCCTTAGAACAGGCTGTCATCCCCACCTGCCTGAAGAAGTCCACTATTATCCCTGTACCCAAAAAATCCAAGCCTGCTTGCCTCAACGACTACCGCCCTGTAGCTCTCACCTCCATAGCCATGAAGTGCTTCGAGAAGCTAGTAAAGGGCTACATCTGCTCCTCCCTCCCCATCAACATGGACCCCCTGCAATTTGCATACCGCCCCAACAGGTCCACGGAGGACGCCATATCCCATGTGCTGCACACAGCAGCATCACACCTGGACAAGAGGCAGGGGAACTATGTGAGAATGCTATTCATCGACTACAGCTCGGCATTCAATACCATAGTCCCCTCCATACTCATAGCCAAGCTCAGGGACCTGGGCTTGGGCTATGACCTCTGCCAGTGGGTCTTGGACTTCCTGACTGGCAGACCCCAGGTGGTGAGAGCAGGCAACTGCACCTCCTCATCCATCACCCTCAACATAGGGGCCCCCCAGGGCTGTGTTCTGAGTCCCCTCCTCTACTCCCTGTACACACACGACTGTGTGGCTCAGCGGAGTAGCAATACAATCGTCAAATTTGCTGACGACACAGTGGTGGTGGGCCTGATCTCTGCCAACGACGAGAGGGCCTACCTGGAAGAGGTCAAGGTCCTGGCGGGATGGTGCCAGGAAAACAGCCTCTCCCTGAACGTCAGCAAAACAAAGGAGATGATTGTGGACTTCAGGAGGTCGGGGGTCAAGGACTACAGCCCCCTCAGCATCGACGGGGCACCGGTTGAGAGAGTCAACAGCTTTAAGTACCTCGGAGCCTACATATCCGAGGACTTGACATGGACCACACACATTAACAGTGTTGTGAAGAAGGCACGACAACGCCTCTACTTCCTCAGGCGCCTAAGGAAGTTCCAAGTCAGCCAGAAGATCCTTAAGAACTTCTACTCATGTACAATAGAGAGCATCTTGACCGGCAACATCACCTCCTGGTTTGGGAATAGCACTGCACAAGACCAAAGCAGACTACAAAGAGTGACACGTTCAGCCGAACGCACAATTGGAGGGGGGCTCCCCACCCTCCAGAACATTTACTACAAGCGTTGCAAGGGCAAGGCTAAGAGAATCATTAAAGACTCCAGTCACCCGAACAACTGCCTCTTTGAACTGCTGCCGTCAGGCAAGCGATACAGGAGTCTCAAGGCGAGCACAGAAAGACTCAGAAGAAGCTTCTATCCCCAGGCCATCAGGCTGCTAAACGAACAATGAATGAACACTACACAACAACAACCACCAAACGCACATAGCACACACATCCACACGCACACACTCACTTTAAACAAACACACTGTAGCACCCACTCCCCACACTTTATATTTATGGATGAAGGATTGCACTACAACTCGTACACCTTACTGTAAATTGTACCTAAAATTGTACCTCATCCCATTTCTGCTTTGCACTAGATAGTACTGTACATTAGTACACTGCATAGTATTGTGTATTGTATATTATATGGTAACTCAGAACATTGTACATATGTCTATACCGAACACTGTGACCTCATTTTCTTCTTCTAAATTCATGCTATATTATGTTATTATGTTATTTGATACTATCTTGTCTAGCACAGTCTCTGGAGCGTAACAGTAAGAAGCATTTTGTATGAAAGTATTCTGTACTTCTGTATGACAACTATTAAAGAACTTGAGAACTTGAACACGGGGCATGATCTTTCTCCCATGTGGAGAGGGAGGGCTGGGAGTCCCCAATGTCGAGTGGACCTACATAGCCACCAGGCTAGCCCACCTGCTCCACATGCTTAATAATGATGATGTCACCATCAGAGAAATGGCCAGGGCCTCTCTCCTGCTGGATCTACACAGAATGAAGATCCCCCTGGCCACCGCAGACCAGAATAACTTTCTCTGCTTCAGGAGGAAAGACTCTGGGAAACTGGACTCTCAGGCCAAGGGCTTCGGGGTTTGGTCTGACTGGCCAGATCTCAATGACCTGCAACCAGACTGGAGTTCAGCTGAAATGGACAATACCCAACACACAGACTGAAGTCCCTGTCTCTGATGAACTTATCACAGACCCCGGTGTGGTTGTGAAGGCCAACATCACAACACTGCAGGAAGAGACTGTCGGACTGCACAGAGACTCTGCAAATAGGGTTCTGCTTAGCATGAAGCAGTCTGAGATCAGGTAGCACTGGTGTGGACTCAGATTACAGGGAAAGCTAGCCTTTAAGAATGCCGCTGTTGGTGAGGATGTTTAAAAAATTACCATCAAAGCAAGACTGCAGGTATTACCCACTAAATACAATCTGTCCACCTGGTATCCATCAGGATTCACAACAACACATAGAATCCATTGCACACATAACAAATGGATGTAATGCATACAAACACCTGTACATTGCTCGTCATGACCGTATTGTGGACATTGTGTCTGATGCGGTACAAAACATCTCACCATCTAGTGCAGCAATGTACAAGCATACTAGAGTGCTACCAGAATGGTTTGGTTTTACCATATATGTCACAAATGTAACAGTACTATATACCTGTATGTCCTTATGTCATAAATGTCATGATGTCATGTATGTTGTGTATGTCATAAATGTCATTACGAATTGAACATGGGGGACCCTGATGTAAACAAGACAAACGTCTTTCTCTGGTCTGCATCCCCTTAACAATTGTGTGTATTGAGCCGTACTGTATTGTACCCATTCTGCAATCTGTTAAATAAAGTTTTAATTTATTCATTCATTCATTCATTCACCAATGATGTCTTTGCTAACATACCAAATACACCTGATGTTGTTTTTGTTGACACCAGCCACAAGGAGGTGCTAATCATAGAAGTAGGCTGTGCCTTTGACCTGTACATGGACCAGGCTTTCCAGGACAAGTATATAAAATACCAACCACTGCTCAGTGTGATGGCCAGCCTTGGGTACAGGTGTAGATATAGTGTACTTATATTCGGAAGTCTTGGCCATATATATAAATGCACCATGAGCAGTCTGAGAATTGCGTGTTTGTGTGTGTGTGTGTGTGTGTGTGTTAAGGTTATGTGTAGAGAGAAAGAGAGGGATAGTGTGTGTAGATAGTGAGACAGAGGGAGAGAGTGTGATTAGTGATTGTACAGTGAGAGAGACAGAGAGAGAGAGAGAGTGTGATTAGTGATTGTACAGTGAGAGAGACAGAGAGAGAGAGAGAGTGTGATTAGTGATTGTACAGTGAGAGAGACAGAGAGAGAGAGAGACAGAGAGAGTGTGATTAGTGATTGTACAGTGAGAGAGAGATAAAAATGCTTTATAGATCGAATATGCATCAATAATCGAATGGAATCTTTCACTTGTACTTACATCTTTTCATCCTAAATCTAGTAGGCCTAATACTGAGTTGAGACTTTTCAATGGACCAAGAACATATCATTATTCAATTTTGTAATTGTACATAATGAATAAATGGTGGAGGCTTAACAAGTCCTCCACCTGTCCTAGGAAGGCAGAGTGTATTAATAAATAATAATAATGCAGGACCTGTTGCAGAGGTCTTTATTCGGCATGCAACGACACTCAATGTTTTTAGTGGTACACACAGCGGTTAGTTTAGCACACACACCGGAACACAAACGCATGCATTGTCTTTTTAGGATCGCCGATGCGATTTGTCTCTGCGATTAACCCATCCCGTCGTCCTTCCCCCCCAAGGGCAGCCGGGAGCAGACAGGCATCAACGTGAGCCGCGCCAGGGGACCAATCCAAGTGCTCCTGTCCGTCTTCGTCAAGGACGCCACAGCGTTAGCGATCTGTTGTTGTGCATGTTTTTCCATTGGGTTTATCTTATCGGGGGGGGAACCCTTGCGAGCACGGGGAGAACATGCAAACTCCACACAGAAAGGCCTGGGAGATACCCCACCTGGGTACCTGGCATCATGGAAACCTGTCCCAAGCGGGAATCGAACCCTGGACCTTCTTGCTGTGAGGCGACAGTGTTAACCACTACACCACCGTGCCGTTATCATTCTGTAGTGACAAATCCTCTTCACCCTGAGACCTGAAGACATATAATGTTCTCTTAGGCATTTCCTGGTTGTTAAACAAGGTGAAACGGCCAATAGAGAACATTAAATACTTCATCTACAAAATAACACTGTTCTAACAGGACAGTAATGATGTAAGAAGGAGACTATTTTTTTTATTTGCATACGGTCATCAAACAGGCAGAGGTAAAGCATAGTCCAGGTTTGATCAACAACTAAAATAAATGATGGAATAATGAGACTGGCCTGTGATAGCACATGGTCTTAAGAAAATTTGGAAATGTGAAAAATACTGTAGATTTGAACCATTTCCATAGTGACTGAAGCCCTTCTTACATTGGTCACAGGCTTCTCTCCTGTATGAATATGTTATTGTATCTTTAAACTGTCAGATGTACTGATGGTCTTCACACATTGGTCACAGTGGTAGGGCCTCTCTCATGATAAGCATCATATTCTGAGTAACATAATGAAACAATTGTAAAAGGCATATTTTACATCTACAAGGCTTACAACTTGTGGGTATAAACTATTTACATATTAAAATAAGTGATCTTTATTTGGCTTAAAGGTGCACTATGGAGTTTTGTTTTCATTTATAATAACACAAGAGATAAGAAAAACAGTAAATGTATATTGCAGGCTCTGCAAACAAAAAAACCTTTCTCAGAAACTGCATAGTGCACCTTTCAAATAACATTTCAAATGGAAGAAATTTTCCTTTAAAAAATGTATGGAACTATTGGCAATTCTTTTTTAAATCAATGATGGATACGTACATGCATTAACCTTTTGAAATGTGCATTACAAAATAATATTAAACCTGCAATAATTATTTTCTGACAAGTAGAGGGCAGCAAGGAGCATGGCCGTAGCTAGCTATGAGGTCACCGAGGTCCGGACCTCTGTAACTATTTGTAACAAAAAAAAAAAAAAAAATTTAATTTTTTATAGAAATATCACTATATAAATGTACACTCGGGAGTTGAAAATGTCCGGTAATGTCTGATGTTTGGCAAAGGTACTCCCCCCTGCATCGCTACAGCACTATACATGGTCGCTTCTGCCCAGGCAGGGGACATGCAGGTGGACAACACGTTTCGCAATTATGCCACATCAATGTGGAACGCCCTACCCAAAGCTGTAAAGGGATGTGAATCACTACCCACTTTCAAAAACAGTCTCAAAGAACACCTACGGGAGACTGCAATTCGAAACTGGCCCATGTAAAGGTCCTAACCCAACCCCCTCAAAGGACCCCCCCAAAGGTCCCCTAGATACCTCCAAAACTACTTCACCCCGGTCAACGAATCCCACAACCACAGAACTAGAGCAAGCATAGCAAACCTGAAGCCTGCTTCTTTCCGATCCAAACTGGGCCAATGCTCCCTTACTTTCTCTGGAGCCCAGGATTGGAACAAGCTGCCTATCCCCATCAAGCAGAGCTTGAGCCTCCACAGCTTCAAGAGAAGCGTCAGGAAGTGGCTCATGGACAGAATAGAAGAATAGCCCCCTATAGTTTGAATGGGTTTCCAATCAGTTTTTAGTTATTGTGGGGTATACAATTTTAGCGATAGGTTAGTCTTATAATGTTTTAAATGTATGAGTGTTGTGTTATTGTCGTGTTTTTTGTTGTGGCCTAACAGCCCTGGGACCATGACGGAAATAAGGGTTTTACTCTTTCTCATGTTATCCTTTGGATCCTTGTTGTGTGTTTTTAATCCATCAATAAAATAAAATCAAATCCTCCAATGTACAGTAAATTACCAAGTATGGTTTTGTCAATATTCAAATGTACAGATTTGCTTGTACAGTTCTACAGTGTTCCCCACCCACCCCTCCTACCCAACCCCCACCCCACCCACCGAACCACCTCCAATGTACAGCCCCACCCCACCTACCCAACCTCCCCCAATGTACAGTTTTTACGTCAAATGTATATACTCTTTTCTAGACTCTTTTTGTATCACAAACAGTACTGTATTTGCAAATCTGGTATGTCATAAATGTATAGATGTAGCCGTACTGTATCTGTATGTCATGTATGTCATATATGTCCTGATGAATTGAAAATGGGGGACCCTGATGTAAACAAGTGTAGAAGGGTGGATTATCCCTGCTTGTGGGAGTAGTAGTACACAGACACTGGGTAGTAGAATACTATAGTATTGGACCTATATGTACCCCCGTCTTTGGCCCGGAACGTCGTTCTGGAGGGCTTGCAGCTGGAGTGGATGGGGCCCAGGATTTACTAACCTGGGGACTGGTACTCTGGTCTCCCTCGCCTTCCAAGGCGGTCAGCAGTAGCTCCCCACACACCCTCACTTCCCCCAGTACCTCCGACAGCCCTCCCACATCCAGTGACTGTCAGTTCAATAGTATTATTGGGCTTCCCTTTAAGCAGTACCCTTCCTTGACCACCTGTATAGACCCTTCAAATGCTATTCTGTGAATGGGGTGTAAGGGTTAAATAATTATGCAGTCACAATATTTACCCAGGGTTAGAATAGCAAATGGAAGAAACAGACACACAGACAATGCTCCCAATGAGGTCTACTTTACTGAGGCCTGGGCAGGTTATCAATTACAATTAACACTTTCCCTTATTCATACATGGCACCTGGTGCTCTCACTGTTAATGTAGGGGAAGCTCTTCCCACCATAGGCACCGCGTGCTCAATACATTAAAACACCCCGCTTGTACTAGGGGAACCCAGGCATAAAGTAGAGAAACATTAGGAATTCAAATAACCAAATAATCAAATAACAAAAATAAAACCAAGTAAATGTGGGCCCACGTTACCAAAAGAAAACCTAACCTAAGCCGGCTTAAATTGTTCAGGGTACCCCTTAGACACTGGTTGTTAGCGTTCACTTGAATGGACGTTGCTGTTGATACACGTGGTACCGTTAGTACTTAGCCAAGATGGCGGACCCACCCTTGTCACCACTCGTCCAGGTGACAAGATGGCGTCGGCGATCCCGCGAGCACAGCCAGCGGGCGAACAGCATAGGCAGTGGTTAGCTGGAGGAGCGTGCTGTGATGGCGACCTCTGCTGGTGGGAAGAGGCGTCCTCTGTACCGTCTGGGAGACGTTCACTGCTGGCTGTTGCTTGCTTGCTGCTGTCGCGCGAGCTAATACTGTTGCTACCCTAAACACAGCTAAGCTTCGGGTCTGGATGCACCCTCCTGCTATATCGGTTGTACTACTAACGCAACGTGGCTGGCTATACCACCGGTGTTCAGCGCCGCGCGCCCGGTAGTCTACTCAAGTCAGACAGAGCCGCTAGCAGCATGCTAATACACCGCACACTGTAACTACTATAACCTGCTAACGATAGACGTTAGTCCCGTTAACTCTAGACGTTAGTCCTTCGGTTCTGTATCTCTTACTCACACACTATCGCTGATACTTCTAGGATAACCCGTCACTAGCAAGTACTTCTCATCACCCGTCGCTCGTTCCAATGGGGCTCTCCTCATAACTTCTTCAACGGGGCTATTCCAAAGCACTGTGACTGCGACTGATCACGGTCAAGTCCACTGCTGAAGAGAGCCTCCTGGCACTCTCGCTCCCAGGTAACCAGGCCCGGACTGGCCATCGGGAGCACCGGGAGTTTTCCCGGTGGCCTGGCCTGCAAAAAAAAAAAAAAAAAAAAAAAATTATATATATTTTTTATATATATATATATAATAATAATAATAATTCATTTAATTTATATAGCCAGGCCATTGTTTCTAGTTGTGGCGGCGGCGCGGCGCGATAGTTAGATAACCTAGGTGGGTGGGGAACAACCAGGATTTCACTGTCTGCGTTGGAGAACTATCTGACTCTCTCCCTCGGATCACACACACACAATGGAGCCGTGCTGCCGCTTGTGATTGGTGGAGGCGGGACCAGGCGATACAACTGATTGACAGTGGAGGCGGCGAATGGAATGGCAGATGGCACTCTGCAGAATACTGTAACAGCCAGGCAGTGAGCCAGGTAGTTTTGTAATAATGAAAGGTCTGTTATTTAATGTTTGTGTAAGGGCTATTTTAACTGTTGATGGGTAGTGCATCAGTAAAGTGAATTATGGTATTGTGCTCTTGCTCTGTTTGAATAGGTGGAGACGGTTAACTGTATTATAATAGTAAATAGACAAATATGTTGTGCTCTTGCTTTTTTCTTTTTGAAGGTGGAGAGAGTAGCATTGCTAGTACCACAACAGTTTTATTTGAGGTTCATAACAGTACATTGTACTAAGCAATTGTTGGCTCATTAGTTTGTGATTCACATGCACTCAAATTCACCAGAATGCAGGAAATTAAGTCTTTGTAACAAAAAAAATCCTGGTGGGGGACCCCCAGACCCCCCGCTTAAAAAGTGGCCTGACTGGGGCTATATTTCGCGCTATATCTCCCGGTATGAATTATTTCCCCAGTCCGGCCCTGCAGGTAACTCCCTCTTCCTCGTTGCTTTCCTCTCTCCACCGCTCCACCTGCCACCACTGCCACTCCGCCCCCTGCTGGCAACCTCCACTGGTCCCACTCAAGGACCGCTCCAGAAAGGGAAAAAGGGCTCCAATGTTATTGTTAGTGATCCATACTGAAGCCGGAGAAGAGTAGCACCTCACCTCGTCGTTAGACTGGGCGAGCTATCCAAAGGAACACTGTTAATCACACGTTATACACACACAGGGAAAGTAACAGTTAGTTAGCACTTCTGAATACTTAGTAGAATATTCAGGCTGCTACACAAGACGAAAGTCTTTCTCTGATCTGCATCCCCTTAACAATTGTGTGTATTGAGCTGTACTGTATTGTACCCATTCTGCAATCTGTTAATAAAGTTTTCAATCAATTCAATCAATCAATCAACTGTGTAAACCTTATGCAATATTCATCATTGATATTTGGATACTTGAAATCTGTATGAACTGAGTAGTTGGTACCAAATGAAATAAAATGGAACAGCTCCATGCATTAATTGAATAAACAACTATTTGCTCATTGTACAGATTTTTGCACATTTTTGTCAGGGAATTCCAACAATTCTGGACCTGAATGTACCAGTTCATTGTAATCATCTCTCTCTCTCCTTATGTCTAGTCAAGCCAGAAATGGACCTCCCTAATTTCTAAACCCTGGCTACGGCCCTGGCTGGCAAGGAGCCATTGTAAACAAAGCATTGCCTCTCTTTCTTTAGTTACTACTAATTTAACTGCTCAACTCTTGTATGAGAACAGGGCGGTTTTCCAGACGGAGATACTCATGGAAAATGGTGCATTTATATAGCACTTTTATCCAAAGCACTTTTCAATTTATCCCTCACATTCACCCATTCACTCATACATTCACACACCGATTGCGGAGGCGACCAAGCAAGGTTCCAACCTGCTTATCAGGAGTAGTTAGGGGTTAAGTCACGTGTCTTGCTCAAGGGCACTACGCCCACTTTAAACAAATACTCATCTTAACACTCACTTTAGACACTTTAACACTACATTATATTTATCTATTTATTAAAGAGATTTGCACATTCATACCTCATTTGCATTTGCACCTACCTTAAATTGTCATTCAATCATTGTCTGCATTTGTACCTCATTGTCTGTGTTTTTTACTGATTATTACTCATTGTAGTACTTAGATTGTACTTATGTTGTTGTACTTATGTTGTACTTTA
This sequence comes from Notolepis coatsorum, assembly GCF_963971535.1. Taxonomy (NCBI): domain Eukaryota; kingdom Metazoa; phylum Chordata; class Actinopteri; order Aulopiformes; family Paralepididae; genus Notolepis; species Notolepis coatsorum. Next base: position 3,538,908 of record NC_140177.1, read on the forward strand.
GATTGTATATTGTATATTGTATGTTGTAGATTGTATATTGTATAGTGTATTCCTCTTTTACTTACTTTTTTCTTTACTGTATGAAGCACATCCTCAGGGGCTCATACAGAACCAGGCATTTCACTGTAAAGTACGTGTATTTTATTTGTGACAAATAATAAACAAACTTGAAACTTGAATCTCCTTGTTGTAGAAAATTTTCTTTATAACAATAAAATACTCTTATGCACTTACTGTCTGTGTGTTCAAGGACACAGTTGTGACTAATTGACTGACTAACAAAGATTGCTTAATCACTCAATCAATGATTTCTGGGAAATGACAAGGGAGAGTGCCAACTGTGGGGAGGGAAAGGTCGCTGTGTTCCTGACAGGAACGTGGGGGCCTCTTGACCCCTGACCCCTGCTTCCCTGTCTCACGATGGGTGATGTCACACAGTACCGTTTTCTGACATTATAAAAATCGGGGGTATTTTGGGCAAAGTCAGACACTTACTGTGACTCAGCAGATTCAGACCTTTTGTATCTCCGTTTCTTTCTTCTTCAAACCTGCTTATCAGGAGTAGTTAGGGCTAAAGTGTCTTTCTCAAGGACACGTCGACACGCTGCAGGGAGGAGCAGGAACTCCTCCAACCAAAAACACTGGATAGTCTGCTGGGTGACTTGAACGCCTCTCTGTGGCAGAACACACTCTCTACTGGAACAAGACTTTATACTAAAACCATCTGGATCCAAACTTGCTTCTGAAAACAGAGATTAGACACCACAACATCTGTAAGTACATTTGTTTATTTGATTTATTTATTCACTTTTAGAAGTAGAATCTGTGATTTGCCTTACTTTGCTGCTATCTTTTTATGCTAGTTTTATATATATATATATATATATATATATATATATATATATATATATATATATATATATATATATATTTTTTTTTAAACCTTTATTTTACCAGGTAAAATTCACTTGAGATCAAAGATCTCTTTTTCGAGCAAGACCTGGCCATATGTTTTTCTTATGTTATTTTATGACTGCTGATTTTAAAACGGAATCAAACAGAGAGGCCCATTGGGATGTGAGATCCTACTATGAAAAACTGTGATTTGCCTTACCTAGCTGCTATAATTTTTACATTTTCTTAATTAATTAATTAAAAATTAATTGATTGTTTTTGTTTAAAATCCAGACATCCAACCGGGGTTAGCAGGCTCAGTGTGTGGAGGGGGACAGCTGTGCTGAGCTAGGTGCCTCAAATTGGTGCCAGCGAGTTCCTTTGAGGACAATCTGGGGGAAGGCGGGAGACATAGCGTTAGTTAGCTCAGTGGTTCTCAAACTTTTTCTGGTCAAGGACCCCCAAATGTATATGTAATAATCGTCCAAGGACCCTCATCTGAAAATATATTTGTTATCACATAGGATTTAATCCAGAATTCCATAACTGTATTCTGTAAGGGGAGAGAGAACTGAGAAGAGCAGAATAGTCAAAAACAAAAGTCACGAATAGGAATAGAAATAAGACTACGAATAAAATACGCTCCGGGATATACATTTTCTATGTTATGTATATACATTCTAATATAACACATAGTCAAAATATACAGTAAGTGTACAGTAAAAAGTGTGGAATTGTACAGTGTCGATTTAAGAATAAAGTAAAAGTCCAGGAAGGTTTGATAGTACTGTCACCCTGTGCTCAGTGATGCGCTGCAGTGAGGCAAGGTGATGTGTTTATACACGTTTTCACTGTACTAACTTCTAGTGAAGAATATATTAGTGATATTATTATTAATTAATAAATAATTAACATTCCCCATTTTGCTGGGGACCCCCTACAGGACCCCACTTTAACCACTGAGCGAACTGACTACCTGTGAGGATTGGCCCGTTGCCGCCACACGCTTCAAGGTCAAGTACCAATTGCCGTCACGCACCTGTTGTGTGTTGTAATCAGCTCACCAGAGCCCTTCATATACTCTGGGTTTTCTATCATTCATTGTCGGGTCGTTTTGGAATTCCACTGGCTGCTACGTGTTTTCCCCGTGCTGTTCCCTCGCCCTTTTTCTCTTCAGGACGTCTGTTGGAACCGCTGTTGCTTGCTTGCCATTCTTTGGACCCCTGCCTCGTAGACCGCTTTGCGCTTTGCGCCTTGGTGAGTTTTTGGAACGTTCTTTTTGTGGAGGCTGTTTTTCTCGTAATTTCCGGGACTCGGGACCTTTCTGTTTTGTGTGTTTATTAAACACTGAAGAGGAGCCACTTGTTGTTATCACGGACTCAGCTAAGTTTAACACTGAAGAGGAACCGCTTGTTGTTATCACGGACTCAGCTAAGACAATACTGGACTGCCTGTAATTCCGTTTGCTCGCCTAGTAACATTTTCTCTCTCTCTGTTCCCGAGTGGATCGAGGAGAAGCTGCAGAGCAGCAGAGGCAGAGGCGCAACGCCACGGTGCCTCTCCGCCCAGAAGACGTGCTGCAGAGCCACGGACAACTCTGCCTAGAACATTCTCCCCTTGTGTTTTTGTTGTTATTTGCTCATTCCTATTTCAGAAATAAATACGCCCTAGTCTTTGGCTACCTCTGAACTACCTGTCTGTGCCGTGCTGTTGGGGTCGGTTTCAAACCATAACATTACGACCCGACCATGACGACCCCAGCCGACACAGACAGAGTTAGGGCAGCGTTGGCGGTCCAGATCGAGTTGAACAACGACCACAGCCTACAGTTAAGTGCGGCTGCGGCTGCTGTGCAGGACCTCCGGGCCCAGGTCCAGCTTATTCTGGATTGTCTTGACACTCTGGCCACCCAGCAGACTACCCAGGGTAATCAGCAGGCTGTTATTCTGCACCAGCTACAGGCTCTCAGTGCAGCATTTGACACCCTGCTTTTAACCCCACCTGTCCCAGGAGTCTCAGCCAGATCACCACCCGCAGCCGCGGCAGACCCCGCGCCTCCCGACCTCGCACCTCAGGAGCCCCGTCTCTCCGAACCACGTTTGTTCGAGGGTAACTTCGAGGATTGTGCCACATTCATCATGCAATGTGAGTTGGTTTTCCTTCATCAACCCAGCCGATTTTCGTCAGAGGGAGCCCGAGTAGCTTACATGACTAACCTGCTCACAGGCCGAGCAGCACAGTGGGTCACTGCTTCCTGGTCTATGAGGGCCGATTTTAGTTTCTCCTACCCAGACTTCGTGGCAGAGCTCCGAAGGGTTTTCCACCACCCAGCTCGTGGCCAGGACCCGGGAGCTCGGCTGGGCACCTTCCGGTAGGGCAGTGGCAGTGTCACCGACTACGCACTGGAGTTCAGACTGGCCGCAACCGAGAGCAGTTGGAATGATCGGGCGCTTCATCTCACCTTCCTGAAGGGGCTCAACGACACTGTAAGGGACCAGCTCGCGACCCAAGAGTAGCCCGATTCTCTCGAGGGCCTAATCAGCCTCGCTATCCGCATCGACGGACGCCTCTGGGAGAGAAGGCATGAGAGAGCACGACTGGGACCCCCAGACGTTCCCCAGACCCCCCGTACTCGTGACCGTTCTGCTGACCGTCCTGCCCCCTCCGTGACTGGTGGTTTTTTTCCCTCCCGAGCTGTGACCGAGGTGGAACCCATGCAGCTGGGACGCACCCGCCTTAGCCCGGCCGAACGGGAGTCCAGGCTCTGGTCCGGCCTTTGTCTCTACTGCGGCTGGGATGGACACGTATCTCCAATTGCCCTACCCGGCCGAGAGGACCAGGCTCGCCAGGACCCCGGGAGATCCTGGTGAGCCATTTTTCCTGTTCCCACACCCGTGCACCACCTAACCGTCTGACGAGCGTCACCCTAGCCTGGGCGGACCAGCGGGCGACGGTGGGTGCACTCATTGACTCTGGTGCTGACGGGAGTTTCCTGGACGTTGAGTTTGCCACCCGGGCCAACATTCCACTTGAGGACCTCGCACTGGATCATCACCGCCTGGCTGACATCACTCAACGCACCTGTCCTGTCCTCCTCACCGTTGAGAGACTCCAGTTTTTTATTACCAGATCCCCTCTTGTCCCGGTAGTCCTGGGTCGGCCCTGGCTCGCGCTGCATGAGCCCCACATCGCCTGGTCCTCGGGCACCATCAGGGGGTGGAGCTCCTCCTGTCATGCCCAGTGTCTTCAGGCGGCGTCCAGTCCTTCGCCCCGGGGTTCCCCTTGTGTCCCTGTCTCCAGCCCCCTCACCGGGCCCCTGTCTCCGTCTCCGGCCTCCCTCGCCGGTTCCCTGTCCCTGTCTCCAGCCCCCCTCACCGGGTCCCTGTCCCCGTCTCCAGCCCCCCTCACTGGGTCCCTGTCCCCGTCTCCAGCCTCCCTCACCGGTCCTCTGTCCCCGTCTCTGTCCCCCTCTCCAGTGCCCCTGATCACCGGCTTCCTTCGGTCCCATCCAGGCTAGCCGAGGCCGGGTGGGTCGCCGGGTGGCTCCCGTGGAGGGGGGGGGGTACTGTGAGGATTGGCCCGTTGCCGCCACACGCTTCAAGGTCAAGTACCAATTGCCGTCACGCACCTGTTGTGTGTTGTAATCAGCTCACCAGAGCCCTTCATATACTCTGGGTTTTCTATCATTCATTGTCGGGTCGTTTTGGAATTCCACTGGCTGCTACGTGTTTTCCCCGTGCTGTTCCCTCGCCCTTTTTCTCTTCAGGACGTCTGTTGGAACCGCTGTTGCTTGCTTGCCATTCTTTGGACCCCTGCCTCGTAGACCGCTTTGCGCTTTGCGCCTTGGTGAGTTTTTGGAACGTTCTTTTTGTGGAGGCTGTTTTTCTCGTAATTTCCGGGACTCGTGACCTTTCTGTTTTGTGTGTTTATTAAACACTGAAGAGGAGCCACTTGTTGTTATCACGGACTCAGCTAAGTTTAACACTGAAGAGGAACCGCTTGTTGTTATCACGGACTCAGCTAAGACAATACTGGACTGCCTGTAATTCCGTTTGCTCGCCTAGTAACATTTTCTCTCTCTCTGTTCCCGAGTGGATCGAGGAGAAGCTGCAGAGCAGCAGAGGCAGAGGCGCAACGCCACGGTGCCTCTCCGCCCAGAAGACGTGCTGCAGAGCCGCGGACAACTCTGCCAAAAACATTCTCCCCTTGTGTTTTTGTTGTTATTTGCTCATTCCTATTTCAGAAATAAATACGCCCTAGTCTTTGGCTAACTCTGAACTACCTGTCTGTGCCGTGCTGTTGGGGTCGGTTTCAAACCATAACACTACCAAGACATGCTCAATTATCAGGTAGGCTTATAGGTGTAACCGGACATTGCATTTATATGTTTTCATTATTATTTGACGTCCACATTCATAATCAAACCAAACCACATTTAGCCATTCCGCATAGTAATGTTATATCATGTCATGAATAATGAGTAATTATTAAAAACTGCAAGCAGGCAGGCTACACAGTATATGACTATACTGACGGACAATCTATATACGGAAAAGACACTTTTTTATGCCACTGTGGGAATTCGTATGAACTGCTGATGTGAATGTCTCTTTCCTCTGAACTTGTTTATAAAAAAAAAAAAAAAAAAAAAAAGTCTGTCACAATTTTTTTTATAATGAGTAATGTCATTCGTGTTGACATTTGAACTCACGAGGCTGTGTTTGTGCAGTGCAAGTGTCAGCTGCACATTCTCCTTGTGTTTTTGGGACCACACACAAACAAACGACTTTGTGTGTGTATTGAGTGTGTATTGAGCCGTATTGTACCCATTCTGCAATCTGTTAATAGATTTTCAACCAACACTGATCAGATTTGGGCCTCTTTCGCCATTGCAGTACCCCGTCTCATAGAGACCCGTTGACATCACGTAACCCCGTCCGATAGGGACCTGTTGAAGAGATACTCTGGGAAACTTGCTGAAAAACAAGTTCCTTCTGAAAGGAGTTCCTCTCAGACCAAAGTTTTGAGGGGGGGGGGGGGGGGGGGTACAGGTATGGGCAGGGTGATAGTAGAAAGACATAAATATAGGCAATACAATTAAATATCGTTAGATGTTTCTGTAATCAGCCAATCTCATCATCTCCTTCGTGACTCTCCCTGTTCTGCGTTGTGTTTGTATCAACCCCTGTTAGTACATCCGTTAGTCATAAGAAACGACACTGCAACGTGATCTCTTTCCTTAGATCCTCATGTTTATTTTCATAAACATAGCCCCGCGTAACGTTGGGGATCACGGGATGTGTCGCCTCCCAGTAGGGCTGTAAAAAAATTGGCCAAAAATGACATTAGAATATTCCTAAAAAAACATTTAAAAAAAAACATAGGTTCGAACCATTCTAATCTCTATTGTTGCGCATATGTCCACAAGAGGGCAAACCAATACAATGGGAGACATAACTAGTATATGTAACCCCGGGTTCAGACTCATAATTATCAATTACATAAATAGTTCCTGTTTATCTCTGGCTACCACTTCCTGTTTTACCATGAGGTCCCACTTCCTGTATATAGCGTATGATGTCATGATTTGAAGGTTCTGGAACCTTTGTGATGTCATCCTATGATGTCATATAGAACGTTCCGGAACATCTTGGTTTCCAATATATAGAGCCAGCTCTCAAGCAGCCAGTCTCTTTCTCCTCGACCACTGGACCAGCAACATCCCCCAGACGGACCAGACTAACCAACCGACTGGAAGCCGCAAGTCTCCACCAGCATCCCGGCGCAGTCCAGACCACCCATCACCAAGCGTGCTCAGCTGGATAGATACCCGATGGCGAGCCAACCCCGGAGCATTTGATAAGACTAATGCCAGCCTGATGTGAATACCCATGATGCTCAACTAGTGCTCAACTATTGCTACACCACTAGTCCGGTAGGATTGAACTGAACGAGACTACAAGGACTTCCAAGGGAGGCAATCCCGTTCACCTTATGTTATTTTGATATTGTATTTTGTATTTGAATTGATTTAACTGGATATATGGATACAGATATTCTCCTATAATGCTACCATTGTATGATGTTATAATAGAACCTTCTAGAACATAGAACCTTCTAGAACATAGAACCTTCTAGAACATAGAACCTTCTACACCGGTTGTGGTGATGTCATAATAGACCATTCTAGATGACACATCGAGTATCGCCGAATCACTTCCTGGTTTAAAGAGTTTAAAGGGCCAATTCACCTAATAAGGTATTTGCATTCCCTGATAAACTAATATAGAGTTACCGACGATAACCTCAGAGACGTCTGAACGAACCCCAATGTGTTGATCCAATCGACCTAGGCCTTGATATCGACCTAACCCTCCCGCAAGGAGAGGTTACTGATCTAATCTAAAAGGGATACTTCAAAGCATAAGTTATACTTTACGTACGTATGTATTATTACTGTTTATCTAGCGCGCTTTTAATTAAAACACCGGTTATTGTTATAACTCTGCCTCTGGTCTACTATTCTTTTAATTGTGTATATTACTCCTTGTCGCATTCGGACCTAGAACTGTGCCCGTGGCAAACAGCTGTTACTGGTATTAACACAAGTGCTACATAAATTTGGCGAGCCAGCCAGGAGGAGTATATCACAGTTAACTGGATTATTAGCCTTTAAGGCAGAAGGTTAAATAGCGTGTAGCGATGGAAGTAGTTCGAACTAGCAGCGTGAGACTCACTCATTCACTACTAGTCCGCGGTATAGTTGATATTACCTCTGACCCTAAACTGCATGAATACCTGCTGGGACGCGGCACCATTCAGAGGACGTTCGTGGTAGCTCCTGACGGCGGCGATCCCGACTCACGGGTTATTATAGAATACGACGGCCCGCAAGTAGTTACCAAGTTCCGACTAGAGACGCCCCAAGCGGAGTACGACATTACAGATTTGGCCAGCGTATATGACCCGGTAGATAGCGACGCGGCTACACAGATTTTTATCCAACATATAGCGGGGATAGCGAGGAAGAGGGGCGAATCCCTGGGGGACGTCCTCAAGAGAGAACTTGCCGCCATGAGCACCGCCCTCGACGAAAGCCCCCAGGACGCAGTGATCTGGGGGGACCTATTCCCAAAGGACCACCCCCCACCGGGTCCGGGTCCTGCAACCCAAGCAGGCCCCGCACCCGGGCCAAGCCGAGCGGAGCCCGTACCCGAGGCCCGCGGGGCCCCAGCAGCAGTGCGGCCGCAAGAAAATGCACAACCTGTTCTGACACCAGAGGATGTCAACCCCCCGGGGGTGCAAAAGATAATTGTGGAGCATCTAATGAGAACCGAAGACGCAGCCAGGCTCCGACCCTTCTCTGGGCGAAGCCCTCAGCCCGACAGAGAAGTAGACTACGAGACATGGCGTAACAATGCGGTTCTTCTCCTCAACGACCCAAGCGTGTCTGATGTACACAAATCCCGGAAACTCCTGGATAGCCTCATGGCACCCGCCAGTGGCATCGTAAGACACCTGGAACCTGACTGTCCTCCAGGGAGGTACCTGGAGAGCCTCGACGCCGCCTTCGGAGCCATTGAAGATGGAGCTGATCTTTTTGCAAAGTACCTGGGTACAGTACAATACGTTGGAGAGAAATCATCCGTTTACCTTCCGCGACTACAGGAGATCCTGACTACCACCTATAGGAGGGGGGGCGTAGCGGCCACCGCCCTCGATCAGCAACTGCTAAGCCAATTCATCAGAGGCTGCAGGGACACCGCCATGCTAACCGAGCTGCAGCTAGTACAGAGAAGGAACAACCCGCCTACCTTTACCGAACTCCTCCTGTTAATCCGCATCGTAGAAGACCAGCGCTCTTCCAAAGCATACCGCCTGAGACAGAGCCTGAATGTTTTGAGGCCAAGGGTATCGAGTAACGCCCAGGGCAGCTGGACCCAAAGGGAAGAGGAATACGCTCCAAAGTCGAGTCCGGACACCAGCTCCGAAGTCCAAAGTTTAAAGGCGCTAGTTGCAGACCTACAGAAACAGGTCCGGGGAGTGAAGGACAACCAGGACAGACAAGCAAGGCCAGTTTCCAAGCCAGAAGCCCAGGCATCCGTTAAACCGACGACTAACCGAGGTACTCACAAGGCCCAAAAGTCAGAGACTCAAAGCCCAAAGCCCTACACAAGCCATAGACCCAGACCCTGGTATTGTTTCAGCTGTGGAGAAGATGGACACATGCGACACCAATGCGAGAGTGAGCCGAACCCCTCTCTGGTGGACTTGAAACATAAAATACTAGCTGAAAAACAGCAGGTCTGGGACCTGAATTTAAACTAAAGACAGTTGCTGCAGAGGGACGAGCAGGAACTGGGGTACAAGAGAGATGTCCCAGACGACAGTGGCGCGCCTCGGCCACCTATGCCAAAGTGGCGGCCATACCTAAAGGACTGGTTGGAGCTAAATGCACTGCCCACGTAATCCTGGAAGGTAAAGAATGCGGCTGCTTACTCGATACAGGCTCCCAAGTAACAACGATCCCGAATTCCTTCTATCAAGAGAACATGTCTCACCTACCCCTTAACTCCTTATACGACCTGCTGGAAGTGGAAGGAGCCAATGGGCAGGAGATCCCCTACCTCGGCTACGTCGAAACTACAATCACGTTTCCACGGAGCATGTTCGGTGTAGACATCGACATCGCCACCCTAGCGCTGATTGTGCCTGATATGAGCGCTACCCTGTCCACAGTGCTGGTAGGCACAAACGCCCTAGACAGCCTGTACCAGCAGTGCGCAGATACCCCATCTAAGAAATACCAATCCCGGCCCTACGGCTACCAGGTAGTTTTGCGAACCCTTGAAGCCAGACATAAACAGTCTGCGGAGTCCAGCCTGGGCGAAGTGAAACTACATAGCCGAGACCCTGAAACTATCGCTCCAGGGCAGACCAAAGTCCTCGAGGGAGTAGTGAGTTGCAGAGCAACCCACGCAGGAAGATGGGTGATGATAGAGTCCCCAAGGTCAACGGCCTTGCCAGGGGGAATCTTGGTATCAGGTGGCTTAGCAGAGCTACCACGAAAACTGCCACATTGTATACCAGTCCTCCTTAAGAACGAGTCCGACCACGATATTACCCTGTCCCCGAGGGTTGTGATAGCCGAGATACATGCAGTCATGAGTGTCCGGCCGCTCAAGACACTTGACGCAGACCTAGCGACAGGCCCTAACCAAACATCAAAGCTCAAGTTTGACTTTGGAGACTCTCCAGTACCTCAAGAGTGGAAAGAGAAGATAACGGAACGGCTGAACTCCATGCAAGAAGTTTTCGCCCACCACGATCTCGACTTCGGATGCACTGACAAGATAAAGCATCACATAAAGCTCAATGACAAGACACCATTCAAACAACGGGCGAGACCTATACACCCGCAAGATATAGAAGCTGTGCGCGCCCACATTCAACAGCTCCTCGACACTGGAGTCATCCGAGAATCTGAATCACCATTCTCGTCGCCAATTGTAGTCGTCAGGAAGAAGAACGGCGATGTCAGGCTATGCATCAACTACAGGAAACTGAACCTCCAAACAGTAAAGGACTCATACGCCCTGCCCAACCTGGAGGATTCCTTTTCAGCACTGACTGGGTCCAAATGGTTCTCAGTGCTAGATCTCAAATCTGGTTATTACCAGATCGAAATGGAAGAAAAGGACAAGCACAAGACAGCATTTGTCTGCCCGCTGGGGTTATTTGAGTTCAATAGGATGCCTCAAGGAATCACAAATGCGCCAGGCACATTCCAGCGGCTTATGGAGCGGTGCGTGGGAGAGTTGAACTTGAAGCAAACCCTCGTCTTCCTGGACGATCTGATCGTTTTCTCAAAATAAATAAATATAATAAATATCAACACACCTACACCGTGTCACCAGCATACAAATAGAATAATGCATAATCTCAATCTCTCAGAAGGGTCTGTCTCTCGGAGCAAGATCAAATTAATGAAAGTTCACGGTATATAGAACGGACATTTATACACAGCAGCGCATCTCCGAAAAAGGCGTGATAAACAAACAATATATTTTTTTGAAACGTGAAATAGTAATCAAAACATTGGGCATCCGTCTGATGCTTCCGTCAATTAATTATTCAATATCTGTTCAGTAAGCAGTAGCCTATATACGTGTTTCATGTTTTGTTTAAATAAAATGAAGGCACACAATTCCTAGAAATGTGACTAAACAACGTCATTTTGCCCTGAGGGATGATTTACAATAAAGTGCTATTAAAAACGGAAAAGTTACTTAAATTCTCGACGCTATAACTCTCAAAACGCTAGCGTTGGCACGTAGCACACAAAAAGATACAAGTAACGTAGCTGACTTAACGCCAACTGGTTCCGCTGCCGGTAGACCATCGCCGTTACCAATTGGAAGCGCCGTCGCGTGTCATTCTTTAACCCTTCCAGGCGCTTTGTGGTCCGAACTTTCCATTAATCAGCGGTAAGATCATTGGGAAGGACCAGGAGCCACTCAGCAGCGTCCACAAGAAACGGACAGTTAAGAAGGCCTCCCAAATAGTTGAAGACAACACACACACACCCTTCACACCCATTACAAACTAATGCCCTCAGGCCGTCGATACAGAGCTTCATCATTAAACAAAAGGGGCTTAGGTAGCTTCGTGCCAACCACCATCAGACTGCTGAACACCTAGCTCTGTTGGAGGCCGGACTGCCCCCCCCCCCCCCCCCCAAGGACTTTGGACTACTTAAAATAGACTCCCCCTTACACCTGATGGACATATATCACCTGTACTACTATTATTTATTATTTATATACACATAGAACTGCTCCACATGGATTTTAATATATCATGCTTTAAGTACTGTAGTTTAATTTTTTTTTATATAGTGGTCTTTTTACTGTAGTTTTAACGAAGCTGGTGTTTTTTTTTATAGTGAGTGTATGTATTGTGACTATGTTTGTATTTTAACCACTGCACAAATTAAGTTCCGAAAGGAAAATAAAGTAATTTGAAGTTGAAGTTGAATCTGTCAGTGCCGCCGAGTCCGACCTCATCTTAAATAACAAACGGCATTGCTTGTTGTAGTTAACAAAGAGAGGCGGAGTTAATGAGGCGTATGACGTTGAGATTTTGAAAAAAAAAATAAAAAAATGTATATATATATTCAAAATTTATTTTCGAATCCCATGCCCACCGAACGAAGCTTCGAAGTATTTAAGACAGCCATAAAAAAATATATATATTTAAATTAAAAAAAAATGTAATGATTTTTTTTAAACAACAGATGTATGTTTATTTTGCAGAAATTCTTTGTCGTTGCCGCCATCTTTAGTGTTACAGCCCCTCACACTCCAGTTCTCAGGCTGCAGCTGGTTTGAAAGCGAAAGTAAACAGGCTTCTCTGCTGGCTGTGGCTCCAGGGGAGTTTTGACACCACAACATCAGTAAGTACAATTATTTATTTGATTGTTTCCATGTCATTGCAGAGTCTCTCTTATTTTCTGTCTAAATATGCTGTCTAATATTTTGAATCTGTTGTTTATTTCTCTTCAATATATGTATATGTAAAGGTATATTTGTACAGTAACAACCACAATGACAAATTGCAGATAACTGTCCATTGGGTTGTGCACCGTATTTTAGATAATGCTGACCAGTTTTCAATACCCATCCATGGAGCAGATTCACTTTCAAAGGTAGAAAATCTGTAATGCCACCAAACAGTGACCTCTAGGTAAAAGAGCCCTGCTTGATACTGCACTGCCCATACTGCACATGTTTCTCTGATGTGTGGGTTGTAATTGAGTGGGGATAAGGAAGGTGTTGCTATAGCTGGACACACCTCAGGCTCTGCCAAGAAAGGTCTGGAGAAACTATAATATGTTACTAAACTCCAACCCACACATCAGACCAAAACTAAATATATAAACAATACAGAATTACAGATTCTACCTGTGAGGATGTGGCCAAGCGATGGAAAAATGCAGCCAGAGTCAGGTATTCTATTTGTTCTTTTGCTCCCCAGTGGGAAAAACGGGCAAAAACCATATTTTAACATAAATACAAAAATAATACAAAATGATTAAACTTTCTATTAACAAATATAAACAACTAGGCCCTTGGCTAAGGGAACTAGTTCTAGCGCGGCTGTGTCTCGCTTCCAAGCCTGCTTCTACTTCTCCCCGAGAGGAGCCTCCATCCCTGGCTTTATCCTGGAAGCTCCTCCTACAGGGACAAACCAAAAACACAACAATCAATTAATCAATACAGTGTTTCCCACAGGATTTTCAGAGACTATGGGGGGTGAACCTCCGACCCTTTAGGGCGGTCCGGGGGCATGCCCCCCCGGATTTTTTTTTTTGTAGATTTTAAAGTTAAATTCATCAATCTGGTGCATTTTGAGAGCAAAATAAAGAGGCTAGATCTATGATGAACTTTGTGCTCAAAACACAAAATTGACTAGACTAGTGCTTCCCAATCCTCTCCTCGAAGCACCCCAGCCGTTCAATGTATTTGTTAAATTCCACCACCAGCACACCTGATTCAACTTAACTAGCCCTTTATTAGTTGAATCAGGTGTGCTGGTGGTGGAATTTAACAAATACATGGAACGGCTGGGGTGTCACAGTCTAGGTCATTAATGGGAAACCCTGCATCAATTTACACATCCAATAACTGGACAACATGGATACATCACTCCATCATGAGCTACCATCACAAAACACTAAACAGTGTTTAGGGCGCTTCATAAGCCTATTCCCTTCTCATTATGAACCCCCCCCCTGTACTCTACCACACTTGGTTCCTTCCAAATCTCCCCTCCAGAAAAGGCCCTGGCCTCTCCCAGTTCTGGTTGGGCAGCCAGAGATCCTACAAGGAACCAAGTGGGAGCACAGACAAACGGTATTTATAGACAAATGTATGTACTTTAATTCTACATAACATGTATTACAAAACAACATAACAAAACAAACTAGGCCAAAGTCCTAAACTAAATGTTTGGCCGCATGACCACATGTGGGAACAGGAAAATAAAGTTTTCATTCATTCATTTATTCATTCAACCTATTAATACAATATCTATATCTGTACATATATCTTACTTACTCTTAGTTACGCTGCTGGCTAGTACGACTTGAATGAATGAAAACTTTATTAACAGATTGCAGAATGGGTACAATACAGTACGGCTCAATACACAATCGTTAAGGGGATGCAGACCAGAGAAAGACGTTTGTCTTGTTTACATCAGGGTCCCCCATTTTCTATTCATAGTGACATTTATGACATACACAACTGAACATACTGTACGTGACATCATGACATTTATTACATAGGGACATACATGACATACAGGTATATATAGTACTGTTACATTTGTGACATATACGATATGCAAATATACAGTACTGTTACACAGAGATCCTAACAGAAAATATATACATATGAGGGGAGGAGCCTGTACATTAGGAGGGGGTGGGTGGGTGTCTTAGTGTCTTTATACCTGTATCACTGTACACATTAATTAATACTACTCTAATACAGCTCTGTACATACATCTGATTAGTACTATTACTCAATAGTAGTACTAATGAATATATATACCCAGTTTAATCAACTGTACATTGTATATTACTTTTGCATTTTACTGTTACAGTTCCACTCTGGTTGAAGGCCAAACTTCTTTTCGTTGTACTGTACAACTACTAAGTGCTTTTTAATGACAATACATTTGCATCTAATCTAATCTGTTATAATGGAGGAAGTGGCAGCAAAACCCCTGAAGAGAGAGACATAGAAAGAGAGGGACATCAGTCTGCCAGCGTGGTGACTTCTGACATGAGAGAATGAATGAATGAATTATTTTATTTTGAATGTTTACACATACAAATAAATAAACATAAACAAAAAAAAATCGAAAATGTTTACAAATAAACAAACGAAAAGGATAGGTTTGAAGCCGAAGGCTTATAGAGCAACCTACCCATAATTCAAAAACAAATTCAAAAAAGTTAAAGTAAAAAAAAAAAAATGTATAAAATAAAAAAATCAACAATCAAAAAGCGAGAGACAGGAGAGAGAGAGGGACGGCAGTCTGCCAGCGAGGTGACTTCTGACATGAGAGAAGGAGAGACGGAGAGATATTTATCTTTGTCACCCCTTTGTTTCATCCAATCCAGTTACTCCTTTATGTTTTAATAAACATCTTTGGACCAATGTGTCCCTAAACTTAAACTAATTGGTGTCGTTGCGTGATTTTTGCCATTTTGTTATTGTGAAATTGGTATTAAATTTCATTCTGAGTGGCATTAAAAAGTATTAAAAAGCCTTAAATCTGACTGGGCTAAACCTGCAGATACCCTGCCTGCATAAATCAATCCTCTGTCTATTGTATAAACCTATGCATTTTTATTTTTCTTTGCGATTTTCATGTTTAACAACCAGGAAATGCCTAAAAGACCGTTGTATATACTTTATTTGAAATCTAGTAAACCATGCATGAAACTGACATTTTTACTGGTTTTGTTCTCTAGTTACAACACTATTGTACCACCAAGGTATGGTTATGTTTATACATGATACAATGATCACTTTAGTGAGACAAAGCAAGGCTTTTGTTTTGGGAGAAAGAGAGGCAATGCTTTGTTTACAATGGCTCCTTGCTGCCCTCTACAAAAATGATTGCAGCTTTAACATTATTTTGTAATACACATTTCAGGAGGTTATTGCATGTACTTATCCATCATTGATTTAAAAAAAATTGCCAATGGTTTCATTTATTTTTTAAAGGAAAATTTCTTCCATTTGAAATATTATTTTAAAGGTGGACTACGCAGTTCTGTATCATTAGGGGATCCGCTCGGCATCACTCATGCACTGTCCTCGCACGTGCACGCGCACTGAATAAAATTCCACAAATGTACCTTTAATACCAGTATTCGTCTGACCACACCCCTCGTTAGCTTACCTTCATAAGCAGGTGTGTGGTCACCTGCTCTCCTCCTTCTCGCTTTCACCACAAGGAAGTGCCTCGGTAGTACCCCACTTGACGTGTTGTTAGTTGAAAAGAGTTGTGACGAGTTTACATTGTGCTTAGTTTTTTCTTCTCTCATAACTGTTCAAAGGAAAAAGCTAAGTCATAATGTCTTCTTCGGAGAGTAGACCCACTCTTCACCAGCGGTTCTCCATTCCAGCCTCCGTCGTGCGTTTTGGTGCGGGGCTGCTGCCACTTTCGTGGTTGCCGACCCAGCCCAGGAGGCAGCCGATGGGTAGTTTGCCTCTCCGAGGAGCCGAGACATCGGTGCCGTCGCTCCGGCGATGGCATGATCTCGACTCTGGTTCCTCTGGTTCCAGGGAATCGTCCGTTGTTGAACGGCCGGTTGTTTTGGGTCCGGAGGATTTGCGACGCAAACTTTTCGCGTCTGCCCGTTCACGTCGCAAGATGGTGGCATGCAGGCGCGAACGGCCTGGGTTTGGGGAATTGCTGGAGACCAGCGAGGATGCGTCAGGCTCTACATGTCCGATGGAAACTGAGGATTTCATGGAAGAGTCGGACGGATTCTTGTTTGAAGGTCCTGTGGAGGCGAGTATCCCTCCTATCCAGGAAACACCGGAGGGGGGAGAAATGGCTCCTTGGGACGCCTTGTTCGAAGATGTCGAGGAACCACCTCGGCCTCATCAGCAGGATGCCCTGCTATCAGCCACATCAGACTGTGGCTCCTCAATGGGTCGAAGCCTGCTGCATGTGAGGGATGCGGGTTCGGTGGAGGAAGGTCAGCAGGGGGAACTGCGGGCTTTGTTTCCCGAGCTCATGGCGGTAGCTGCCGCTGCAAACGGCGTGCCGCTGCTGCTGCCATTGCCTGCTCCTGTCCCCGACGATCTCATAGGTCATCTCTGGCAGCGTCGCCCGGTGAGAGGGGTGGATGTTGTCTGCCCATTTTTCCCCTCAATGGGGGCCTATGTTCGTCAGGGTCAGGCGGTTTCTAACATCATGGGACTTGCCCCCGCCTACGTACCAGTTACGGGGGTGTCGGGGTTGGTCAAAGGTATGAGAGAGGGCGTGCCACGGCTTGATAGGCCGATGGCCGCTCTCCTCTGTCCGGATGTGGTGTGGGAACCATTATGCAAGCCGGTTCTCCATGGAAGATCGGCTAGGCGATTGGCATATTAGGGTGACCAGTCATTTATCGCTGGTACACAATCGCTGGCTGCGGCTTCTAACATCGCCCACCTGGCTAGATTTGTATCGGGGATAATGACGGGCGGCATGGATCTGACCGAGGTAAAATGCGATCAGATCACCCAGGCGGCAGGAGCTGTCCTGCACCTTACCCAGGTGCTGGCCATAGCCTCGGGGAAGACGCGCGCCCTGGCCACCCTGACCCAGCGCCACCTTTGGCTGGAGCAGGCTCGAGTGCCGGAGAAGAAGAGAACCCCTCTTCTGACGGCCAGCCTCTCCGATGCTGGACTGTTCGGGAAGGCCCTGCAGCTGATGACCTCAACGTGCAGAGAGATGGCAGAGGAGAGATCCGTTCTCCAACCCCATTTTCCGCCTCCTGTCCTTGCCGGTGGAGTCAGAAGGCTTCCACGACGTCGAGCTCCCTCCGCGGTGCCGACCACTGCCTCCGCCGCCGCTGCTGGCCCCTCCAAGAAGGCCAGGAGAAGAGACGGCGCTTCTGCTACCGCCGGCCCATCCACGACCGGAGGAGATGGTAGGGAACGTCGAGACCAGCAGACAGTTACCTACCGTCCCTCCGGGGCTCCTCGGGGTGGCAAGACTTGAGCGGCGCGAGGTGGCAGACGCCGCTAAAAGTGACTTTTCCCTCTGTGTCCCCTCTCCTCTACACCCTCCCCGGCCCCTCATGATTATGTTTTTGTGCCGTGGAAATAAAGAGTTCCCCGATATAAGGGGAACTGTATTATTGGCCAAACAAACTGTGTGTTTCTTCAACTAATCATATGATGGGGTTGCGTAAATGTGAATCTGCGCTATTACATTGAGGGATGGGTCATGTTGTGTTACGAGATTAGGCAAGGTCTGCAAGCATACACTCAGTCGTAGGAGGTTCTATTAGCCTGACGCTCCACATGCAGGTAGAAACTGGTGGTATTTCCATTGCTTGAACAAAGTAAATGTGTCCCACAACGCTGTTGTGTTAGTTGCAGTAATACTCGTACACACACGTTCCACGGCCTGGCCGTTACTCTCTGTCAGCGTTGCTATGTATGACATAGAAAGCGGGTGTAGGATTCACACACATACGACTTGTTTTGTTATAAATCCTGTTCACATTTGTGGGTAGCGGGCATTGTATTAGCTTACGCTATACATTGGCATTCTACCGAAGGTTTCAAAATACTACAGTTGTTATTGTGTGTAGGGAAAAAGGGTTTTTTGTGAGGGGGTGTCGAATAAACCCCTCCTTTCCACTTGGTTGGTTTAGGAGATTTTTTCTCATTCTGCTGAGCCAGTCAGGGCCGAGTCGTTCGGGGGGGAGGGTTGTCCTGACGTGACTCCTATTACAAACAGGAGCCGTGTACAGGGTTTCCCCCCGGCATAGCAATGTTGCTATGGCGACGGCTTCCGTGAGTTAAGACCTTTACGTAAGGTTGTGGTGTTAAGGTGTCGAGTTAGAGCGTAGGGCTTGTGGGTCTGCTACGCTCGATTTATGTGTAAACTTGAGTCAGTTGGTCACGTGACTCACAGTTGGCATGTCTTTTTCATAACTACGACTCATGTGGGAAGGCTTCTGGGAAAGTTCGGTCTTTACTCTCTGACAAAAGGAGTGACTGGATGTAAAAAATGAACAGTTTTTTTTACTCCCAGCTGTGCAGTTGGGTTCATACGGTTGATGCTTCTTCTTTATTATTATAAAGAGTTGGATGAATCTATATGAATTGGAAATGGGGGACCCTGATGGAAACAAGACTAACGTCTTTCTCAGGTCTGCATCCCCTTAACAATTATATGTATTGAGCCGTACTGTATTGTACCCATTCTGCAATCTGTTAAATAAAGTTTTCATTCATTCATTCATGGATTTGGTTGCATCCCGCCCCTCTTGTCGTTCCCCTGGGCGCCTTGGGGATTCAATAAGATGGTCTACATAGCCTATTATTGATGTGGATATGCCCGACACACACATAGTGCTAGCTCGGGATGTTCTGCTGGACATTAAGCAACTGACTGGCGCGCATTGGTTGCTTCGGGTTAAAACAGCGTTTTTATAAAGCAATTGGGATGGGGGTTTTTCCTCTTCCGACGACCTGTGTGGTTGTCGACGGGTTCTCGTTCATATCAGGGGATGATAACGGAATGGATCTGGACATATGTAGAAGGGTCTCACGCCCTGGGGGTGGGCCACCGGGCGCGGTTCGCACCGAACGTCTGGGTGGCGCCTTCTTTTCATGTTTAAGATCAACACGCATATCTGCCCCTTCTCCTGGAGTTGGCATGTCGGCGTAGTTAGGGCACGGGACTGGTTCTGGTCACGCTGGTCCGGGTCAGTTACACCCGTTGTCCGCCGGGGATGCAGATCTGCTGTTCTGGTACCCTGAGGGACTTGGGCTTTTTTCAGGGGGAAAAAATGCTAGGACGGTCCGGGTGTCACAGGGTTAAGCGCTATGGAGCCCTTGTTGGGTGCATTGTATTCTACACTGTCGTAATGGCTTACGGCTGTGCCAGCCTGTACACGCCCGATCTCGGCGGATCTCGGCCGCCACGCAGGTTGGTCTTGGTTGGTACTTGGTTGGGTGACCTCCTGGGAATACCAAGTACGGGGTGTTGGGGCTGGTTTTCCATTCTTGCGCTCTTCTCTTACGCATGGCGAAGAGGGGCCTGTTGGAGTGGTCTTTGACCTCCTCAGGGGACCCTGTGCTCCCCGTATCACCGGGCCCGGTCCGAAGTAATGTTTTCGTTGACCCGTAGGCCCGGGATAACCCTGTTGGAAACTGGAACACGGGTACTGCGGCAGTGCCGCAGGTATGTTTTGGAGTTTTTTTCCTGAGGGGTTATGGGACCAACCACCGCATAGGGTAACGACTAGGTGGTTGGTTCTCTGGTGTGTTGGAGCAGTGTCAACTCCAGGGTTAACCGGTTGAGGGTGCCCCTGCACGTTCATGACGTCTGCCAATCGTGTCAGCCTTCTCTGCCTCAACCCCTCTGGGTGGGGGTTTTTAAATGGAGGCTTGGTCATGCAACAACGCCAGCATGCGTCCCTTCCGCCGGGGCGGCTGTGTTCAGCTGTCCCCTCTGGCGCCTGTCTCATCCGCAGTCTCCAGGCTCGGGTTAACAGCCTGTTGCCTGGTTTTTCCCCGGTGCGCTGCCTGCTTCCGTTGGTTAACCTTTTTTGTGTGCTTACGGCCATGCTGTCTGCCTGTTCTGCAGGCTCAGTGTGCCAGGCGGTGTACTATTGGGGGGACAGGGCCCGCTCGGCTGAGGGGCCTTTGTCCGAACACGCTGGCGATGTGGGGGGCGGGGTCACTACGTGCCCACCTGGTGGGGTCTTGATGCTGGCATCATGGACTTCTCCGGGCCCCCGTTCCAGGGGGTCCAGTCCCTTTGGTGGGTCTGGGCCTTCCTTCGCGCTCCGCTGCTACGGCCTTGCCACAGGGTTGGATTTGCCCTTGACCACGTGTTTCTGGGGGCAGTAACGAGGTTGTTCCCTCCGTTCATTCCCGGGTGGCATGCGGGTTGTGCGTGTGTGTAGTCGTGGGGTCAGGCCACGGCTGCTCACCCTGTGCGTTGAGTTGCTTGAGTGCCTCTTCGCACGGTCGGGTCCGTCGCCCTTCCGGGAAACCTCTAATAGGGGGGGTGCCCTCCATTAGGGGGGGTCGGGGGGGCTCGGCCCTCCCTGTTCTGATGGTCGTGGGGGGCTTTCAGCGGGGTGTATTTGTCGGCCGGTGGCTCCGCTCGGCCTCCCTATGTGCATGAGTGATGCCGAGCGGATCCCCTAATGATACAGAACGTTAGGTTATGACTATAACCAAGTTCTGTTAATTAGGGGTGACGCTCGGCATCCGACGCCGCTGCAGCCCTTGACCTAAACTTGTGGTGAATGCTTGGGAAGGAGGAGAGCAGGTGACCACACACCTGCTTATGAAGGTAAGCTAACGAGGGGTGTGGTCAGACGAATACTGGTATTAAAGGTACATTTGTGGAATTTTATTCAGTGCGCATGCACGTGCGAGGACAGTGCATGAGTGATGCCGAGCGTCACCCCTAATTAACAGAACTTGGTTATAGTCATAACCTAACGTTTCTGAGAATGGGTTTTTTGTTTGCAGAGCCTGCTAAATACATACAGTTTTTCTTAAGACCATGTGCTATCAGAGGCCAGTCTCATTATTCCATAATTTATTTTTGTTGATCAAACCTGGACTATGCTTTACCTCTGCCTATTTGATGGCCGTATGCAAATAAAAAATAAAATCTGCAAATCTTCCTCTTACGTCATTACTGTCCTGTTAGAACAGTGTTATTTTGTAGATTAAGTATTTAACGTTCTCTATTGGCCATTTTCACCTTGTTTAACAACCAGGAAATGCCTAAGAGAAGTTTGTATGTCTTCAGGTCTCAGGTGAAGAGGATTTGTCACTACAGAATGAGATGCACTCTGCCTTACTAGGACAGGTGGAGGACTTGTTAAGCCTGTAAAATTACATAATTGATGAATGATATGTTCTTGGTTCTTCCATTGAAAAGTCTCAACTCGGTATTACTAGATTTAGGATGAAAAGATGTAAGTACTATGGTGAACAAGTTAAATATTCCATTAGATTATTGATGTTTTATGAATAATTTTTATTTGTTTTAGTTTTGTTGAGAGGCTTGATGTTCTATCACATGTATTTCCTTCTAAAACACAACAATACTGATGACATACCAGAGCCAATGGCCCGAGCATAACGTAATAGGCATTTGTATACCAGTGGGATACACTCCTCTTAATTTATTTGCAATTGAAAAGTCAATGGGAGCAGACTGGAGCACCCTACAGATGGTCTAATGGCACTGAAACCAAACCAGGCTGAAATGGTGGTAGCATTGTTCTCACTGAAAAGCTACCAAATACCTCTGATGGACAATAGCTTAACGTACACCTCAATTTACATGACAGTCTGCCATCCTTTCCTTCCAATGTTCGGTGCCGCGCCCCTACTCTGCCTCTGATTGGCTCTGACCCTCATCCCTGGGTGGGATGACAATAGGGAACATATCACGTCCTGTATTGATTCTAAACGGAACTCTAGATTAAATTGTCAAAGACGGAACAATTCTGTATTTTATGAGATGGGTGGAAACCCTAAACATCCTTGGCCTGTATTGCAACATGCTTCATTACAGAGTATTTGGAGCAGAGTGTCCACATAGTTTGCAATAGCAGCAGCTTTCAGAAATCTTGAAATTAAATCTGCAACCAGATTACTCCCTGTTAGACAATATCCTGGTTTGACAAATTCCTTTTTTTGTAATCTGATGCCATAATCCAAGAATCATAATTTTAGTCACCAGCCAACTGGATGGTCAGCAATGTCAGACTCAATGTTTATTTAAAAAAAACATGGAATACATCAAATCAATACATTTCCTAAAGACACTTAAACGTCCCACTGAGGATTGTGTTTGGTTTGGAACTTGAAATATGTCAATATTTAAGGAATTGGGCTAAATTCTGATCATCCAGTATCTTGTAAGAGAGAGAATATTGAAATAATGAAAGTATGATAAGTACAAATAAAACAAATATATATACAAGTGCAAATACTGCACACATACATAGTGATTGTACAAAGTGTAGAATAATAGTTGTCTTCCTAGATGATTATAAGAGGACCTATCACCTTGTGTTTGATGGATGGGGTGTCTATTCTGATTGGCCAATCAGTTCAAAGCAGCTAACTGCTCAACTATTGGCTCAGTTGTATAAGAACAGGCTGTTTTCCAGACTGAACTACTCATTCAACCAGAAACACTGATGATAGTCTGCTGGTTGACTTGAACCCCTCTCTGTTGCAGAACACATTCTCGACTGGAACAAGACTTTATACTAAAACCATCTGGATCCAAACTTGCTTCTGATAACATATATCAGTCTTTTGACCCCACAACATCAGTAAGTACAATTATTTATTTGATTGTTTCCATGGAATTGCAGAGTCTCTCTTATTTTCTGTCTAAAAATGCTGTCTAATATTTTGAATCTGTTGTTTATTTCTCTTCAATATATGTATATGTAAAGTTATATTTGTACAGTAACCACAATGACAAATGGCAGATAACTGTCCCATTGGGTTGTGCACAGTATTTTAGCTAATTATTATTATTATTATCCATGGAGCAGATTCACAGATTCAAAGGTAGAATCTGTAATACCACCAAACAGTGACCTCTAGGTAACAGAGGCCTGCTTGATACTGCACTGCCCATACTGCACATGTTTCTCTGATGTGTGGGTTGTAATTGGGTGGGGATAAGGAAGGTGTTGCTATTTCTGGACACACCTCAGGCTCTGCCAAGAAACTCACTATAATAAGTTACTAAACTCCAACCAACACATCAGACCAAAACTAAATATATAAACAATACGGAATTACAGATTCTACCAATCTGAAATCTTCATTGCAATGTTTCTCTCTATTCCAGATACAATTGTTCCCCAACAATAAATACAATAATGGCTGAGTCAAGGCCTCACTGCTGTGATCAATGTGGGAAGAGCTTCAGTCAGTCTGGAAACTTAAAGAGACACCAGCGTATTCATACAGGAGAGAAGCCCTACCACTGTGACCAATGTGGGGAAGGCTTCAGTCAGTCTGGAACCTTAAAAATACACCAGCGTATTCATACAGGAGAGAAGCCCTACCACTGTGACCAATGTGGGGAAGGCTTCAGTCAGTCTGGAACCTTAAAGACACACCAGCGTATGCATACAGGAGAGAAGCCCTACCACTGTGACCAATGTGGGGAAGGCTTCAGTCAGTCTGGCAGCTTAAAAATACACCAGCGTATGCATACAGGAGAGAAGCCCTACCACTGTGACCAATGTGGGGAAGGCTTCAGTCAGTATGGAAACTTAAAGAGACACCAGCGTATTCATACAGGAGAGAAGCCCTACCACTGTGACCAATGTGGGGAAGGCTTCAGTCACTCTGGAACCTTAAAGAAACACCAGCGTATTCATACAGGAGAGAAGCCCTACCACTGTGACCAGTGTGGGAAGAGCTTCAGACAATTTAGTACCCTAAAGACACACCAAAACATTCATACAGGAGAGAAGTTCTATCCCTGTGGCCAGTGTGGGAAGAGCTTCAGACAATTTGTCAGCTTAAAGAAACACCAGTGTATTCATACAGGAGAGAAGCCAATGTGACCAATGTGGGAAGACCTTCAGTACATCTGGACACTTAAAGAGACACCAGAATATTCATTCTTGAGAGAAGCGCTATCCCTGTGACCAGTGTGGGAAGAGCTTTGTTCACTCTGGAAACTTAAAGAATCACCAGCGTATTCATACAGGTGTCAAACACTAAAAATAAGTAGAAATCTGCTTAAAACATTTACATATTCAACAGTGCATTCATACTGGACATAAATCAAACATTCTTCTGTCTATTGTATAAACCTATGCATTTAAACGTTTTTATCTGTAAATAATCTCCTAATTACATCACTATTGTGCTGTCAGATGGCTCCTTGCTGCCATCTACTTGTCAGAAAATAATTATTGCAGCTTTAATATGATTTTGTAATACACATTTCAAGAGGTTATTGCATGTACTTATCCATCATTGATTTTTTTTTATTTGCCAATAGTTTCATTGATTTTTTAAAGGAACATTTAAACTATGCAGTTTCTGAGAAGGGTTCTTTTGTTTTCAGAGCCTGCTAAATACATTTACTGTTTTCTTCTCTCTTGTGTTATTATAAATGAAAAAAAAATATTTTAAGCCAAATAACCGTAACATCACCTATTTGAATATGTAAATAGTTTATACCCACACGTTGTAGCCTTGTAGATGTAAAATATGCCTTTTAAAATTGTTTCATTATGTTACTCAAAATATGAGCAATGTGGGAAGACCATCAGTACATCTGGCAGTTTAAAGATACAATAACATTCATACAGGAGAGAAGCCCTACCACTGTGACCAATGTAGGAAGGGCTTCAGTCACTCTAGAAATTGTTCAAATTGACAGTATGGTTCACATTTCCAAACCTTCTTAAGACCATGTGCTATCAGAGGCCAGTCTCATTATTCCATCATTTATTTTAGTTGTTGATCAAACCTGGACTGTGCTTTACCTCTGCCTATTTGATGACTATGCAAATAAAAATCTGCAAATCTCCCTCTTATATCATTTCTGTCCTGTTGTTTTGTAGATCAAGTATTTATTCACCTTGTTTAACAACCAGGAAATGCCTAAGAGAAGTTTGTATGTCTTCAGGTCTCAGGGTGCATAATTGATGAATGCACAATTTTACAAATAAAACACAACAATACTGATGACATACCAGAGCCAATGGCTCAAGCATAACGTAATAAGCATTTGTATAACAGTGGGATACACTCCTCTTAATTTATTTGCAATTGAAAAGTCAATTGGAGCTTAACATTGAACATAAATTAGCCTCTGATTAGCTTACTCAGTTATTGTAAGAGAGAGAATATTGATATAGTTGAAGTAAAATATGTACAAATCAAACAAATAAATGCAGGTGCAGATATTGCAGTGATGCATAGTGATTATACAAAGTGTATCCTAATAATTATCTTCCAAGATGATTGGAGGAGGAAATATCACCTTGTGTTTGATGGAGGGGGAGTCTATTGTTCTTCTGATTGGCCAATCAGTTCCAAGCAGCTAACTGCTCAACTCTTGGCTCTATTGTATGAGAACAGGGCTGTTTTACTGAAGTACCCATGGTAAATGGACTGCATTTAGCGCTTTTATCCAAAGTGCTAAGTGAAGTCTCATGGGGGTGTTCGTTCACTATTATGCGCTGTCCTCTAGTGAAAATGCCAGCAACTGCAATATCAAACGGTGCATTTAAAAGGTTATCCTAGTGAAATATACTTTTGTTGTAATTCCAAGCACATGTAACTCTGATATTGTAAACAGTTGCATAATAATAATGTGTCAGACCCAGGAGTGAAATCATTGAAAAGTATATTTCTTTTGCAAAACAGAAACACTTTGGATTTCCGTAGCTCATTCATTTGGAAACACTCAAATAACACGCAGTTTCAGCTATACAGTATATAATTGTATCATCCACGTGTAAATGGACAATATAATTTATATAAAGGTGTAGAGGACTGGACCCAGGTTGGAACCCTGTGGAACACCCTTTGTTATCTGTAAGAATACTGATTGGGCATTTTTCAATTATTCTGAAACCAATCACAGGCTTTTCTACCCATACCAATGTTATATAATTTCTGTAAGAGCAAAGGATGATCCACTGTATCAAATGCTTTAGATAGATCTACAAAAAGAGCAGCCCAATGCTTCTTGTTATCTAATGCAGATATAATGCAATTTGTAATTAATGTGACTGCTGAAATTGTGCTGTGATTTGTTCTAAATCCAGATTGATGCAGATTTAAAACTGAATGAGTTGAAAGGAAAGACTTCTTTCCATGATTTTAGACAAGCATGGTAGCTTGAATATTGGGCGCTAATTGTTTAAGTCACTTCTATCTCCATTCTTATGAAGGGGGGTCACATTTTCAAATTTTCAAGCATAAGGAAACTAGCCCATTGAAATAGAAATATTAAATACATATGCTAACTAACTGCAATAACTAGAGCGGAAAGTCCATTCAATCCACCTGGGCCCTCATTCATCAACGTGGACGTAGAATATGTTCTATTTCCACACGTAAGCACGGAATGTAGAACTAGTGTACGCACAGGGAAGTCGGGATTCATCACACGGTGCGTACGCAGGCTCTACGCTCCTCCGTAGAACTTTGTTCTACCGTCAATGCTCGTGCATGATTATCCATATATGGTCATGAAAGTGAGGAAACACCCCCCATGGGATGTGAAATAATGGACTGACCCGAGCGGTACTCTGAGAAACTCCACGGAGAATTCACTGCTGTCGAACCAAGAAGACACTATCGCGTATTATGGGATAAATAAAAGGCGGATTTGTAAACGGTGATGTCAGATATCAACGGCTCCCTAAGACCATTGCTGCAATTCTGCCTGGACAGCTCAAAATACTAATAAAGACCGTTCGTTGACCACTGTTTGGCGTTGGTTGTGTGTCATTATAACCGTGCTGTAATATGAATGCCTTTGTGTTCGATTGGCTATATGATTTTTAGAGGCATCTATTTTGTTGTCGGCTAATAAAGACCACGCTGGAATATGACTGCCTTTTCCCGTGTTGTTTGATTAATACCCAGGGATTAAAGTTCTCCTCAATTTGATTCCAAATCGCGATGGATCTCCCGTCAATTTTCTACCTGCTGCATATGATTTCTAGAGGCATACTACAATCCATTTTGATGTCAGTATTGGGTAGCCTACATAAACAATAATACGAGAGCTATACAAGAACAATGAATCTTACTGCCATGTATGATGTAGCCTATACGCCATGTGTAGCCTGCCTATATGTGATCAATACAAACATGAACTTGAATTCCATCATGTCTGTGTGCGGGTCACTGCGGGAACTCACAAGGCTGTTGTCACAATGTAAATAAGAACGTGCACTGAAAAGTTACAGTATAGTTGGTTGATCATTTGTATGACAGTCAGTAAACCCTTGCAAAAAGTATCCGTTTTATTTAATGAATTGAAAACATTCAGCATCGCCTTCCTCCCGGCATCCAGCAATAACATGTATCAGGCAAATGCGCATCGCAACATTGACTGAGTGGAATCCCTTTCTATTCACATAACTGCATTTGTGATGGAGCTTTGACAGCTACAGTAACAGTCTATTGGTCGATCCATCTCCAATATCACGATGGACCGTGCCGCGGTGGCAAAGACCCGAGGGTGGAGAGGATCTTGAATGAATTCCATCATCATATATATATGTTGTGTGTCTGTCCACTATGTTTGTTACTTTGTTATTCCCCCCCCCCCTATCTATGTAAAGCGACCTTGGGTCTCTTGAAAGGCGCTATATAAAATGAAGCTATTATTATTATTGTTATTATTATTATTATTATCATCACATCTGTGCGGGAGCTCACAAATAGACTGTTAGTCTCAGTGAAGTTTCAACGGAGGTCATCTATTCTAACCAACAAATTGAAGTAGAAAGCATTTCGTGACCAATCTTATTTGGAAACATGACACACAAAATAATTTGCTTTTTATTCGAAACAATATCTAATCGCGTTTGGAGGTTGGTGTTTTGCGTCTGCCCCCCCGTGCCAAACAAGCAGGCCAACCTCTTGTTCGCGTGTGAGCCCGTTATAATTACACTACTGTCGCTATTTTACAATGAACTATAATGAATTACGGGTCATACAGAAGTTGAACACTAATGCACAGAAGCTTATTTCCGCCTTGAAACTAATGCAGGACTGAGGAGTGCTTATGCGTAGTAACGATATTCTACCACTGGGCGCGAGGTACGCCAGGTCCGACCTGTGCCTAGATGTAAGCACGGAGTCAAGTTCAAATCGAAATTGATGAATCCCACTCTTTGCTTAGAAATGATCGTACGCACAGGGTAAGCACAGATCTGTGCGTAGAACACGTTGATGAATGAGGGCCCTGGGCCCTCATGCATCAACGTGGACGTAGAACTTGACCTACTTCCACACGTAAGCACGGAATGTAGAACCAGCGCACGCACAGAGAAGTCGGCATTCATCACACGTGCGTACGCAGGCTCTATGGTCCTCCGTGTTGATGAATACCACTTTGTTCTACCGTCAATGCTCGTGCATGATTATCCATATATGGTCATGAAAATGAGGAAACACCCCCCATGGGATGTGAAATAATGGACGGACCCGAGCGGAACCCTGAGAAACTCCACGAAGATTGTTCACTGCTGTCGAACCAAGAAGACACTATCGCGTATTGTGGGATAAATAAAAGGCGGACTCGTAAACGGTGATGTCAGATATCAACGGCTCCCTAAGACCATTGCTGCAATTCTGCCTGGACAGCTCAAAATACTAATAAAGACCGTTCGTTGACCACTGTTTGGCGTTGGTTGTGTGTCATTATAACCGTGCTGTAATATGAATGCCTTTATTAGTTGTGTTCGATTGGCTATATGATTTTTAGATGCATCTATTTCGTTGTCGGCTAATAAAGACCGCGCTGGAATATGACTGCCTTTTCCCGTGTTGTTTGATTAATACCCCAGGGATTAAAGTTCTCCTCAATTTGATTCCAAATCGCGATGGATCTCCCGTCAATTTTCTACCTGCTGCATATGATTTCTAGAGGCATACTACAATCTATTTTGATGTCAGTATTGGGTAGCCTATATAAACAATATAATACGAGAGCATATACAAGAACAATGAATCTCACTGCATGTATGATAGCCTGCCTTTCAATACATGAACTTGAATTCCATCATGTTTGTGTGCGGGACTCACAAGGCTGTAGTCACAATGGGTGGTACCGGTGTACAGTAATAATAACAGTCCACACAATATCACGATCCATGCCATAGCCTATGTTCTATTAGGACATGATCTGTGACGACAAATGTTCTAGAATGTTTGATTAAGATATCATACTCTGACAGCATGCCTCTATGAGCAACAAAAACGCGAACTTGAATCCCATCATATACATAGTCTGTCCACTATAGTGTCATTGCAATGCGTTTTCTATTCTTTCTTATACAGTAAAAAGGGGGAAGAACACTATATTCATATGACTTGTATTCTGCTTA
Organism: Notolepis coatsorum; assembly: GCF_963971535.1. Classification (NCBI taxonomy): domain Eukaryota; kingdom Metazoa; phylum Chordata; class Actinopteri; order Aulopiformes; family Paralepididae; genus Notolepis; species Notolepis coatsorum. Next base: position 3,568,708 of record NC_140177.1, read on the forward strand.
CAGCTTCGAAGTTCCACTTGTTTCGTTTAACGTAAAGCCTTTTAAATATAATCAAAACGTTCCCGTGTTTCTGCGGTCTGCGCAGAATAATAACGAGTTGAGCTTTATGATTTAAGATGAATTGAAAATGGGGGACCCTGATGTAAACAAGACGAAAGTTGGTCTGCATCCCCAATCAACAATTGTATGTACTGAGCTGTACTGTACTGTACCCATTCTGCAATCTGTTAATAAACTTTTCAATCAATCAATCAATCAAGCTACGCGGAGCGCAGTCAGTCAGTAGCCTACACCCCGTATATTCCGATAACTCTATGTAAACCATGCTGCATTCATTCTGAGAGAAAGATCTATTATTCCAAATGCTATTTATAGGGTTTTGACCATAATTACACTACTGTTGCTATTTTACAATGAACTATAATGAACTACGGTTCGTACAGAACGTGCCAGTGTTATTATGCACAGAAGCTCATTTCCTTGTTGTAATAATATATTCTACCACTGGGCGCTAGGTACGCCAGGTCTGAACTGTGCGTAGATGTAAGCACGAAGTCAAGTTCAAGTTCAAATTGATGAATCCCACTCTTTGCTTAGAAATGATCGTACGCACAGGGTAAGCACAGATCTGTGCGTAGAACACGTTGATGCATGAGGGCCCTGGAGTCTATGGAGTGAAAACAGCCACCACATTCAACCTGTGCTGGTTGGTCCTGTTTTCGCTAGATGAACCACCTTCCAGAATATTCTGAGGTTTGTATATGAGGTTGTGAATTGGTCCAGATAGAAGCTGGATTTAGCTGGTCTTATAGCAGAGGTACATTTATTTAGTGAAAATTAACCAATGAGCAGGATCCCCTGAGTGTCTGGCTTGAGCCCTGGCAGAATCCCTGTCTCTAAGCAGAGTTGTTAGTTGGCCCGAGCAAAACGTAATACGCATTTGTATAGCAGTGGGATACACTCCTTCTAACCTGTTAAGCCGTAAGTTCCACAAGGGCAACAAATAGGGCTTTAATCTTATCTATATATTGTATTGTAAAGAAATGCACACCAGAGCTGCTAGAGGTCGGCAAAGTGGCGCGTCTCAAATCGTCCTCATGAGGGCCCACATGTGGGCCCTTGGATGTTAAGAGACTTTTTTATTTTTGATCTACTTTTTCTCCCCATTTTCTATTTTTCTCCCATCCCAATTCTACCCTCCCCTGTCTCGAACGTTGTTAGACCATGCCTCCCACTGGTCGGCTGCAATGTGGACCAAGCCTTGCATCACATATCCCCTCCGGTACACAAGGAGGCAGCTGTCGCATCTTTTCACCTGTACAGCGCGATCTCTCAGCGGTGAGGAGTAATGCGTGGGAGGCTCACGCTGCCCCCGTTGCTTCCTGATTCTGCTGTACAGGCGCACCAACCGACCTGTAGGAGTCGCTGTCCACAACGTCCGATCCCCACCCACGGCTTTCCCACCCCCTAATACTGCCAATTGTATTAGTATGAACGACCAGCCAAGCCGGAAGCAATGCAGAGAGCTGGGCTCGAACCCAGCATCTCCTGCGTTAGTGGCGAGTGCCTTGCCCACCGCGCCACTTAGCCGCCGGATGTTAAGAGACTTAATGTTGTTGTTTTTTTGCCAAGAGTAAATACCATAACCCTATCAAAACAGCAGTCAAAGTGTATATTTTCATTTTACCCATGTTTTGTAAGATTTACCGAAAATAAGAATTAATCAGAAAAATAAGCACCGATCCCCACATTGCCTGTGTTCAAATCAATTGATTTAAATCCACTTCAATTTGAAGTTACCATCATGGAATCACCTGAAAGTCTTGATGCTGCTGCTATTGCAAACTATGTGGACACTCTGCTCCAAAGACTCTGTAATGAAGCATGTGGCAATACAGGAGAAGGAGGTTTAGGGTTTCCACCCGTCTCATAAAATACAGAATTGTATTTGACAATTAAATCTTGAGTTCTTAAAACATGTAAAAAAGAAAGAACTAATGTAGATGTTTTTACATTTTGGGAGTTAAACTATAGAATAGCCTTAGTGACGGGTTGAAGTTCAAAATAACCTATATTAATTCAGTTAAAAAAGCCTTAAAAAGTAAAATAATTCAGGAGTACAGTTTTGAGTAAAACCTCTTATTTTTTTCTCTCTTATCTTATCTAGTATAGTTTAAGGTTTTTTAATATTAAAATATATTTTGTTTTTAAGAATAGTAAACAATACAAAAAAAATAAGCATGTGCTTCAGCCTATTCCCTTTTCAGTCATCGAGTTGGGATTTTGTGTGTGAGCTTACTTTGATTATGTACATTTGTGATTTTTTCCTTTTGTAAGTCCACACACGTGTGTTTATGATTAGTTGTAAACAAAGATAGAAAATAAACTATATTCATTCAGTTCCGTTCAGAATCAATACAGGACGTGATATGTTCCCTATTGTCATCCCACCCGGGGATGAGGGTCAGAGCCAATCAGAGGCAGAGTAGGGGCGCGGCACCAGGCCAGGATGGCAGACTGTCATGTAAATTGAGGCGTAACGTTAAGCTATTGCCCATCAGAGGTATTTGGTAGCTTTTCAGTGAGAACAATACTACCACCATTTCTGCCTGGTTTGGTTTCAGTGCCATTAAACCATCTGTAGGGTGCTCCAGTCTGCTCCCATTGACTTTTCAATTGCAAATAAATTGTAAGTGTATTCCACTGCTATACAAATGCTTATTACGTTATGCCCGGGCCATTGGCTCTGGTATGTCATCATCATTGTTGTGTTTTTAGAAGGAAATACATGTGATTGAACATAAAACCTCTCAACAAAACTAAAACAAATACAAATGCTTTATAAAACATCAATAATCTAATGGAATCTTTAACTTGTTCAACATAGTACTTACATATTTTCATCCTAAATCTAGTAATACTGAGTTGAGACTTCAATGGAAGAACCAAGAACATATCATTAATCAATTATGTAATTTTACATAATGAATAAATGTGAGGCTTAACAAGTCCTCCACCTGTCCTAGGAAGGCAGAGTACATCTCATTCTGTAGTGACAAACCCTCTTCATCCTGAGACCTGAAGACATACAAACTTCTCTTAGGCATTTCCTGGTTGTTAAACAATGTGAAAATAGCCAATAGAGAATGTTAAATACTTAATCTACAAAATAACACTGTTCTAACAGGACAGTAATGATGTAAGAGGGAGATTTGCAGATTTTATTTGCATATGGTCATCAAATAGGCAGAGGTAAAGCATAATCCAGGTTTTATCAACAAGAAAAATAAATGATGGAATAATGAGACAGGCCTCTGATAGAAGGTTTGGAAATGTGAAACATACTGTCAATTTTAACCATTTCCAGAGTCACTAAAGCCCTTCCTACATTGGTCACAGTGGTAGGGCTTCTCTCCTGTATGAATATGTTATTGTCTCTTTAAACTGCCAGATGTACTGATGGTCTTCCCACATTGGTCACAGTGGTAGGGCCTCTCTCATGATAAGCATCATATTTTCAGTAACATAATAAAACAATTGTAAAAGGCATATTTTACGTCTACAAGGCTTACAACTTGTGGGTATACACAATTGACATATTCAAATAGGTGATCTTACGGTTATTTGGCTTAAAGATGCACTATGGAGTTTTGTTTTCATTTATAATAACACAAGAGAGAAGAAAAACAGTAAATGTATTTAGCAGGCTCTGCAAACAAAAACCCCTTTCTCAGATACTGCATAGTGCACCTTTAAAATTATATATTATTATATATATATTATTATTGGATTCTATTAATATGTTGTACCACTGTATTTTCATTGGATTCTATTATATGTTGTACCACTGTATTGCACATCGTCGCGGGCAAGACCAGCCGCATTTCATTGTATACCTGTATGCCGTGACAATTAAAACTCTTGAATCTTGAATCTTGAATCTTGAATCTATATTTTAAATGGAAGAAATGTTCCTTTAATAAATCAATGAAACTATTGACAAAAAAAAAATCAATGATGGATAAGTACATGCAATAACCTCTTGAAATGTGTGTTACAAAATCATGATAAAGCTGCAATAATTATTTTATGACAAGTAGAGGGCAGCAAGGAGCCATTGTAAACAAAGCTATGCCTCTCTTTCTCCCAAAACAAAAGCCTTACTTTGTCTCACTAAAGTGATCATTGTATCATGTATAAACATAACCCTACCTTGGTGGTACAATTTTGTTGTAACTAGAGAACAAAATCAGAGAAAAATGCCAGTTTCACGGATGGATTACAAGATTTCAATAAAGTATATACAATCTTCTTTTAGGCGTTTCCTGGTTGTTAAACATGAAAATGGCCAAGAGAACATTAAATATTTAATCTACAAACATAACACTGTTCTGACAGCACAATAGTGATGTAATTATGAGATTATTTACAGGTTAAACTTATTTAAATGGATAGGTTTATACAATAGACAGAGGAATGTTTGATTTATGTCCAGTATGAATGCGCTGTTGAATATCTAAATGTTTTAAAGCAGATTTCTACTTATTTTTTGTGTTTGACACCTGTATGAATACGCTGGTGATTCTTTAAGTTTCCAGAGTGAACAAAGCTCTTCCCACACTGGTCACAGGGATAGTGCTTCTCTCAAGAATGATTGTTCTGGTGTCTCTTTAAGTGTCCAGATGTAATGAAGATCTTCCCACATTGGTCACATTGGCTTCTCTCCTGTATGAATACACTGGTGTTTCTTTAAGCTGACAAAGTGGTTGAAGCTCTTCCCACACTGGCCACAGGGATAGAACTTCTCTCCTGTATGAATGTTCTGGTGTTTCTTTAAGATACACAATTGTCTGAAGCTCTTCCCACATTGGACACAGTAGTAGGGCTTCTCTCCTGTATGAATACGCTGGTGTGTCTTTAATGTTCCAGACTGACTGAAGCCTTCCCCACATTGGTCACAGTGGTAAGGCTTCTCTCCTGTATGAATACGCTGGTGTATTTTTAAGTTTCCAGATGTACTGAAGCTCTTCCCACACTGGTCACAGTGGTTGGGCTTCTCTCCTGTATGAATACGCTGGTGTGTCTTTAAGGTTCCAGAGCGACTGAAGCCTTCCCCACATTGGTCAAAGTGGTAGGGCTTCTCTCCTGTATGAATACGCTGGTGTGTCTTTAAGGTTCCAGACTGACTGAAGCCTTCCCCACATTGGTCACAGTGGTAAGGCTTCTCTCCTGTATGAATACGCTGGTGTCTCTTTAAGTCTCCAGACTGACTGAAGCTCTTCCCACATTGGTCACAGCAGTGAGGCCTTGACTCAGCCATCATTGTATTTGTTGTTGGGGAACAATTGTATCTGAAATAGAGAGAAACATTGCAATGAAGATTTCAGATTGGTAGAATCTGTAATTCTGTATTGTTTATATATTTAGTTTTGGTCTGATGTGTGGGTTAGGGTTTAGTAACATAGTTTCTCCAGACCTCTCTTGGCAGGCAGAGCCTGAGATGTGTCCAGCTATAGCAACACCTTCCTTATCCCCACTCAATTACAACCCACACATCAGAGAAACATGTGCAGTATGGGCAGTGCAGTATCAAGCAGGGTTCTTTTACCTAGATGTCACTGTTTGGTGGCATTACAGATTATACCTTTGCAAGTGAATCTGCTCCATGGATGGGTATTGAAAACTGGTCAGCATTAGCTAAAATACGGTGCACAACCCAATGGACAGTTATCTGCAATTTGTCATTGTGGTTGTTACTGTATAAATATACCTTTACATATACATATATTGAAGAGAAATAAACAACAGATTCAAAATATTAGACAGCATATTTAGACAGAAAATAAGTGAGACTCTGCAATGCCATGGAAACAATCAAATAAATAATTGTACTTACTGATGTTGTGGTGTCAAAAGACTGATAGATGTCAGAAGCAGAAGCACGTTTGGATCCAGATGGTTTTAGTAGAAAGTCTTGTTCCAGTAGAGAATGTGTTCTGCCACAGAGAGGGATTCAAGTCAACCAGCAGACTATCCAGTGTTTTTGGTTGAATGAGTACTTCAGTCTGGAAAACAGCCTGTTCTTATACAACTGAGCCAATAGTTGAGCAGTTAGCTGCTTTGAACTGATTGGCCAATCAGAATAGACACCCCATCCATCAAACACAAGGTGATAGGTCCTCTTATAATCATCTAGGAAGACAACTATTATGCTTTGTACAATCCCTATTGTTGTGAAGGATCAGATTAAACCGAATATGTATATTTATTTATATATATATATTTAATTGTATTTGTATATCGTTTGATATCCCCTGTATATTCCTTGTACAATATGCATTGAATATCCCAGTTTCTACTAAACAGCCCATAATAGTTTCATTCTACCATTGGACGAGAACCTGGCGCCAGGTTGCCATACCCCTAGGTCCAAGTTCAATCGTGCCGCCTAACATGTCGAGGCAACCCCCGGTTCCGCGCAGTAATATGCCGGGCGAAATACGTGTGGTACTATTTGTTCATAGCGCATATATATATGGCGCTCGTAAAGTAGAACTTTCTTTTAGTCCAGTTCTTTACCCTCCAACAGAGTGACAGACGCAAAAGCCTCCCCACGAAGCACGTGCGGTGTAGTAGGGCCTACTTGGCCCAGAATAGGCATTGAGATATCGTGTAGATTAATAGTTGAATGGTCATAGTTCGGCACCATACCGTCGAGTTGGACGTATTCTATTAAGCTAATAATAGTCTATTTATGTATGGTGCATCGTTCGGTTCGAGTTCTATAGTTATCAGTACCCCCATCGTTCCTGACGTTATCTGGACGCTTATCCAGGCTGGTCAGACCCCTAGTGGTGATTGCATCCGAGGAGCTCCGGGTCAAGAGCGACTGGACCTGTATATTGGATTACTCTACCCGACGACGGCGAGCCTTCCACGGCTCTTGGATTATGCTTTGTGTGCTTTGGTTATTCCATGGATAAAGGCCAACACTGTCGAGTGTTGGAATTACCCCCCGGAGAGGACTACAGGTGAGGCGGCGCTCTACACGTGAGGTCGCACCACGTCTCTCCGTTGTGGACCGGCAGATACCGTTCCACAGAGGGTCCAGCTGTATTCGTCTGCGGCCCGAGGTTCTGTGGGCACTGGGTCTAAGACTTTGGATTCTCCCAAGACACCGTCGGCCAGATGGGATACCGCCAGCGGCTTCTCTAACCCCCCCCTCCTACTGTCTTACAACCAGCGGGACCCCCCCCCCCCCCTTAGTGTATCCAGCTATAATCATCTAAGTACTATCGCTATCGTTTCCTAAATATTCCAGGTTGTATACTTACTCCCTGCGCAACCAGAGATTGGACATTCAATGTTGATTTACCTACGAATACTCATTTGCCATAAAAGTGCATACTCAACATTTCAAATCATAAATGTAATTAAGTGAATGTTGTATACACCCTTTGCTGTATTAAATATTCGATTTGGTCCATTTGTGTTGGTTCGTTTCATCAGGTGGGAAAGTGTTCATCATACTTATATCTTGTACTGGGTGGCCAGAAGTTAAAGTACATGAGGTAGTGGTATTAAATATCATATCTAACAATACAGTCAGGGAATTGTACCCCTCAGCTACACCTATGTATGTATGTATACAGTATTATACTTTCATTATTTCAATCTTGTCTCTTTCAAGATACTGGATGATCAGAATTTTGGCTTTAGGACAAATCACAGCACTATTTCAGCAGCCATACAGGCTATACAAAGGCTTATTACGTTATGCTCGGGCCATTGGCTCTGGTATGTCATCAGTATTGTTGGGGTTTTAGAAGGAAATACATGTGATTGAACATGTCCCCATCAAACCTCAACAAAACTAAAACAAATAAAAATGCTTTATAAAACATCAATAATCTAATGGAATCTTTAACTTGTTCAACATAGTACTTACATCTTTTCATCCCAAATCTAGTAATACTGAGTTGAGACTTTTCAATGGAAGAACCAAGAACATATCATTCATCAATTATGTAATTTTACATAATGAATAAATGTGAGGCTTAACAAGTCCTCCACCTGTCCTAGGAAGGCAGAGTGCATCTCATTCTCTAGTGACAAATCCTCTTCACCCTGAGACCTGTAGACATACAACATTCTCTTAGGCATTTCCTGGTTGTTAAACCATGTGAAATGACCAATAGATAATATAATGAATCTACAAAATAACACTGTTCTAACAGGACAGTAATGATGTAAGAAGGAGATTTGCAGATTTTATTTTTTATTTCCATACAGTCATAAAAAAAGGGAGAGGTAAAGCTTAGTCCAGGTTTGATCAACAACAAAAATAAATGATGGAATAATGAGACTGGCCTCTGATAGCACATGGTCTTAAGAAGGTTTGGAAATGTTAAACATACTGTACATTTTAACCATTTCCAGAGTGACTGAAGCCCTTCCTACATTGGTATTTTACGTCTACAAGGCTTACAACTTGTGGGTATAAACCATTTACATATCGCTGCTGTCGGGACAAAACCTCATAACTCCATTTTTTGAATTTTTTTTTATTATTATATAAATCAACTCCGTAGATCATCCTCCATATGTGTGTGTGGGTTTTACAAAGTTTAAACAATGGGAAAGCATTAAACCGATCATCTGTCTAAACCTCCTAACTCTATTCACCCTCAAATCTGTGTTAGTTTTTTTCATCTGCTGAAAAGTTGGGTTTTTGGAGTTATGAGGTTTTGTCCCGACAACAGCGATATGCAAATAGGTGATCTTACTGTTATTTGGCTTAAAGATTCAATATGGAGTTTTGTTTTCGTTTTTGATAACACAAGAGAGAAGAAAAACAGTAAATGTATTTAGCAGGCTCTGCAAACAAAAAACCCTCTCATAAACTGTGTAGTGCCCCTTTAAAATAATATTTCAAATGGAAGAAATGTTCCTTTAAAAAAAATTATGAAACCATTGGCACATTTTTTAAAATCTGACAAATAGAGGGCAGCAAGGAGCCATTGTAAACAAAGCATTGCCTCTCTTTCTCCCAAAACAAAAGCCTTGCTTTGTCTCACTAAAGTGATCATTGTATAATGTATAAACATAACCCTACCTTGGTGGTACAATAGTGTTGTAACTAGAGAACAAACCCAGTGAAAAAAAAGTCAGTTTCATGCATGGATTACTAGATTTCAAATAAAGTATATACAATGGTCTTTTAGGCATTTCCTGGTTGTTAAACATGAAAATGGCAAAACATTTTAAATGCATAGGTTTATACAATAGACAGAAGAACGTTTGATTTATGTCCAGTATGAATGCGCTGTTGAATTTGTAAATGTTTTAAGCAGTTTCTACTTATTTTTAGTGTTTGACACCTGTATGAATACGCTGGTGATTCTTTAAGTTTCCAGAGTGAACAAAGCTCTTCCCACACTGGTCACAGATATAGTGCTTCTCTCAAGAATTAATGTTCTGGTGTCTCTTTAAGTGTTCAGATGTACTGAAGCTCTTCCCACATTGGTCACATAGGCTTCTCTCCTGTATGAATACGCTGGTGTGTCTTAAAGTTACTTAAGTTTCTGAAGCTCTTCCCACACTTGTCACAGGGATAGAACTTCTCTCCTGTATGAATGTTCTGGTGTGTCTTAAAGTTACTTAAGTTTCTGAAGCTCTTCCCACATTGGTCACAGTGGTAGGGCTTCTCTCCTGTATGAATACGCTGATGTGTCTTTAAGGTTCCAGACTGATTGAAGCCTTCCCCACATTGGTCACAGTGGTAGGGCTTCTCTCCTGTATGAATACGTTGGTGTGTCTTTAAGTGTCCAGACTCTCTGAAGCTCTTCCCACACTGGTCACAGTTATAGGGCTTATCTCCTGTATGAATACGCTGGTGTATTTTTAAGGTTCCAGAGCGACTGAAGCCTTCCCCACATTGGTCACAGTGGTAGGGCTTCTCTCCTGTATGAATACGTTGGTGTGTCTTTAAGTGTCCAGACTCTCTGAAGCTCTTCCCACACTGGTCACAGTTATAGGGCTTCTCTCCTGTATGAATACGTTGGTGTATTTTTAAGGTTCCAGACTGACTGAAGCTCTTCCCACATTGGTCACAGCAGTGAGGCCTTGACTCAGCCATTATTGTATTTGTTGTTGGGGAACAATTGTATCTGAAATAGAGAGAAACATTGCAATGAAGATTTCAGATTGGTAGAATCTGTAATTCCATATTGTTTATATATTTAGTTTTGGTCTGATGTGTGAGTTAGGGTTTAGTAACATATTATAGTTTCTCCAGACCTCTCTTGTCAGAGCCTGAGGTGTGTCCAGCAATAGCAACACCTTCCTTATCCCGACTCAATTACGACCCACACATCAGAGAAACATGTGCAGTATGGGCAGTGCAGTATCAAGCAGGGCTCTTTTACCTAGAGGTCACTGTTAGGTGGCATTACAGATTCTACGTTTGAAAGTGAATCTGCTCCATGGATGGGTATTGAAAACTGGTCAGCATTAGCTAAAATACAGTGCACAACCCAATGGACAGTTATCTGCAATTTGTCATTGTGGTTGTTACTGTACAAATATACCTTTACATATATTGAAGATAAATAAACAACAGATTCAAACTATTAGACAGCATATTTAGACAGAAAATAAGTGAGACTTTGCAATGCCATGGAAACAATCAAATCAATAATTGTACTTACTGATGTTGTGGTGTCAAAAGACTATTATATGTTATAAGATGCAAGTTTGGATCCAGATGGTTTTAGTATAAAGTCTTGTTCCAGTAGAGAATGTGTTCTGCCACAGAGAGGGGTTCAAGTCAACCAGCAGACTATCCAGTGTTTTTGGTTGAATGAGTACTTCAGTCTGGAAAACAGCCTGTTCTTATACAACAGAGCCAATGGTTGAGCAGTTAGATGCTTTGAACCGATTGGCCAATCAGAATAGACACCCCATCCATCCTACACATGGTGATAGGTCCTCTTATAATCATCTAGGAAGACAACTATTATGCTTTGTACAATCACTATGTATGTATACAGTATTTACAACTGCATATATTTTTATACTTTCATTATTTCAATCTTCTCTCTTACAAGATACTGGATGATCAGAATTTTGGATTTAGAACAAATCACAGCACTATTTCAGCAGGTCTCATTCATTACAAATGACATTATATCTGCATTAGATAACAAGAAACATTGGGCTGCTCTTTTTGTACATATATCTAAAGCATTGTATACAGTGGATCATCCTTTGCTCTTACAGAAATGATATACCATTGGTTTGGATAGAAAAGCCTGTGACTGGTACAACTGGACAAGATGTGGTCAAGTATATTTACATTTACATTATATACAGTATATATACTAATTAGAATGAAATAACAATACAGTGGGATAATTTAGCAGGGCTGTGCAATTGGGAAGTTTTGTGCAAAGAGTATGAACATCAAAGTATGAACAAGTATTCATCAAATAGTACAACCAGCTCTTATGCATTTCCTGGTTGTTAAACAAGGGGAAAATGGCCAAGAGAACATTACATACTTAATCTATGAACATAATACTGTTCTGACAATATTGATGTAATTAAGTTTGCATATTTTATTTTGTAATGCATAGGTTTATACAATAGGCAGAAGTAAGTGGATTTCTGTCCAGTATGAATGCGCTGTTGAGTATATAGATTCATGAACGCTTTTGATATTGCAGTTGCTGACATTTTCACTAGAGACAGCACATAAGAATGAACGGACACCCCCATGAGAGACTTCACTTAGCTGGATAAAGGCGCTAAATGCAGTCCATTAACCTTTACCATGAGTACTTCAGTAAAACAGCCCTGTTCTCATACAATAGAGCCAATAGTTGAGCAGTTAGCTGCTTGGAACTGATTGGCCAATCAGAAGAAGAATAGACTCCCCATCCATCAAACACATGGTGATATTTCCTCCTCCAATCACCTTGGAAGACAACTATTAGGCTACACTTTGTACAATCACTATGCATCACTGCACTATCTGCATATATTTGAGTTTAATTTGTACATATTTCACTTCAAATATATAAATATTCTCTCTCTTACAATATACTGGTTGAGCTAATCAGAGGCCAATTGAAGTTAAATGTTAAGCTATTGCCCATCAGAGGTATTACCCTAACCCTAACCCTAATCAACAAGCAAAGAAAATAAACCATGTGGGGCTAGACTGCATTACCAGGGAAGTTAGTGTAGAGTTATGTGTAAAAAGAGGAAATTGTCAAAAAATAAACAGGCAAATTATTAATAAACCACCACTACACACAAACCAAATCAAAATAGTTATACAACAGTCAAATGTACCTACTCTCACCAAGCTAAGTGACTCAAAGCACAATGAAACAAGATGGCTACTTTTTATTGTAGTTGGTTCATGGTACAAATTCAATGTAACAATCAAATTCAATGTAACTATCAATAACATTAACTAGATATTTTTGGATCTCGATAGCTAATTGTATCGTTGGCGCCGTGATGTGCCTGATCAGCCTCTAGATACCAAAGCAGACAGGGCCAAACCCATAGTTTAGGTTGTACCAAACTTGTAGCCATATTGTAAGAAAGAAAACTACACAAGATTCTGTGCAAAGCCCACTATTTCTTAGCCCAGGGCTACATTTGTGAATGTTATTGTTAATCCTGCATTGGGTCTAATCCTGCTTTAGAACAAGTCTTGCTAGCTCAAGGCTAAAGTCAGGATTATCCCATTTTATACAACGGCATGCAAATTTCTTGATTCTGATTGGCCATTTACACGTCTTTATTGGCAACAATCCACGGTCCTGGGCTCAGGACCCGCCCACAACCGAATCACATATCACTCCCCGGCTCACTCCGGGAGAAAACAAGATCGCGGACAACAAATGGTTATGTTGAAAGCACCATAACGACTAAATATGAAGCGATTCTGTCAAGGGGAATGTGTTAGTCCTTTAAACAATGTTGGATGATGTAATTGATGGGTCTTGAGTCAATCTAGAACAAAAGAAAAATCGCGGATTGATTGATTGATTAATTGATTGATTTAAATTTCTTCCTTCCTACTTTCTACTGACTGCAGCGTTCTCTCTCACACTGTCCGACGCTGGCGTACCCACAAACACACACACACACATACACACACACACACACACACACACATACACACACACACGCATGCACACACACACACACTCTGTGACACACACACACACACACACACACGCACACACACACACACACACACACACACACTCCTGTCTGCAACAGCGGGGGAGTCAGACTGAGAGAGAAGCAGCGCTGTTTTAAGTGAGCATGGTCTATTGAATTGATTGATTGGTTGATTGCTAATTTTATTACTGTACCCCTGGTTTCCAACTGGTTAAGTTTAGGCTAAAAGAAATAAATAAAAAAATAGGGCGAAGAAAACGTTTTTTTCCTATAGGGCAAAGAAAACGTTTTAATTTGTTTTACCTACTTTATATAGAAGCATCTAAGAATGAAGTTCTATGGAAAGTAGGTCTGCATTCCCTTAACAATTGTGTGTATTGAGCCGTACTGTATTGTACCCATTCTGCATCTGGTAATAAAATTTTCAATCAATCATTCCAATAATACACAGTTGGATGTGTTAGTTGGTTGGATGCACTTCAAGCTGCTTCCACATGAGGCAACTTCTCTCAATCATTCCAATAATACACAGTTGGATGTGTTAGTTTGGTTGGATGCACTTCAAGCTGCTTCCACATGGAGGCAACTTGTCTTTTTTGTAGTTGTGGGAACAACTTTTTCTGGCGGATGGTTTTTTCAATAAATCTTCGATTAATGTGTGTTTATTGTATAGAAATAAGGTTGGATGAATCTGGCAGTTGTATAAAAGCTTTACACCACTTGTAGTCGTGATTTGTGACCAATAAACCATGCCTAGGGGGGTCTAACGATCCTCGGCTGCGCCTCGGGCCTAACGACCACCCCTAGGCATGGTTTATTGGTCACAAACCACTCCTGCGCGTGATGTAATGCTTAATTAGAATGTGCCAGTGAGAAATCTCTTACAGAAAAGTATCATGGTATTTATGTCAATCAAAAATTATGTAAACACCATATTACCATCAGTATCATGGTTTAAATTGGATTATACAGTGGTATTATTTAACTACAAAAGTGGTACCAAGGCTATACATTACTTTTACCATGGCCGTAACTGTAGTTCCAACACCAATTAACATGTGATAGGGGAACAAAAAACATCCTTATTCATGTGTTTTTTATTAGATGTTAAGACAATTTCCTCTTTTTACACATAACTCTACACTAACTTATTTTCGTTGATTGTTCATTCATTTTTTATTTGAGTTATGTATATTAAATACAGTTGACTCCATCCCTCCTTCATTATGGTGTGCATTTAGGCCTTGTATGAACACAGGTGGAGAAGAAAGGTCAGTCCAGAGCAGAGTCATGTACCTGCTGTCTACAACACCCGTTCTACATCCCATCCTGCTGAAAATCCCCAAAACACTTCCACTGTAGGTGGGCTAGCTCGTTTTAAGGCTGCTAGCCAGCTTTTGAGGGCTAGTTTACTGAGAGGCAATGAGGTGTAAATTAAATCAAATGTATTTGTAAAGCCCAAGATCACAAGGTAACGTGGCTAAGAAAAGCCTGGGACTGGTTTCAGAATAATTGAAAAATGCACAATCAGAATTCTTACAGATAAAATAGGGTGTTCCACGTGGTTCAGTCCTGGGTCCTTTCCTCTACACATTTATATAAATTATATTGCCCATTTATATGTGGATGGTACAATACTGTATAGCTGACACTGTGTGTTATTTGAGTGTTTCCAAATTAATGAGCTACAGAAATCCAAAGTGTTTCTGTTTTGCAAAACAAAGAGTCTGAAGATGTTTAGGGTTTCCACCTGTCTCATAATGCAGAATTGTATTAGACAATTAAATCTTGAGTTCCATTTAGAATCAATACAGGACGTGATATGTTCCCTATGTCATCCCACCCGGGGATGAGGGTCAGAGCCAATCAGAGGCAGAGTAGGGGTGCGGCACCGAGCATTGGAAGGAAAGGATGGCAGACTGTCATGTAAATTGAGGCATAACGTTAAGCTATTGCCCATCAGAGGTATTTGAGTGCCATGAATATGTTCATACGGTGCTCCAGTCTGCTCCCATTGACTTTTCAATTGCAAATCAATTAGTAGGAGTGTATCCCACTGCTATACAAATGCTTATTATGTTATGCCCGGGCCATTGGCTCTGGTATGTCATCAGTATTGTTGTGTTTTTAGAAGGAAACACATGTGATTGAACATGTCCCCATCAAACCGCTCAACAAAACTAAAACAAATAAAAATGCTTTATAAAACATCAATAATCGAATGGAATCTTTAACTTGTTCAACATAGTACTTACATATTTTCATCCTAAATCTAGTAATACTGAGTTGAGACTTTTCAATGGAGCAAGAACATATCATCCACAATTATGTAATTTTACATAATGAATAAATGTGAGGCTTAACAAGTCCTCCACCTGTCCTAGGAAGACCGAGTGCATCTCATTCTGTAGTGACAAATCCTCTTCACCCTGAGACCTGAAGACATACAACGTTCTCTTAGGCATTTCCTGGTTGTTAAACAAGGTGAAATGATCAATAGAGAACATTAAATACTTCATCTACAAAATAACACTGTTCTAACAGGACAGTAATGATGTAAGAGGAATATTTGCAGGTTTTAATTTTTTATTTGGATACAGTCATCAAATAGGGAGAGGTAAAGCATAGTCCAGGTTTGATCAACAACAAAAATAAATGATGGAATAATGAGACTGACCTCTGATAGCACATGGTCTTAAGAAGGTTTGGAAATGTGAAACATACTGTCAATTTCAACAATTTCCTGAGTGACTGAAGCCCTTCCTACATTGGTATTTTACTTCTACAAGGCTTACAACTTGTGGGTATAAACCATTTACATATGCAAATAGGTGATCTTACAGTTATTTGGCTTAAAGATTCACTATGGAGTTTTGTTTTCGTTTTTAATAACACAAGAGAGAAAAAAAACAGTAAATGTATTTAGCAGGCTCTGCAAACAAAAACCCCTTTCTCATAAACTGTGTAGTGCCCATTTAAAATATTATTTCAAATGGAAGAAATGTTCATTAAAAAAAATGAAACCATTGGCAATTTCTTTTTTAAATCAATGATGGATAACTACATGCAATAACCTCTTGAAATGTGTATTACAAATTAATATTAAAGCTGCAATAATTATTTTCTGACAGGTAGAGGGCAGCAAGGAGCCATTGTAAACAAAGCATTGCCTCTCTTTCTCCCAAAACAAAAGCCTTGCTTTGTCTCACTAAAGTGATCATTGTATCATGTATAAACATAACCCTACCTTGGTGGTACAATAGTGTTGTAACTAGAGAACAAACCCAGTGAAAAAAAAGTCAGTTTCATGCATGGATTACTAGATTTCAAATAAAGTATATACAATGGTCTTTTAGGCATTTCCTGGTTGTTAAACATGAAAATGGCAAAACATTTTAAATGCATAGGTGTATACAATAGACAGAAGAATGTTTGATTTATGTCCAGTATGAATGCGCTGTTGAATTTGTAAATGTTTTAAGCAGTTTCTACTTATTTTTAGTGTTTGACACCTGTATGAATACGCTGGTGATTCTTTAAGTTTCCAGAGTGAACAAAGCTCTTCCCACACTGGTCACAGATATAGTGCTTCTCTCAAGAATTAATGTTCTGGTGTCTCTTTAAGTGTTCAGATGTACTGAAGCTCTTCCCACATTGGTCACATAGGCTTCTCTCCTGTATGAATACGCTGGTGTGTCTTAAAGTTACTTAAGTTTCTGAAGCTCTTCCCACACTTGTCACAGGGATAGAACTTCTCTCCTGTATGAATGTTCTGGTGTGTCTTAAAGTTACTTAAGTTTCTGAAGCTCTTCCCACATTGGTCACAGTGGTAGGGCTTCTCTCCTGTATGAATACGCTGATGTGTCTTTAAGGTTCCAGACTGATTGAAGCCTTCCCCACATTGGTCACAGTGGTAGGGCTTCTCTCCTGTATGAATACGTTGGTGTGTCTTTAAGTGTCCAGACTCTCTGAAGCTCTTCCCACACTGGTCACAGTTATAGGGCTTATCTCCTGTATGAATACGCTGGTGTATTTTTAAGGTTCCAGAGCGACTGAAGCCTTCCCCACATTGGTCACAGTGGTAGGGCTTCTCTCCTGTATGAATACGTTGGTGTGTCTTTAAGTGTCCAGACTCTCTGAAGCTCTTCCCACACTGGTCACAGTTATAGGGCTTCTCTCCTGTATGAATACGTTGGTGTATTTTTAAGGTTCCAGACTGACTGAAGCTCTTCCCACATTGGTCACAGCAGTGAGGCCTTGACTCAGCCATTATTGTATTTGTTGTTGGGGAACAATTGTATCTGAAATAGAGAGAAACATTGCAATGAAGATTTCAGATTGGTAGAATCTGTAATTCCATATTGTTTATATATTTAGTTTTGGTCTGATGTGTGAGTTAGGGTTTAGTAACATATTATAGTTTCTCCAGACCTCTCTTGTCAGAGCCTGAGGTGTGTCCAGCAATAGCAACACCTTCCTTATCCCGACTCAATTACAACCCACACATCAGAGAAACATGTGCAGTATGGGCAGTGCAGTATCAAGCAGGGCTCTTTTACCTAGAGGTCACTGTTAGGTGGCATTACAGATTCTACGTTTGAAAGTGAATCTGCTCCATGGATGGGTATTGAAAACTGGTCAGCATTAGCTAAAATACAGTGCACAACCCAATGGACAGTTATCTGCAATTTGTCATTGTGGTTGTTACTGTACAAATATACCTTTACATATATTGAAGATAAATAAACAACAGATTCAAACTATTAGACAGCATATTTAGACAGAAAATAAGTGAGACTTTGCAATGCCATGGAAACAATCAAATCAATAATTGTACTTACTGATGTTGTGGTGTCAAAAGACTATTATATGTTATAAGATGCAAGTTTGGATCCAGATGGTTTTAGTATAAAGTCTTGTTCCAGTAGAGAATGTGTTCTGCCACAGAGAGGGGTTCAAGTCAACCAGCAGACTATCCAGTGTTTTTGGTTGAATGAGTACTTCAGTCTGGAAAACAGCCTGTTCTTATACAACAGAGCCAATGGTTGAGCAGTTAGATGCTTTGAACCGATTGGCCAATCAGAATAGACACCCCATCCATCCTACACATGGTGATAGGTCCTCTTATAATCATCTAGGAAGACAACTATTATGCTTTGTACAATCACTATGTATGTATACAGTATTTACAACTGCATATATTTTTATACTTTCATTATTTCAATCTTCTCTCTTACAAGATACTGGATGATCAGAATTTTGGATTTAGAACAAATCACAGCACTATTTCAGCAGGTCTCATTCATTACAAATGACATTATATCTGCATTAGATAACAAGAAACATTGGGCTGCTCTTTTTGTACATATATCTAAAGCATTTTATACAGTGGATCATCCTTTGCTCTTACAGAAATGATATACCATTGGTTTGGATAGAAAAGCCTGTGACTGGTACAACTGGACAAGATGTGGTCAAGTATATTTACATTTACATTATATACAGTATATATACTAATTAGAATGAAATAACAATACAGTGGGATAATTTAGCAGGGCTGTGCAATTGGGAAGTTGTGTGCAAAGAGTATGAACATCAAAGTATGAACAAGTATTCATCAAATAGTACAACCAGCTCTTATGCATTTCCTGGTTGTTAAACAAGGGGAAAATGGCCAAGAGAACATTACATACTTAATCTATGAACATAATACTGTTCTGACAATATTGATGTAATTAAGTTTGCATATTTTATTTTGTAATGCATAGGTTTATACAATAGGCAGAAGTAAGTGGATTTCTGTCCAGTATGAATGCGCTGTTGAGTATATAGATTCATGAACGCTTTTGATATTGCAGTTGCTGACATTTTCACTAGAGACAGCACATAAGAATGAACGGACACCCCCATGAGAGACTTCACTTAGCTGGATAAAGGCGCTAAACGCAGTCCATTAACCTTTACCATGAGTACTTCAGTAAAACAGCCCTGTTCTCATACAATAGAGCCAATAGTTGAGCAGTTAGCTGCTTGGAACTGATTGGCCAATCAGAAGAAGAATAGACTCCCCATCCATCAAACACATGGTGATATTTCCTCCTCCAATCACCTTGGAAGACAACTATTAGGCTACACTTTGTACAATCACTATGCATCACTGCACTATCTGCATATATTTGAGTTTAATTTGTACATATTTCACTTCAAATATATAAATATTCTCTCTCTTACAATATACTGGTTGAGCTAATCAGAGGCCAATTGAAGTTAAATGTTAAGCTATTGCCCATCAGAGGTATTACCCTAACCCTAATCAACAAGCAAAGAAAATAAACCATGTGGGGCTAGACTGCATTACCAGGGAAGTTAGTGTAGAGTTATGTGTAAAAAGAGGAAATTGTCAAAAAATAAACAGGCAAATTATTAATAAACCACCACTACACACAAACCAAATCAAAATAGTTATACAACAGTCAAATGTACCTACTCTCACCAAGCTAAGTGACTCAAAGCACAATGAAACAAGATGGCTACTTTTTATTGTAGTTGGTTCATGGTACAAATTCAATGTAACAATCAAATTTAATGTAACTATCAATAACATTAACTAGATATTTTTGGATCTCGATAGCTAATTGTATCGTTGGCGCCGTGATGTGCCTGATCAGCCTCTAGATACCAAAGCAGACAGGGCCAAACCCATAGTTTAGGACACTGTGTGTTATTTGAGTGTTTCCAAATTAATGAGCTACAGAAATCCAAAGTGTTTCTGTTTTGCAAAACAAAGAGTCTGAAGATGTTTAGGGTTTCCACCTGTCTCATAATGCAGAATTGTATTAGACAATTAAATCTTGAGTTCCATTTAGAATCAATACAGGACGTGATATGTTCCCTATGTCATCCCACCCGGGGATGAGGGTCAGAGCCAATCAGAGGCAGAGTAGGGGTGCGGCACCGAGCATTGGAAGGAAAGGATGGCAGACTGTCATGTAAATTGAGGCATAACGTTAAGCTATTGCCCATCAGAGGTATTTGAGTGCCATGAATATGTTCATACGGTGCTCCAGTCTGCTCCCATTGACTTTTCAATTGCAAATCAATTAGTAGGAGTGTATCCCACTGCTATACAAATGCTTATTATGTTATGCCCGGGCCATTGGCTCTGGTATGTCATCAGTATTGTTGTGTTTTTAGAAGGAAACACATGTGATTGAACATGTCCCCATCAAACCGCTCAACAAAACTAAAACAAATAAAAATGCTTTATAAAATATCAATAATCTAATGGAATCTTTAACTTGTTCAACATAGTACTTACATATTTTCATCCTAAATCTAGTAATACTGAGTTGAGACTTTTCAATGGAGCAAGAACATATCATCCACAATTATGTAATTTTACATAATGAATAAATGTGAGGCTTAACAAGTCCTCCACCTGTCCTAGGAAGACCGAGTGCATCTCATTCTGTAGTGACAAATCCTCTTCACCCTGAGACCTGAAGACATACAACGTTCTCTTAGGCATTTCCTGGTTGTTAAACAAGGTGAAATGATCAATAGAGAACATTAAATACTTCATCTACAAAATAACACTGTTCTAACAGGACAGTAATGATGTAAGAGGAATATTTGCAGGTTTAAATTTTTTATTTGGATACAGTCATCAAATAGGGAGAGGTAAAGCATAGTCCAGGTTTGATCAACAACAAAAATAAATGATGGAATAATGAGACTGACCTCTGATAGCACATGGTCTTAAGAAGGTTTGGAAATGTGAAACATACTGTCAATTTCAACAATTTCCTGAGTGACTGAAGCCCTTCCTACATTGGTATTTTACTTCTACAAGGCTTACAACTTGTGGGTATAAACCATTTACATATGCAAATAGGTGATCTTACAGTTATTTGGCTTAAAGATTCACTATGGAGTTTTGTTTTCGTTTTTAATAACACAAGAGAGAAAAAAAACAGTAAATGTATTTAGCAGGCTCTGCAAACAAAAACCCCTTTCTCATAAACTGTGTAGTGCCCATTTAAAATATTATTTCAAATGGAAGAAATGTTCATTAAAAAAAATGAAACCATTGGCAATTTCTTTTTTAAATCAATGATGGATAACTACATGCAATAACCTATTGAAATGTGTATTACAAATTAATATTAAAGCTGCAATAATTATTTTCTGACAGGTAGAGGGCAGCAAGGAGCCATTGTAAACAAAGCATTGCCTCTCTTTCTCCCAAAACAAAAGCCTTGCTTTGTCTCACTAAAGTGATCATTGTATCATGTATAAACATAACCCTACCTTGGTGGTACAATAGTGTTGTAACTAGAGAACAAACCCAGTGAAAAAAAAGTCAGTTTCATGCATGGATTACTAGATTTCAAATAAAGTATATACAATGGTCTTTTAGGCATTTCCTGGTTGTTAAACATGAAAATGGCAAAACATTTTAAATGCATAGGTGTATACAATAGACAGAAGAATGTTTGATTTATGTCCAGTATGAATGCGCTGTTGAATTTGTAAATGTTTTAAGCAGTTTCTACTTATTTTTAGTGTTTGACACCTGTATGAATACGCTGGTGATTCTTTAAGTTTCCAGAGTGAACAAAGCTCTTCCCACACTGGTCACAGATATAGTGCTTCTCTCAAGAATTAATGTTCTGGTGTCTCTTTAAGTGTTCAGATGTACTGAAGCTCTTCCCACATTGGTCACATAGGCTTCTCTCCTGTATGAATACGCTGGTGTGTCTTAAAGTTACTTAAGTTTCTGAAGCTCTTCCCACACTTGTCACAGGGATAGAACTTCTCTCCTGTATGAATGTTCTGGTGTGTCTTAAAGTTACTTAAGTTTCTGAAGCTCTTCCCACATTGGTCACAGTGGTAGGGCTTCTCTCCTGTATGAATACGCTGATGTGTCTTTAAGGTTCCAGACTGATTGAAGCCTTCCCCACATTGGTCACAGTGGTAGGGCTTCTCTCCTGTATGAATACGTTGGTGTGTCTTTAAGTGTCCAGACTCTCTGAAGCTCTTCCCACACTGGTCACAGTTATAGGGCTTATCTCCTGTATGAATACGCTGGTGTATTTTTAAGGTTCCAGAGCGACTGAAGCCTTCCCCACATTGGTCACAGTGGTAGGGCTTCTCTCCTGTATGAATACGTTGGTGTGTCTTTAAGTGTCCAGACTCTCTGAAGCTCTTCCCACACTGGTCACAGTTATAGGGCTTCTCTCCTGTATGAATACGTTGGTGTATTTTTAAGGTTCCAGACTGACTGAAGCTCTTCCCACATTGGTCACAGCAGTGAGGCCTTGACTCAGCATTTATTGTATTTGTTGTTGGGGAACAATTGTATCTGAAATAGAGAGAAACATTGCAATGAAGATTTCAGATTGGTGGAATCTGTAATTCCATATTGTTTATATATTTAGTTTTGGTCTGATGTGTGAGTTAGGGTTTAGTAACATATTATAGTTTCTCCAGACCTCTCTTGTCAGAGCCTGAGGTGTGTCCAGCAATAGCAACACCTTCCTTATCCCGACTCAATTACGACCCACACATCAGAGAAACATGTGCAGTATGGGCAGTGCAGTATCAAGCAGGGCTCTTTTACCTAGAGGTCACTGTTAGGTGGCATTACAGATTCTACGTTTGAAAGTGAATCTGCTCCATGGATGGGTATTGAAAACTGGTCAGCATTAGCTAAAATACAGTGCACAACCCAATGGACAGTTATCTGCAATTTGTCATTGTGGTTGTTACTGTACAAATATACCTTTACATATATTGAAGATAAATAAACAACAGATTCAAACTATTAGACAGCATATTTAGACAGAAAATAAGTGAGACTTTGCAATGCCATGGAAACAATCAAATCAATAATTGTACTTACTGATGTTGTGGTGTCAAAAGACTATTATATGTTATAAGATGCAAGTTTGGATCCAGATGGTTTTAGTATAAAGTCTTGTTCCAGTAGAGAATGTGTTCTGCCACAGAGAGGGGTTCAAGTCAACCAGCAGACTATCCAGTGTTTTTGGTTGAATGAGTACTTCAGTCTGGAAAACAGCCTGTTCTTATACAACAGAGCCAATGGTTGAGCAGTTAGATGCTTTGAACCGATTGGCCAATCAGAATAGACACCCCATCCATCCTACACATGGTGATAGGTCCTCTTATAATCATCTAGGAAGACAACTATTATGCTTTGTACAATCACTATGTATGTATACAGTATTTACAACTGCATATATTTTTATACTTTCATTATTTCAATCTTCTCTCTTACAAGATACTGGATGATCAGAATTTTGGATTTAGAACAAATCACAGCACTATTTCAGCAGGTCTCATTCATTACAAATGACATTATATCTGCATTAGATAACAAGAAACATTGGGCTGCTCTTTTTGTACATATATCTAAAGCATTTTATACAGTGGATCATCCTTTGCTCTTACAGAAATGATATACCATTGGTTTGGATAGAAAAGCCTGTGACTGGTACAACTGGACAAGATGTGGTCAAGTATATTTACATTTACATTATATACAGTATATATACTAATTAGAATGAAATAACAATACAGTGGGATAATTTAGCAGGGCTGTGCAATTGGGAAGTTTTGTGCAAAGAGTATGAACATCAAAGTATGAACAAGTATTCATCAAATAGTACAACCAGCTCTTATGCATTTCCTGGTTGTTAAACAAGGGGAAAATGGCCAAGAGAACATTACATACTTAATCTATGAACATAATACTGTTCTGACAATATTGATGTAATTAAGTTTGCATATTTTATTTTGTAATGCATAGGTTTATACAATAGGCAGAAGTAAGTGGATTTCTGTCCAGTATGAATGCGCTGTTGAGTATATAGATTCATGAACGCTTTTGATATTGCAGTTGCTGACATTTTCACTAGAGACAGCACATAAGAATGAACGGACACCCCCATGAGAGACTTCACTTAGCTGGATAAAGGCGCTAAATGCAGTCCATTAACCTTTACCATGAGTACTTCAGTAAAACAGCCCTGTTCTCATACAATAGAGCCAATAGTTGAGCAGTTAGCTGCTTGGAACTGATTGGCCAATCAGAAGAAGAATAGACTCCCCATCCATCAAACACATGGTGATATTTCCTCCTCCAATCACCTTGGAAGACAACTATTAGGCTACACTTTGTACAATCACTATGCATCACTGCACTATCTGCATATATTTGAGTTTAATTTGTACATATTTCACTTCAAATATATAAATATTCTCTCTCTTACAATATACTGGTTGAGCTAATCAGAGGCCAATTGAAGTTAAATGTTAAGCTATTGCCCATCAGAGGTATTACCCTAACCCTAACCCTAATCAACAAGCAAAGAAAATAAACCATGTGGGGCTAGACTGCATTACCAGGGAAGTTAGTGTAGAGTTATGTGTAAAAAGAGGAAATTGTCAAAAAATAAACAGGCAAATTATTAATAAACCACCACTACACACAAACCAAATCAAAATAGTTATACAACAGTCAAATGTACCTACTCTCACCAAGCTAAGTGACTCAAAGCACAATGAAACAAGATGGCTACTTTTTATTGTAGTTGGTTCATGGTACAAATTCAATGTAACAATCAAATTTAATGTAACTATCAATAACATTAACTAGATATTTTTGGATCTCGATAGCTAATTGTATCGTTGGCGCCGTGATGTGCCTGATCAGCCTCTAGATACCAAAGCAGACAGGGCCAAACCCATAGTTTAGGTTGTACCAAACTTGTAGCCATATTGTAAGAAAGAAAACTACACAAGATTCTGTGCAAAGCCCACTATTTCTTAGCCCAGGGCTACATTTGTGAATGTTATTGTTAATCCTGCATTGGGTCTAATCCTGCTTTAGAACAAGTCTTGCTAGCTCAAGGCTAAAGTCAGGATTATCCCATTTTATACAACGGCATGCAAATTTCTTGATTCTGATTGGCCATTTACACGTCTTTATTGGCAACAATCCACGGTCCTGGGCTCAGGACCCGCCCACAACCGAATCACATATCACTCCCCGGCTCACTCCGGGAGAAAACAAGATCGCGGACAACAAATGGTTATGTTGAAAGCACCATAACGACTAAATATGAAGCGATTCTGTCAAGGGGAATGTGTTAGTCCTTTAAACAATGTTGGATGATGTAATTGATGGGTCTTGAGTCAATCTAGAACAAAAGAAAAATCGCGGATTGATTGATTGATTAATTGATTGATTTAAATTTCTTCCTTCCTACTTTCTACTGACTGCAGCGTTCTCTCTCACACTGTCCGACGCTGGCGTACCCACAAACACACACACACACATACACACACACACACACACACACATACACACACACACGCACGCACACACACACACACTCTGTGACACACACACACACACACACACACACGCACACACACACACACACACACACACACACACACACACACTCCTGTCTGCAACAGCGGGGGAGTCAGACTGAGAGAGAAGCAGCGCTGTTTTAAGTGAGCATGGTCTATTGAATTGATTGATTGGTTGATTGCTAATTTTATTACTGTACCCCTGGTTTCCAACTGGTTAAGTTTAGGCTAAAAGAAATAAATAAAAAAATAGGGCGAAGAAAATGTTTTTTTCCTATAGGGCAAAGAAAACGTTTTAATTTGTTTTACCTACTTTATATAGAAGCATCTAAGAATGAATTTCTATGGAAAGTAGGTCTGCATTCCCTTAACAATTGTGTGTATTGAGCCGTACTGTATTGTACCCATTCTGCATCTGGTAATAAAATTTTCAATCAATCATTCCAATAATACACAGTTGGATGTGTTAGTTGGTTGGATGCACTTCAAGCTGCTTCCACATGAGGCAACTTCTCTCAATCATTCCAATAATACACAGTTGGATGTGTTAGTTTGGTTGGATGCACTTCAAGCTGCTTCCACATGGAGGCAACTTGTCTTTTTTGTAGTTGTGGGAACTACTTTTTCTGGCGGATGGTTTTTTCAATAAATCTTCGATTAATGTGTGTTTATTGTATAGAAATAAGGTTGGATGAATCTGGCAGTTGTATAAAAGCTTTACACCACTTGTAGTCGTGATTTGTGACCAATAAACCATGCCTAGGGGGGTCTAACGATCCTCGGCTGCGCCTCGGGCCTAACGACCACCCCTAGGCATGGTTTATTGGTCACAAACCACTCCTGCGCGTGATGTAATGCTTAATTAGAATGTGCCAGTGAGAAATCTCTTACAGAAAAGTATCATGGTATTTATGTCAATCAAAAATTATGTAAACACCATATTACCATCAGTATCATGGTTTAAATTGGATTATACAGTGGTATTATTTAACTACAAAAGTGGTACCAAGGCTATACATTACTTTTACCATGGCCGTAACTGTAGTTATATTTCGTATGGCATCGCTCCCGCTCTGAGCCTTACGAGATACTCTATATCGCCTGTGATACCTAATGTATCTCCCACGAACAAAAACACATGCACCCCACCTGTATGGGGCCCCGCCCCTTATGGTGGTACCACCCATATAATCATGACTCTGGTCATGACACACCCTTCCTCTATTTTCGTCCCAGCGCACTGGATGCTATGCACCATGCGAGCTAGCGGAATGAAAAGATTAAGGAAGATTAATAATGTTGGGAGCTTACCGGAGGTTGCTGGCCCCTGGCATCTTCGACGCATGTTTTCGGCGACACGACGGGCCTGTGATGTTCCTCGTTTGATGACTGCACATCGAGGTTCAGCTGTACAAGGCTGGCTGTCGGGCCAGCTTGTACTCAGGTAGGCCCTGTGTCTTCAGGCATGGGTATTAGTGTTAGTAATGCTGGTTTGTGTTGTTGACACAACCTTGTTGTGTGTTGGCGCCAGGGGCAAGATGGTTTGGTGAACGTTCTCTGCAGGGAACGGTTTCCAAGCTGTCTTGGGCGTGCTGCTAAAACATCTAAAGCTATGCTAACATGCTATCGCTACTGCCGCATGCTATCACTACTGCTAATTGCTATGCTGTTTTAATGTCTCCGCCGTGAGATGTTGTCACTCTCCCGCCTCTTGCCCGGTTCATCAATGAAGGTCAGTCGGTAGCTGTTGTGGGGTTTTGAGTTCTATTTACCTTTTTCGGGTAAATGGGTTGACAACGGGGTAGGTCGTGGCTAGGTTCTAGCCAGGTATTACCTTGTGTTCCGGCGGGGTTTGTTGAACGGTGTTCCCATCTGGGTTGGCGTCGGGTAGTGGGGCTATGGGTCCAGCCGACATGGTAAACATGTTGCGTGTCTGTGCACAGGCAATTGTTGTCTTGGGTTCCACATTGCCTGGCGTTAGGCTGCAGTAGTATAAGGGCAGGGCCGCTTGGGAGAAATGTGAGGCCCTGTGCGTTTTTAGACGCGAGGGCCCCCATCTCCTGGGGCGGCCCTGTGTAGGGGGCTATTGTTTCATTTTGTCACTCTGCTATGAGAAGGCTGTCTTGCTACAGCTTTCTCTCCTCTCAAACCATTCATACTGACGGTCAATCGGTATACTGGGGGAGTAGTGCGGGGGGGGGGCTTTGTTTACCTTTTTTGGTAAATGGGCTAAACTAGGGCTGGTGTTCTGTTGTGAATATTTTGAATGAAGACGGGTCTGGTCCGTCTCCCCTTAAACTTTGTGTGTATGGGTTTGCTCATTCTACAGTTTTTGTGGTTTAGCTCTTTTATTCATTTAACCTTTTCATGGTCCACGCCACAGTGGAGGGTGCTGTTTGCAATCACCACTGGTGCTCCATGTTAACGTCAGTCCTTTGTTTTTGATATATTGAAACAATGCCCCGCCCGGCCGACACCATGGTCGGCCTGGCGAGTGGCTGGTGGGCTGTTAAGGCTTGTACCGCCACGGTATGGAATTGGCAACGATTAGAACTGTGTTCGAATTGGTGTTTTTTCTATTACAGAAATGGTGTCTGGTGGAGGGGCCTTGAGGGCCGGCCGACGTCGGCACATCGCGCACGGTGTTGGTAAACCACTCCGTCGAGGATGTTGACGTTATTAGCTTTGACCCAGCCGCAAGCTATAACCGCTCAGGGTTCCCCTCTCCGCAGGGGATTTTGGTCTTCTGCTGGAGCGCGGGCGGTATTGTCCTAGGCCCTACACCGCCTCACACCGCGCAGCCAGAAGAAGAGAGAGCACGGCCTCGTCAGCGGCGATGACGGGGCCCTCGACAGGCGGCCATGTTTCCCCCGCCAGTGGTGCCCTGGTTGGAGAATCGACAGGGTATCGCGAGGCCGACAGTCTTGGCGGCCGAGGGATCGGCCATTTTGGGTGATTTCGGTGTTGGTAAACCACTCCGTCGTCATTTTGCCGCGAGCAGCCCGCTCCCCGTTCAATCCTCTCTCTGGTACCCCCAGAGGCGGGGCTCTGAGCGTTCTCCTTTGGCTGCGGGCCGCGAACCTTCATTGAAGCGTATGCGGCCCCATTCTTCGCTTCTCATGGAGACAGGGGCTGACACCCAGTTGATGGCTGAGCCTGGGTCTGTCCGTGAGAATGTTGTGCTGTCAAGCGGCTCCCACACCTTGAACTGTGTTGGTTGAGCCTGGTGTTACGTCTGTCAACTTAAGTGTTGTCAGCAGGGGGGCTCGAAACCTTTTGAGGCACACAGTGCGGGCTTCCCCGGCCTCGCCTTCGCCAGGCCAGGTATCATGTTGGTGCTCCCACTCCTGGAATATTGGCAAGTGGTCGCAGCTCACATGGTTTGGGGTGGTAGTGATATCACTGCAGGGCTACGGTGTGTAGGAACCCATGGGGGCCTTACACCTTGCATGTCCGGCTGCAGAACAACTCCTTCAGCATGTTCTGGAGGGGTGTTCAGTGGGGGGGCTTTTTTGATCGGAAGCCCCCCGTATCAGACAGGCCCTTTTCTGTCGGGGTTCCCCCTTGGGTGCGATTGCCTCGTGGGTGGTGTCAGGGTCAGGTGTTCCGACACGGAACGCGCTCCTCGCACGATTCCAGGGTTGTCTTCGCACAGCGGGGGGGACCGGGCCAACTATCTACAGTTCCTGGCGGACCTGCGCCACGTGACGGCGGGTGCGTTGGGAGTGTCGTCACATATGACTACGGCAGTACCATATGTCGAGGTAGATGGAGAGAACGGTGAGGCGGGGACTTGTGTTTACACAACCCCACCCGTTTTCAGGTTTGGTACAGACCCTGTTGTCGGGGTCTCCAGCAGGGACAGCTCTGGTCGACGAGATCCAATCTCTGTGGACGAAGCAAGCCATCGTCGTGGCGTTCTCCTCCCGGTGTTCTCTGCCCGAGAAGTCGGGAGGGAGGGGTGTAAGACCCATGCTGGACCTGTCCCATGGGAAGGTTCAGCATTTTTTGGATCGTCTCCTACCTGTTGAACACTGTCAGGTGGGGGTCTGGTTCTCCTCCATAGACCTGTAGGATGCGTGTGCGCATCCCCGATCTTCCATCCTAGGGCTTACCTACGCTTCCTTTGCAGGGTTAGCGTATGAGTACCAGAGGCTGCCGTTCGGTTTTCTCTGGCTCCCCGCATCTTCACCAAGTGCGTGGAGGCCGCACTGGGGCCTCTGCGTCATCCGGGGTTACGGAGTGTTCTGCCCTGATGGCGTTCTGGTCCTTCGCGGTCAAGGTGGATCGTCAGGTCTCGTACCAGGCAGGTCTCTACCAGCCTGGGGTTGCTGTAGACTGGATGTAGAGTATTCCTCTTCCCAGTCAACGGTTGGAGGGCTATGGGCATCCATCTCGGAGCGTGTTGTCAACACGCTCGGGAGGTTCCGTCCTAGGACGGTTACGGCGCTGTCTCACGTCGCGTTTTCACCGACGCCTCCCTCGCTGGTGACGCGTCGGGCCAACGCAGTAGGGGGCAGCTGGCAAACCATGCTGCCCGGTCTGCGCTACGTTCAATGTGTTGGTGTTGAAAGCGGTCCTTCTGGTCCACAAATGGTGTTGATCAGGACGGACGATACGACGTCAGTGTCGTGTATCGACAGACAGGGAGGAGTACGCTCCCCCTGTCTGCACCAGGCGGCGGGCGGCTGGCTATGGGCGTCCTCCATCTGCGCGGCCTAAGGGCTCCCCACATCCCCGGCAGGGAGAATGTGGGTGCAGGTGTACTGTCGCGGGGCGGCCCTCATCCTGACGGGTGAGGATTGCGTCTGGACATGGCCAGGCAGGTCTGGGACCGATGCCGTGCCGCCAGGGATTCTTCCCCATACATCTGTTAGGTCAGTTGTTGGGACGGGTACGTTGAGGGGCGCAGGTCCTTGATCCTGATGGTGTTACCATATGGAATGCGCATGCTCCCTCCACTGTCGCGCTTACGCGGGCAGATGACGTATGTTCCAAGTGTGGTGTAAGGCGGGGGGCCAGGACTCAGTCTCCTGCCCCCTGGTTGCTGTCCTTAGTTACCTCCAGTCTCTCCTTGATAGACTGTCGGCTTCGACGGTGAGGGTATATGCAGCAGCTATATCCTCCTATCATGAGGGGTTTGAGGGGATGTCTTGTTCAGCCACCCTCTTGTGAAGCGTTTCCTGCTTGGCGCTCGACGCGTTAAGCCGGTGCAACGCTCCTTGGCTCCGACTTGGGATCTTCAATTGGTCCTCGGTCGGTTGTCCTTGGCCCCGTTTGAGCCGCTCGAGCGGGCGCCGTTGGGACAGCTGTCCTTCAGGACCGCGTTCCTTCTGGCTGTCACTTCCGCTAAACGCGTAGGTGAGCTCTGTGCTCTCT
The DNA here is from genome assembly GCF_963971535.1 of Notolepis coatsorum. NCBI lineage: Eukaryota > Metazoa > Chordata > Actinopteri > Aulopiformes > Paralepididae > Notolepis > Notolepis coatsorum. The sequence goes on from NC_140177.1 coordinate 3,599,692, forward strand.
CGGTACGTCCAGAGTGCCTGTCTTTTCGGACCGATTGCGGTGTCACTCTGCGACCTAATCCTGCTTTCGTGCCTAAGAATATCCGGAGTTCCTTCCGCTCCCGGGATATTGTGGTTCAGGCGTTTCGTCCTCCTCCTCACACTGGTGAGTTAGATGCGGGCCTTCACCTGTCATGTCCAGTCCGTGCTTGGGGATTTACCTCAGCCGTACTCAGGATTTCAGGGTTGCCGACCAGCTTTTTGTCTGTTACGGTGGGGCTCGTGCTGGTGAGGCACTGTCGGAGCAGCGCCTGTCCCATTGGTTGTGCGAGGGTGTTACCCTCTGCTACACGCTGGCTGGGCAGGATCCCCCTGGGGGCGTCAGGGCGCACTCCACTCGTGGGGTGGCTGCCTCTGCCGCTCTCCTGGGTGGGGCCTCGGTGGAGGCCATCTGTGCTGCAGCTTCATGGTCCTCCCCGGGCTCCTTTGTAAGGTTTTTCCTCATGGACATGACCGGGGGTTCTGTCTCCCAGGCGGTTCTGGGGTCTGTGGCCTTTCCTGCTTCCCGTCCTTTGGTCGGGTAGCAGGAGTGTATGGGTATGGGCCGCAGTGTGTTGAGTCACACGTGGTTCCGCCTGTACGGTGTGTTCAAGGGGTTCTGGCTCCCTCTTGTTCGCATTCAGGTGGAGTTGACTGCGCCCCCCCTTCGTTAGGAAGGATGGGGTGACAGGGCTCCCCGCACCCCTTGATGTGGGCTTACGGGTCCTCAGGGGGTACATCTGTCGGGTCTCGCACCCGCTCTTCCCCATTATCTCGTAAGGCTCAGAGCGGGAGCGATGCCATACGAAATATAACGATAGGTTATGTAGATAACCTAGTTATATTAGTATAGGCTAAGCTCCCGCTCTGCGCGCCCTGAGTTCCCTCTTGAGGGATCTTTTCCTGGGACGGGTTTTTGGCGAGGAAGGGTGTGTCATGACCAGAGTCATGATTATATGGGTGGTACCACCATAAGGGGCGGGGCCCCATACAGGTGGGGTGCATGTGTTTTTGTTCGTGGGAGATACATTAGGTATCACAGGCGATATAGAGTATCTCGTAAGGCTCAGAGCGGGAGCTTAGCCTATACTAATATAACTAGGTTATCTACATAACCTATCGTTCCAATACCAATTAACATGTGATAGGGGAACAAAAAACATCCTTATTCATGTGTTTTTTATTAGATGTTAAGACAATTTCCTCTTTTTACACATAACTCTACACTAACTTATTTTCGTTGATTGTTCATTCATTTTTTATTTGAGTTATGTATATTAAATACAGTTGACTCCATCCCTCCTTCATTATGGTGTGCATTTAGGCCTTGTATGAACACAGGTGGAGAAGAAAGGTCAGTCCAGAGCAGAGTCATGTACCTGCTGTCTACAACACCCGTTCTACATCCCATCCTGCTGAAAATCCCCAAAACACTTCCACTGTAGGTGGGCTAGCTCGTTTTAAGGCTGCTAGCCAGCTTTTGAGGGCTAGTTTACTGAGAGGCAATGAGGTGTAAATTAAATCAAATGTATTTGTAAAGCCCAAGATCACAAGGTAACGTGGCTAAGAAAAGCCTGGGACTGGTTTCAGAATAATTGAAAAATGCACAATCAGAATTCTTACAGATAAAATAGGGTGTTCCACGTGGTTCAGTCCTGGGTCCTTTCCTCTACACATTTATATAAATTATATTGCCCATTTATATGTGGATGGTACAATACTGTATAGCTGACACTGTGTGTTATTTGAGTGTTTCCAAATTAATGAGCTACAGAAATCCAAAGTGTTTCTGTTTTGCAAAACAAAGAGTCTGAAGATATTTAGGGTTTCCACCTGTCTCATAATGCAGAATTGTATTAGACAATTAAATCTTGAGTTCCATTTAGAATCAATACAGGACGTGATATGTTCCCTATGTCATCCCACCCGGGGATGAGGGTCAGAGCCAATCAGAGGCAGAGTAGGGGTGCGGCACCGAGCATTGGAAGGAAAGGATGGCAGACTGTCATGTAAATTGAGGCATAACGTTAAGCTATTGCCCATCAGAGGTATTTGAGTGCCATGAATATGTTCATACGGTGCTCCAGTCTGCTCCCATTGACTTTTCAATTGCAAATCAATTAGTAGGAGTGTATCCCACTGCTATACAAATGCTTATTATGTTATGCCCGGGCCATTGGCTCTGGTATGTCATCAGTATTGTTGTGTTTTTAGAAGGAAACACATGTGATTGAACATGTCCCCATCAAACCGCTCAACAAAACTAAAACAAATAAAAATGCTTTATAAAACATCAATAATCTAATGGAATCTTTAACTTGTTCAACATAGTACTTACATATTTTCATCCTAAATCTAGTAATACTGAGTTGAGACTTTTCAATGGAGCAAGAACATATCATCCACAATTATGTAATTTTACATAATGAATAAATGTGAGGCTTAACAAGTCCTCCACCTGTCCTAGGAAGACCGAGTGCATCTCATTCTGTAGTGACAAATCCTCTTCACCCTGAGACCTGAAGACATACAACGTTCTCTTAGGCATTTCCTGGTTGTTAAACAAGGTGAAATGATCAATAGAGAACATTAAATACTTCATCTACAAAATAACACTGTTCTAACAGGACAGTAATGATGTAAGAGGAATATTTGCAGGTTTTAATTTTTTATTTGGATACAGTCATCAAATAGGGAGAGGTAAAGCATAGTCCAGGTTTGATCAACAACAAAAATAAATGATGGAATAATGAGACTGACCTCTGATAGCACATGGTCTTAAGAAGGTTTGGAAATGTGAAACATACTGTCAATTTCAACAATTTCCTGAGTGACTGAAGCCCTTCCTACATTGGTATTTTACTTCTACAAGGCTTACAACTTGTGGGTATAAACCATTTACATATGCAAATAGGTGATCTTACAGTTATTTGGCTTAAAGATTCACTATGGAGTTTTGTTTTCGTTTTTAATAACACAAGAGAGAAAAAAAAACAGTAAATGTATTTAGCAGGCTCTGCAAACAAAAACCCCTTTCTCATAAACTGTGTAGTGCCCATTTAAAATATTATTTCAAATGGAAGAAATGTTCATTAAAAAAAATGAAACCATTGGCAATTTCTTTTTTAAATCAATGATGGATAACTACATGCAATAACCTCTTGAAATGTGTATTACAAATTAATATTAAAGCTGCAATAATTATTTTCTGACAGGTAGAGGGCAGCAAGGAGCCATTGTAAACAAAGCATTGCCTCTCTTTCTCCCAAAACAAAAGCCTTGCTTTGTCTCACTAAAGTGATCATTGTATCATGTATAAACATAACCCTACCTTGGTGGTACAATAGTGTTGTAACTAGAGAACAAAACCAGTGAAAAAAAGGTCAGTTTCATGCATGGATTACTAGATTTCAAATAAAGTATATACAATGGTCTTTTAGGCATTTCCTGGTTGTTAAACATGAAAATGGCAAAACATTTTAAATGCATAGGTGTATACAATAGACAGAGGAATGTTTGATTTATGTCCAGTATGAATGCGCTGTTGAATTTGTAAATGTTTTAAGCAGTTTCTACTTATTTTTTGTGTTTGACACCTGTATGAATACGCTGGTGATTCTTTAAGTTTCCAGAGTGAACAAAGCTCTTCCCACACTGGTCACAGGGATAGTGCTTCTCTCAAGAATGAATGTGAATGAAAGTGTCCAGATGTAATCGGCGGCTACGTGGCGTAGTGGACAAGGCGCTCGCCACGAATACTGGAGACGCTGGGTTCGCCTGTTCGAGCCCAGCGCTCCACATTGCTTTCAGTTTAGCTGGTCGTCCGTACTAATACACATTGGCCCATCAGAGGTATTACCCTAACCCTAACCATAATCAACAAGCGAAGAAAATAAACCATGTGGGGCTAGACTGCATTACCAGGGAAGTTAGTGTAGAGTTATGTGTAAAAAGAGGAAATTGTCAAAAAAGAAACAGGCAAATTATTAATAAACCACCACTACACACAAACCAAATCAAAATTGTTATACAACAGTCAAATGTACCTACTCTCAGCAAGCTAAGTGACTCAAAGCACAATGAAACAAGATGGCTACGTTTTATTGTAGTTGGTTCATGGTACAAATTCAATGTAACAATCAAATTCAATGTAACTACAATAACTTTAACTAGATATTTTTGGATCTCGATAGCTAATTGTATCGTTAGCGCCCTGATGTGCCTGATCAGCCTCTAGATACCAAAGCAGACAGGGCCAAAACCATAGTTTAGGTTGTACCAAACTCGTAGCCATATTGTAAGAAAGGCTCTGGTATGTCATCAGTATTGTTGTGTTTTTAGAAGGAAACACATGTGATTGAACATGTCCCCATCAAACCGCTCAACAAAACTAAAACAAATAAAAATGCTTTATAAAACATCAATAATCTAATGGAATCTTTAACTTGTTCAACATAGTACTTACATATTTTCATCCTAAATCTAGTAATACTGAGTTGAGACTTTTCAATGGAGCAAGAACATATCATCCACAATTATGTAATTTTACATAATGAATAAATGTGAGGCTTAACAAGTCCTCCACCTGTCCTAGGAAGACCGAGTGCATCTCATTCTGTAGTGACAAATCCTCTTCACCCTGAGACCTGAAGACATACAACGTTCTCTTAGGCATTTCCTGGTTGTTAAACAAGGTGAAATGATCAATAGAGAACATTAAATACTTCATCTACAAAATAACACTGTTCTAACAGGACAGTAATGATGTAAGAGGAATATTTGCAGATTTTAATTTTTTATTTGGATACAGTCATCAAATAGGGAGAGGTAAAGCATAGTCCAGGTTTGATCAACAACAAAAATAAATGATGGAATAATGAGACTGACCTCTGATAGCACATGGTCTTAAGAAGGTTTGGAAATGTGAAACATACTGTCAATTTCAACAATTTCCTGAGTGACTGAAGCCCTTCCTACATTGGTATTTTACTTCTACAAGGCTTACAACTTGTGGGTATAAACCATTTACATATGCAAATAGGTGATCTTACAGTTATTTGGCTTAAAGATTCACTATGGAGTTTTGTTTTCGTTTTTAATAACACAAGAGAGAAAAAAAACAGTAAATGTATTTAGCAGGCTCTGCAAACAAAAACCCCTTTCTCATAAACTGTGTAGTGCCCATTTAAAATATTATTTCAAATGGAAGAAATGTTCATTAAAAAAAATGAAACCATTGGCAATTTCTTTTTTAAATCAATGATGGATAACTACATGCAATAACCTCTTGAAATGTGTATTACAAATTAATATTAAAGCTGCAATAATTATTTTCTGACAGGTAGAGGGCAGCAAGGAGCCATTGTAAACAAAGCATTGCCTCTCTTTCTCCCAAAACAAAAGCCTTGCTTTGTCTCACTAAAGTGATCATTGTATCATGTATAAACATAACCCTACCTTGGTGGTACAATAGTGTTGTAACTAGAGAACAAAACCAGTGAAAAAAAAGTCAGTTTCATGCATGGATTACTAGATTTCAAATAAAGTATATACAATGGTCTTTTAGGCATTTCCTGGTTGTTAAACATGAAAATGGCAAAACATTTTAAATGCATAGGTGTATACAATAGACAGAGGAATGTTTGATTTATGTCCAGTATGAATGCGCTGTTGAATTTGTAAATGTTTTAAGCAGTTTCTACTTATTTTTTGTGTTTGACACCTGTATGAATACGCTGGTGATTCTTTAAGTTTCCAGAGTGAACAAAGCTCTTCCCACACTGGTCACAGGGATAGTGCTTCTCTCAAGAATGAATGTGAATGAAAGTGTCCAGATGTAATCGGCGGCTACGTGGTGTAGTGGGCAAGGCGCTCGCCACGAATACTGGAGACGCTGGGTTCGCCTGTTCGAGCCCAGCGCTCCACATTGCTTTCAGTTTAGCTGGTCGTCCGTACTAATACACATTGGCCGTATTAGGGGGTGGGAAACTGATGGGTGGGGATCGGGCGTTGTGGACAGCGACTCCTACAGGTCGGTTCGTGCGCCTGCGCAGTAGAATCAGGAAGTGCTGGGGGCAGCGTGAGCCTCCCATGCGTTACTCCTCGCCACTGAGAGATCGAGCTGCGCAGGTGAAAAGATGCGACTGCTGTTACCTCAAGTACCGGAGGGGACTTGTGCTCTGTATGACTTAGTCCACATTGCAGCCGGCTTGTGGGAGGCAAGAAACAGCGTTTGTGACAGGGGAGGGTTGAATTGGATGATACGAAATTGGGATGGGAGAAAATATAGAAAATGGAGAAAAAGTGGATAAAAAAAAGTGTCCAGATGTACTGAAGCTATTCCCACATTGGTCACATTGGCTTCTCTCCTGTATGAATACACTGGTGTTTCTTTAAGCTGACAAAGTGTCTGAAGCTCTTCCCACACTGGCCACAGGGATAGAACCTCTCTCCTGTATGAATGTTCTGGTGTGTCTTTAAGGTACTCAATTGTCTGAAGCTCTTCTCACACTGGTCACAGTGGTACGGCTTCTCTCCTGTATGAATAAGCTGGTGTCTCTTTAAGTGTCCAGACTGACTGAAGCCTTCCCCACATTGGTCACAGTGGTAGGGCTTCTCTCCTGTATGAATACGCTGGTGTATTTTTAAGGTTCCAGAGTGACTGAAGCCTTCCCCACATTGGTCACAGTAGTAGGGCTTCTCTCCTGTATGAATACGCTGGTGTGTCTTTAAGGTTCCAGACTGACTGAAGCCATCCCCACATTGGTCACAGTGGTATGGTTTCTCTCCAGTATGAATACGCTGGTGTGTCTTTAAGGTTCCAGAGCGACTGAAGCCTTCCCCACATTGGTCACAGTGGTAGGGCTTCTCTCCTGTATGAATACGCTGGTGTCTCTTTAAGTCTCCAGACTGACTGAAGCTCTTTCCACATTGGTCACAGCAGTGAGGCCTTGACTCAGCCATTATTGTATTTGTTGTTGGGGTACAATTGTATCTGAAATAGAGAGAAACATTGCAATGAAGATTTCAGATTGGTAGAATCTGTAATTCTGTATTGTTTATATATTTAGTTTTGGTCTGATGTGTGGGTTAGGGTTTAGTAACATAGTTTCTCCAGACCTCTCTTGGCAGACAGAGCCTGAGATGTGTCCAGCTATAGCAACACCTTCCTTATCCCCACTCAATTACAACCCACACATCAGAGAAACATGTGCAGTATGGGCAGTGCAGTATCAAGCAGGGTTCTTTTACCTAGATGTCACTCTTTGGTGGCATTACAGATTCTACCTTTGAAAGTGAATCTGCTCCATGGATGGGTATTGAAAACTGGTCAGCATTAGCTAAAATACGGTGCACAACCCAATGGACAGTTATCTGCAATTTTTCATTGTGGTTGTTACTGTACAAATATACCTTTACATATACATATATTGAAGAGAAATAAACAACATATTCGAAATATTAGACAGCATATTTAGACAGAAAATAAGTGAGACTCTGCAATGCCATGGAAACAATCAAATACATAATTGTACTTACTGATGTTGTGGTGTCAAAAGACTGATATATGTTATCAGAAGCAAGTTTGGATCCAGGTGGTTTTAGTATAAAGTCTTGTTCCAGTAGAGAATGTGTTCTGCCACAGAGAGGGGTTCAAGTCAACCAGCAGACTATCCAGTGTTTCTGGTTGAATGAGTAGTTCAGTCTGGAAAACAGCCTGTTCTTATACAACAGAGCCAATAATTGAGCAGTTAGCTGCTTTGAACCGATTGGCCAATCAGAATAGACACCCCATCCATCAAACACAAGGTGATAGGTCCTCTTATAATCATCTAGGAAGACAACTATTATGCTTTGTACAATCACTATGTATGTATACAGTATTTACAACTGCATATATTTTTATACTTTCATTATTTCAATCTTCTCTCTTACAAGATACTGGATGATCAGAATTTTGGATTTAGAACAAATCACAGCACTATTTCAGCAGGTCACATTCATTACAAATGACATTATATCTGCATTAGATAACAAGAAGCACTGGGCTGCTCTTTTTGTAGATATATCTAAAGCATTTTATACAGTGGATCATCCTTTGCTCTTACAGAAATTATATACCATTGGTATGGATAGAAAAGCCTGTGACTGGTACAACTGGGCAAGATGTGGTCAAGTATATACACTAATTAGAATGAAATAACAATACAGTGGGATGGGATAATTTAGCAGGGCTGTGCAATTGGGCAGTTATGTGCAAAGAGTATGAACAGCAAAGTATGAACAAGTATTCATCAAATAGTACAACCATCTCTTATGCATTTCCTGGTTGTTAAACAAGGTGAAAATGGCCAAGAGAACATTACATACTTAATCTATTAACATAATACTGTTCTGACAATATTGATGTAATTAAGTTTGCAGATTTTATTTTGTAATGCATAGGTTTATACAATAGGCAGAAGTAAGTGTATTTCTGTCCAGTATGAATGCGCTGTTGAGTATATAGATTCATGGACGCTTTTGATATTGCAGTTGCTGACATTTTCACTAGAAGACAGCACATAATAGTGAACGGACACCCCCATGAGAGACTTCACTTAGCACTTTGGATAAAAGCGCTAAATGCAGTCCATTTACCCTTTACCATGAGTACTTCAGTAAAACAGCCCTGTTCTCATACAATAGAGCCAATAATTGAGCAGTTAGCTGCTTGGAACTGATAGGCCAATCAGAAGAAGAATAGACTCCACATCCATCAAACACATGGTGATATTTCCTCCTCCAATCACCTTGGAAGACAACTATTAGGCTACACTTTGTACAATCACTATGCATCACTGCACTATCTGCATATATTTGAGTTTAATTTGTACATATTTCACTTCAAATATATAAATATTCTCTCTCTTACAATATACTGGTTGAGCTAATCAGAGGCAAATTGAAGTTCAATTTTAAGCTATTGCCCATCAGAGGTATTACCCTAACCCTAACCCTAATCAACAAGCGAAGAAAATAAACCATGTGGGGCTAGACTGCATTACCAGGGAAGTTAGTGTAGAGTTATGTGTAAAAAGAGGAAATTGTCAAAAGTGTCAAAGTGTTTCTGTTTTGCAAAACAAAATGGAGTAATGTCCATCTATATTGTCTGACTTTTCAATTATTCCAGTCTGACGCATTATTATTTATTTATTTATTTATTGAGAGTTACATGTGCTTTGAATTGCCTAAAAGTCTATTTCAGTCAAATTACCCTTTAAATACACTTTTTGATATTGCAGTTGCTGACATTTTCACTAGAGGGCAGCACATAATAATGAACGGACACCCATGAGAGACTTCACTTAGCACTATGGATAAAAGCACTAAATGCAGTCCATTAACCATTTACCATGAATACTTAATACAGTAAAACAGCCCTGCGCTATATAAATGCAGAGTACTTCAGTCTGGAATAAAGCCCTGTTCTCATACAATAGAGCCAATAGTTGAGCAGTTAGCTGCTTTTAACTGATCAATCTGGCCAATCAGAAGAACAATAGACTCCCCATCCATCAGACAAGGTGATATCTCCGCTTCCAATCACCTTGGAAGACAACTATTAGGCTACACTCACTATTCATCACTGCACTATCTGCATATATATTTGAGTTTAATTTGTACATATTCAAATATATAAATACTCTCTCTTACAATAAACTCGGTTAGCCAATCATAGGTAAATTGAAGTCCAATGTTAAGCTATTGCCCATACGGCTTCTCCTGTATGAATACGCTGGTGTGTCTTTAAGGTTCCAGAGTGAATGAAGCCTTCCCCACATTGGTCACAGTGGTCTTTTTGACGAAGCTCTTTCCACATTGGTCACAGCAATGAGGCCTTGACTCAGCCATTATTTCTATTTGTTGTTGGTGCACAATTGTATCTGGAATAGAAAGAAACATTGCAATGAAGATTTCAGATTGTGTTTTGCTAGAATTTGTAGTTTAAAAAATTTGATTTAAGGTAGAATCTGTAATTCCATATTGCACTTTGTTTATATATTTTGTTTTGGTCTGATGTGTGGGTTGGAGTTTAATAACTTATTGGGGTATTTGGGTAGCTTGGGTAGCTATTCAGTGAGAACAATACTACCACCATATCAGCCTCTGCACACCTGTGTGTACAGTGTGCAGTGCCATGAATATGTTCATAAGGTGCTACAGTCTGCTCCCATTGACTTTTCAATTGCAAATCAATTAGTAGGAGTGTATCCCACTGCTATACAAATGTGTATTATGTTATGCCCGGGCCATTGGCTATGGTATGTCATCAGTGTTGTTGTGTTTTATTTGTAAATTGATCTGTGGGTAGACATATAGCCAGGTAAATTAAGTTTGGGGAGCATTGAGTTAAAGGAAGGGAAGTTCAAGTTCTTTATAAAAGTTCTTTATTTGTCAAATACACAACAATACAGGCACATTGCAACAGTGCACAATTAAGAAACAATGCATACAAGAATGGTAACAATAAGTAATAGTAGTAAGATCAAATAAAATAGGAAATGAGGTAAGATCAAATAAAATAGTAAATGTTTACAGAAAGCGTCTTGCGTATTTAAGTGTACATGCATATTAAGGTGAAGTGCAGGGTGTGTGTGTGTGTGTGTGTGTTCAAGAGTTTTTATCAGGTGTGTGTGTTCAAGAGTCTTTAATAGGGATATCTCCTGTTCTTGTTCTTGTTCAGGAGTCTTGTAGCTTGTGGGAAAAAACTGCCACTGAACCTACTGGTTCTTGTGCGGATGTTCCGGTTTCTCCGCTAGTGAAAAAAACTGAAAAGAAATCATATTCATGCATGGATCAAATAAAGTACATAAAATCATCTCTTAGGCATTTTCTGGTTAGTTAAACAAGGTAAAAACAGTAAAAACAGTAAATGTATTTAGCAGGCTCTGCAAACAAAAATCCCTTTCTCAGAAACTGCATAGTGCCCCTTTAAAATAATATTTCAACTGAAAGAAATGTTCCTTTAAAAGAAAAAAATTAAACCATTGGCAAATTTTTTTAAATCAATGATGGATAAGTACATGCAATAACCTCTTGAAATGTGTATTACAAATTAATATTAAAGCTGCAATAATTATTTTCTGACAAGTAGAGGGCAGCAAGGAGCCATTGTAAACAAAGCATTGCCTCTCTTTCTCCCAAAACAAAAGCCTTGCTTTGTCTCACTAAATTGATTATTGTATCATGTATAAACATAACCATACCTTGGTGGTACAATAGTGTTGTAACTAGAGAACAAAACCAGTGGAAAAAAAAGTCAGTTTCATGCATGGATTACTAGATTTCAAATAAAGTATATACAATGGTCTTTTAGGCATTTCCTGGTTGTTAAACATGAAAATGGCAAAACATTTTAAATGCATAGGTTTATACAATAGACATAGGAATGTTTGATTTATGTCCAGTATGAATGCGCTGTTGAATTTGTAAATGTTTTAAGCAGTTTCTACTTATTTTTAGTGTTTGACACCTGTATGAATATGCTGGTGATTCTTTAAGTTTCCAGAGTGAACAAAGCTCTTCCCACACTGGTCACAGGGATAGTGCTTCTCTCAAGAATGAATGTTCTGGTGTCTCTTTAAGTGTCCAGATGTAATGAAGATCTTCCCACATTGGTCACATTGGCTTCTCTCCTGTATGAATACACTTGTGTTTCTTTAAGCTGACAAAGTGTCTGAAGCTCTTCCCACACTGGCCACAGGGATAGAACTTCTCTCCTGTATGAATGTTCTGGTGTCTCTTTAAGTTACTCAATTGGCTGAAGCTCTTTCCACACTGGTCACAGTGGTACGGCTTCTCTCCTGTATGAATACGCTGGTGTATTTTTAAGTTTCCAGACTTACTGAAGTCTTCCCCACATTGGTCACAGTGATAGGGCTTCTCTCCTGTATGAATACGCTTGTGTGTCTTTAAGGTTCCAGACTGACTGAAGCCTTCCCCACATTGGTCACAGTGGTAGGGCTTCTCTCCTGTATGAATATGCTTGTGTGTCTTTAAGGTTCCAGACTCACTGAAGCCTTCCCCACATTGGTCACAGTGGTAGGGCTTCTCTCCTGTATGAATACGCTGGTGTGTCTTTAAGGTTCCAGACTGACTGAAGCCTTCCCCACATTGGTCACAGTGGTAGGGCTTCTCTCCTGTATGAGTACGCTGGTGAGTCTTTAAGTGTCCAGACTGACTGAAGCCTTCCCCACATTGGTCACAGTGGTAGGGCTTCTCTCCTGTATGAATACGCTGGTGTCTCTTTAAGTTTCCAGACTGACTGAAGCTCTTACCACATTGGTCACAGCAGTGAGGCCTTGACTCAGCCATTATTGTATTTGTTGTTGGGGAACAATTGTATCTGAAATAGAGAGAAACATTGCAATGAAGATTTCAGATTGGTAGAATCTGTAATTCCGTATTGTTTATATATTTAGTTTTGGTCTGATGTGTGGGTTAGGGTTTAGTAACATATTATAGTTTCTCCAGACCTCTCTTGGTCTGGGCCTGAGGTGTGTCCAGCTATAGCAACACCTTCCTTATCCCCACTAAATTACAACCCACACATCAGAGAAACATGTGGAGTATGGGCAGTGCAGTATCAAGCAGGGCACTTTTACCTTAGAGGTCACTGTTTGGTGGCATTACAGATTCTACCTTTGAAAGTGAATGTGCTCCATGGATGGGTATCGCAAACTGGTCAGCATTAGCTAAAATATGGTGCACAACCCAATAGACAGTTATCTGCAATTTGTCATTGTGGTTGTTACTGTACAAATATACCTTTACATATACATATATTGAAGAGAAATAACCAACAGATTCAAACTATTAGACAGCATATTTAGACAGTAAATAAGTGAGACTCTGCAATGCCATGGAAACAATCAAATCAATAATTGTACTTACTGATGTTGTGGTGTCAAAAGACTGATATATGTTATCAGAAGCAAGTTTGGATCCAGATGGTTTTAGTAGAAAGTCTTGTTCCAGTAGAGAATGTGTTCTGTCACAGAGAGGGGCTCAAGTCAACCAGCAGACTATCCAGTGTTTTTGGTTGAATGAGTAGTTCAGTCTGGAAAACAGCCTGTTCTTATACAACTGAGCCAATAGTTGAGCAGTTAGCTGCTTTGAACCGATTGGCCAATCAGACTAGACACCCCATCCATCAAACACAAGGTGATAGGTCCTCTTATAATCAACTAGGAAGACAAGTATTATGCTTTGTACAATCACTATGTATGTATACAGTATTTACAACTGCATATATTTTTATACTTTCATTATTTCAATCTTCTCTCGTACAAGATACTGGATGATCAGAATTTTGGATTTAGAACAAATCACAGCACTATATATATATATATATATATATATATTTGAGTTTAATTCGTACATATTTTACTTCAAATATATAAATACTCTCTCTTACAATAAACTGGGTAAGCCAATCATAGGCAAATTGAAGTCCAATGTTAACCCATTTAGACCTAAAACGCCTGCTAAAAACGCCTAACCTATGCAATTATCCTACACAATCTCTTAAAAACTGAGGGTTTTTTGGAAAGATTTTCAGAATTGTCAATCTTTACTAAAACCTTTTATATCTCAGCCTCTCGAGCAGATAGAAACATGAAATCAAAACCATTTGATAGATTAGAACTGGGGCTTTTATTTTAACATTTTGCCCTAAAGTGCATTGAAATTTGTTTAAATCAATAAACAACAATTATAAAAGATATAAATTAAAATGAATTATTAATTAATTTATTTTTTCAATAAAAAAATAAATGTGTACACATTTCTCTGTCTGAAACAACAATAACAATATAACAACAACTGTTTATAACTGATTAAAATTAAAATGAATTATTAATTTATTTATTTTTTCAATAAAAAAATAAATGTGTACACATTTCTCTGTCTGAAACAACAATAACAATATAACAACAACTGTTTATAACTGATGATATGTATATAAAAAATTTAAATAAAAAAAAAGAATGAAAGAAATAAAGTCTCCGTCTCTTATTGTCTGAAATGACAATATAACAACAACTGTACGTAACATTTATGACTCATGGCGAGTTTGGCGACGGATGTCCTTGCCAAAGCACTCAACATGCAGAGCCTCGTTGCATTGCCTGCACGGTGGCAGTGGCACGACTATCAGTACCCATAGACGCCTGCGTAATAGAGCACTCGGAGCATCTGCTCTCCCACTATTGAACTTGGGGGAGCAAAGGTATGCTCTTGCTCCACCACTTTTTGATCATATGAAAAATATGATATATCTCCCCCCAATATATAAATCTAACCATAACTACGTAATTTCAATCAAATTAATAATACGCAATGACACTTAATAGCACGTTTTTAAGTTTCCAACGATTGTGACCCCCCCCCCCCCCCTGCCCCCCCATATGGTTTGATCCAGTGCCTCCCAGCAGACAGTACGGCGCACGGCGCTGCAGGTAGGCTGAGTGTAATCAAAGGCCACCGAGTGTGTGTGTGGCAGGCAGGATTTTCCAGTAAGTTGTTCAAACTTCTACCACGCAATACAATAAAAGTGTTTCACGTCCCGAAATGCCATCTGGTCATACCGTAAATCCTCTAGTCTAATATAATAATAATAATAACAACGTTTTGTTAACGTTCGCTATCTATATGGCAGACGAGCAGGGCCGGATTAACGACGGCCGCGGCCCGTGGGCCCCTAGTGACGAGGGGCCTCCATTTTTTTTTCTTTTTTAACTTTTTTCTTTTCTTTTTTTAACTTTTTTTCTGGAGATCGATGTCATGACTGTGCACTGCAGACTCAGGGAGGAGGCAGAGAAGGAGAGACACAAGAGTTACAGGTAATGGAAATATATATTTTTTCTCTTTCTCTTATTAAAAACTTGGCCTATTTGAAAGGAGATTGATTTAATAAAAAGAAAAATCTCGCACCCACACTTTCAACTATAACTAGGCGGCCATGTCAGTACCACTTCTAGTCAGTGCACACTCCCTGCAGACCTTTCTCTTCTCAAACATTCTCTCACAGTCATGCTCGGATGTGGCTCCCAGAGGTCCCGAGGAGCGCTGAGGAGCACTCCTTGCCGTCACCGGGGTAATGAGTTCCTCTGCAAGGGCCTCCAGCCAGTCTTTGTAGCCACTCTTATGTCTGAAGGTGTTTCCTCCAGCAGACCTTGCAGCAATGTATGCGTTGTAGCAGGAAACAACAAGGAAGAAGAAGAAGAGCCTCCTCCACCACTTCTTTGACCGATGCTGGAACTGATAGTATCCAACCATCTGATCCAGCAGATCCACACCCTTCATATACCTGAATGAATGAATGAATGACAATATAAAAATAACATGTGACAGAAAGCACAGTCAGGAGATACTGCCAAGGATGTACACAAGAAAGCTCAGAGCTTATTTCCATTGTGGTCCTTGTAGGGGGGGGGGGAATGCTATGCTTAGACATGCATCATACAGACATGACATCACAACAACACATCACATATACCTCTGGTAGTCGGAGAGGCATGCTGGCACCACAACCTCTGTTTGGATGCACCCTTCCTTCCTTCCTTCTCCTCACGGACCCTCTCTCAGCAGGATGGTGGTGATTGGACAGCACCATGACCAAATTTGGTGTCCCTCCAGACGCAGAAGGTGAGGTCGTTTTTTTTTAGCCACTCTGAACTGGTGCTTGTCCAACCCAGCCTGCTTGGTCAGTAGTAGTTTGTTTTTGGGGAGTCCCTTTCTGTTGGCACAAACAGTCCATGGCTCTTCATGTCCTCGAAAAGCTGCACCCCTGAGTAGAAGTTGTCCATATAAATGGACAGATGAGACCCATAGTAGGGTTTGGCTAAATCCATGACGACACCGTGGCAAGGTTCTTCTCCCTCATCCCCTCACGCCCTTGGTAGACCTGGACATTGGTCACATAGCCAGTTGAGCTCTCCGCCATGACCCACACCTTCACACCCCATTTTATTGGTTTGAGGGGCAGATACTGGCGGAAGGTGAGTCTCCCCTTGAACTTCACCATGCTCTCGTCCACCGAGACGTTTCCGTTGACCTCGTAGTACAGTGCCTGGTATTGTTTGGTGAGGTAGTTCAGAAACCACCTGAGTTTCCACAGCTTGTCAGACCGGTCCAGATCATTTTCCTGGTTCTCTTGTAGATGTAGATACCTGAAAATGCACATAAGTAAGTTGGATGAAAGCATGTATGACACATTTTTACTTATCATTATTAGCAATCATCAGACATCATTATTATCATCATCATCATCATCATCATCATCATCATCATCATCATCATCATTATTATAATTAGTATTATTTACCACCATCATCATCAGACATCATTATCGTCATCAGACATCATTATTATCGTGATTATTTGTATAATTATTATCACCATATATTGTCATAGTTATTAGTATTATTAGCAAGCATCATCAGACATAATTATTGTCATTATTTTTATTTAGTATCACCATGATGGTGATACTAAATAAAAATAATGACAATAATTATGTTCAAAGCAGCTAACTATTGGCTCAGTTATAACACAACAAAGGACCTGTGACAGGCGTGCGCAAACCGCAAGAGGGCACACATTTCCCACCTAATCATAACCAGCATAAATAATAACATAGCAATAAATGATTTATTTGACCGATGATGATTTATGCTATGTTATTATTTATGCTGGTTATGATTAGGTGGGAAATGTGTGCCCTCTTGCGGTTTGCGCACGCCTGTCACAGGTCCTTTGTTGTGTTATAACTGAGCCAATAGTTAGCTGCTTTGAACCGATTGGCCCATCAGAATAGACACCCCATCCATCAAACCCCCATATCATCCATCAGAGGTGATATTTCCTCTTATAATAATCTTGGAAGACACTACACTTTGTACAATCACTATGTATGTGTGCAGTATTTGCACTTGTATATATATTTGTTTTATTTGTACTTATCATACTTTCATTATTTCAATCTTCTCTCTCTTACAAGATACTGGATAATCAGAATTTAGCCCAAATCCTGAAACATTTCAGGTTGTAAATCAAACTTTCAGTGGGACTTTGAATTTAAGTGTGTTTAGGAAATGTATTGATTTGATGTATTCCATGGTTTTTAATAAACATTAAGTCTGACATTACTTTCATTACTGACCATCCGGTTAGCTGGTGACTGAAATTGTGATTCTTGGATTATGGCATCGGATTACAAAAAAAGGAATTTGTCAGACCAAGATATTGTCTAACATGGAGTAATCTGTTACGAGGCGGGAGGGGGAAAAGTAGAACCCAATATGTGGATTGACAGGAGAGCACCGAAACTGCGGATTCTAGCCTGTACCCTCTGGCAGGGGGACTGCCAATGGAAATTAGCCTTTTGGCTAAAATTGGGTGCATTTACATCTGTAAAATGTTTTATTAATGTACACTGTCCCCCTTGAACAAATAAAGTAAACCTAACCTAACAGGAGGAAGGAGACGGTGGTTGCTCTTATCAACGTGGTGTGTCTTTTAATATCAGAACACAGGAGCAAGCAGGAATATATACAAATACAAAACAAAAGCAAAAATACAAACACGAACTGTTACACTAAAACAAAGATGAACAAAACGGAATACTAATAAAACTTACTAAGACTTAACAAACAGCAGGGCAAGGCAGACGACAGCAGTGAACAAACAGGAACGGGAACACGGAGGTATGACACCACCCAGGAAGTGAGAACAGGACACAGACTAATTACAATTGAAAACACCTGGCAGGCCAGTCTAAAACACAGAAACAATTAACACCAACTAAACCCAAAAGCAATAACACAACAACAACCAAAGCAATCTCACAAACAACAACCAGATTATTAAATCTTGAGTTCCGTTTAGAATCAATACATGATGTGATATGTTCCCTATTGTCATCCCACCCAGGGATGATGGTCAGAGGCAGAGTAGGGGCGCGGCACCGAGCATTGGAAGGAAAGGATGGCAGACTGTCATGACAATGAATGAATATGTTCATAAGGTGCTACGGTCTGCTCCCATTGACTTTTCAATTGCAAATCAATTAGTAGGAGTGTATCCCACTGCTATACAAATGCTTATTACGTTATGCCCGGGCCATTGGCTCTGGTATGTCATCAGTGTTGTTGTGTTTTATTTGTAAATTGATCTGTGGGTAGACATATAGCCAGGTAAATTAAGTTTGGGCAGCATTGAGTTAGAGGAAGGGAAGTTCAAGTTCTTTATAAAAGTTATTTATTTGTCAAATATACAACAATACAGGCACATTGCAACAGTGCACAATTAAGAAACAATGCATACAAGAATGGTAACAATAAGTAATAGTAGTGAGATCAAATAAAATATGAAATGAGGTAAGATCAAATAAAATAGTCAATGTTTACAGAAAGTGTCTTGCGTATAAGTGTATGTGCATATTAAGGTGAAGTGCAGGGTGTGTGTGTTTGTGTGTTCAAGAGTTTTTATCAGGTGTGTGTTCAAGAGTCTTTAATAGGGATATCTCCTGTTCTTGTCCTTGTTCAGGAGTCTTGTGGCTTGTGGGAAAAAACTGCCCCTGAACCTACTGGTTCTTGTGCGGATGTTCCGGTTTCTCCGCTAGTGAAAAAAAATCATATTCATGCATGGATCAAATAAAGTACATAAAACCATCTCTTAGGCATTTTCTGGTTAGTTAAACAAGGTGAAAAACAAACGCTTATTACAAAGCATTGCCTCTCTTTTTCCCAAAACAAAAGCCTTGCTTTGTCTCACTAAAGTATCATGTATAAACATAACCCTACCAATAGTGTTGTAACTAGAGAACAAAACCAGTGAAAAATGCCAGTGGATGGATTACTAAATTTCAAATAACGTATATACAATGTTCTTTTAGGCATTTCCTAGTTGTTAAACATGAAAATGGCCAAGAGAACATTAAATATTTAATCTATAAACATAACACTGTTCTGACAGCACAATAGTGATGTAATTGGGAGATTATTTACAGATAAAAACGGATTTAAATGCATAGGTTTATACAATAGACAGAAGAATGTTTGATTTATGTCCAATATGAATGCGCTGTTGAGTATGTAAATGTTTTTAATGAGATTTCTACTTATTTTTAGTGTCTGACACATGTATGGATACACTGGTGATTCTTTAAGTTTCCAGAGTGAACAAAGCTCTTCCCACACTGGTCACAGGGATAGCGCTTCTCTCAAGAATGAATATTCTGGTGTCTCTTTAAGTGTCCAGATGTACTGAAGCTCTTCCCACATTGGTCACATTGGCTTCTCTCCTGTATGAATACGCTGGTGTCTCTTTAAGTTGCCAGACTGACTGAAGCTCTTCCCACACTGGTCACAGGGATAGAACTTCTCTCCTGTATGAATGTTCTGGTGTGTCTTAAAGTTACAAAAGTTTCTGAAGCTCTTCCCACACTGGTCACAGTGGTAGGGCTTCTCTCCTGTATGAATACGCTGGTGTGTCTTTAAGGTTCCAGACTCTCTGAAGCTCTTCCCACACTGGTCACAGTGGTACGGCTTCTCTCCTGTATGAATACGCTGGTGTCTCTTTAAGTGTTCAGAGCGACTGAAGCCTTCCCCACATTGGTCACAGTGATAGGGCTTCTCTCCTGTATGAATACGCTGGTGTGTCTTTAAGGTTCCAGAATGACTGAAGCGTTCCCCACATTGGTCACAGTGGTACGGCTTCTCTCCTGTATGAATACGCTGGTGTATTTTTAAGGTTCCAGGCCGACTGAAGCCTTCCCCACATTGGTCACAGTGGTAGGGCTTCTCTCCTGTATGAATACGATGGTGTGTCTTTAAGTGTTCAGAGCGACTGAAGCCTTCCCCACATTGGTCAGTGGTAGGGCTTCTCTCCTGTATGAATACGCTGGTGTCTTTTTAGGTCTCCAGACTGACTGAAGCTCTTCCCACATTGGTCACAGCAGTGAGGCCTTGACTCAGCCATTATTGTATTTGTTGTTGGGGAACAATTGTATCTGGAATAGAGAGAAACATTGCAATGATTTCAGAATGTGTAATTCTATATTGTATATTTCCTGATTGTTAAACAATGTGAAAATGGCCAAGAGAACAATACATACTTAATCTATGAACATAATACTGTTCTGACAATATTGATGTAATTAAGTTTGCAGATTTTATTTTGTAATGCATAGGTTTATACAATAGGCAGAAGTAAGTGGATTTCTGTTCAGTATGAATGCGCTGTTGAGTATATAGATTCATGAACGCTTTTGATATTGCAGTTGCTGACATTTTCACTAGAGGACAGCACATAAGAATGAACGGACACCCCCATGAGAGACTTCACTTAGCACTTTGGATAAAAACGCTAAATGCAGTCCATTTTACCTTTACCATGAGTACTTCGGTAAAACAGCCCTGTTCTCATACAATAGAGCCAATAGTTGAGCAGTTAGCTGCTTGGAACTGATTGGCCAATCAGAAGAATAATAGACTCCCCATCCATCAAACACATGGTGATATTTCCTCCTCCAATCACCTTGGAAGACAACTATTAGGCTACACTTTGTACAATCACCATGCATCACTGCACTATCTGCATATATTTGAGTTTAATTTGTACATATTTCACTTCAAATATATAAATATTCTCTCTCTTACTGGTTGAGCTAATCATAGGCAAATTGAAGTTCAATTTTAAGCTATTGCCCATCAGAGGTATTACCCTAACCCTAACGAACAAGCAAAAAAAAGAAACCATGTGGGGCTAGACTGCATTACCAGGGAAGTTAGTGTAGAGTTATGTGTAAAAAGAGGAAATTGTCAAAAAATAAACAGGCAAATTATGAATAAACCACCACTACACACAAACCAAATCAAAATAGTTATACACTCAAATGTACCTACTCTCAGCAAGCTAAGTGACTCAAAGCACAATGAAACAAGATGGCAACTTTTTATTGTAGTTGGTTCATGGTACAAATTCAATGTAACTATCAATAACCTATAGATATTTTTGGATCTCGATAGCTAATTGTATCGTTAGCGCCCTGATGTAGATACCAAAGCAGACAGGTCCAAAACCATAGTTTAGGTTGTACCAAACTTGTAGCCATATTGTAAGAAAGAGAACTACACAAGATTCTGTGCAAAGCCATCTATTTCTTAGCCCAGGGCTACATTTGTGAATGTTATTGTTAATCCTGCATTGGGTCTAATCCTGCTTTAGAGCAAGTATTGCTAGCTAAAGGCTAAAGTCAGGATTATCCCATTTTAGAATGTGCCAGTGAGAAATCTCTAACAGAAAAGTATCATGGTATTTATGTCAATAAAAAAATGATGTAAACACCATATTACCATCAGTATCATGGTTTAAATGGGATTATACAGTCGTATTTTTTAACTACAAAAGTGGTACCAAGGTGATACATGACTGTTACTGTTATACTGTGGGTTACTTTCCTCATTTTATACATAACTCTACATTAACTTCCCTAGTAGTGCAGTTTAGCCCCACATGGTTTATTTGCTTTGATTGTTCATTCATTGTTTATTTGAGTTATGTATATTACATCCAGTTGACTTCATCCCTCCTTCATTGTGGTCTGCATGTAGGCCTTGTATGAACACAGCAGAAGAAAGGTCAGAGCAGAGTCATGGACCTGCTGTCTACAACACCCGTTCTACATCTCCTCCTGCTGAACATCTCAAACACTTCCACTGTTGCCATCAAACTGAACACAGGGGGAGGTGGGCTAGCTCGTTTTAAGGCTGCTAGCCAACCTCTGAGGGCTAGTTTACGTTTGAAAGGCAATGAGTTGTAAATTAAATCAAATGTATATGTAAAGCCCAATATCACACGGTAATGCCCCCATGGGCTGAACAAGTCTTCTTTAATTAAACAAGTCAAGAAAAAACATCACAATCAATCAAGAACAAAAAACACCATAAATCCAAATATGCAACACTCCCAGACAAAATTACCCTTTAAATACACTTTTTGATATTGCAATTACTGACATTTTCACTAGAGCACATAATAATGAATGGAAACCCCCATAAGAGACTTCACTTTGGATAAAAGCGCTACATACATCCAGAGTACTTCAGTCTGGAAAACAGCCCTGTTCTCATACAAGCCATTCAAGCCAATAGTTGAGCAGTTAGCTGATTTGAACTGATTGGCCAATCAGAATAGACACCCCATCCATCATACACAAGGTGATATTTCCTCCTCCAATCCTCTTGGAAGACCATTATTAGGCTACACTTTGTACACTCACTATGCATCACTGCAATATCTGCATATATTTTACTTTAATTCTTCACATATTTTACTTTAAATATAGCAATCTTCTCTCTCTTGCAATAAACTGGGTATGCTAATCAGAGGCAAATTAAATCATTATGTAAGTCGAACACTGTTGAGAGGGTTGATGGGGACATGTTCAATCACATGTATTTCCTTCTAAAAACACAACAATACTGATGACATACCAGAGCCAATGGCCCGAGCATAACGTAATAAGCATTTGTATAGCAGTGGGATACACTCCTCTTAATTTATTTGCAATTGAAAAGTTAATAGGAGCAGACTGGAGCACCCTACAGATGGTTTAACGGCTGGAATGGTGGTAGTATTGTTCTCACTGAAAAGCTACCAAATACCTCTGATGGACAATAGCTTAACGTTACGCTCAATTTACATGACAGTCTGCCATCCTTTCCTTCCAATGCTCTGTGCCGCGCCCCTACTCTGCCTCTGATTGGCTCTGACCCTCATCCCCAGGTGGGATGACAATAGGGAACATATCACTTCCTGTATTGATTCTAAACGGAACTCAAGATTTAATTGTCAAAGACGGGACAATTCTGTATTTTATGAGAGTCTTGTATAGGCACTAGTTCTTGTCTAATATTAGTTGTACTTTAAATAACAAAAGTGTAGTTTACTGTTGCAAATTAATAGTTTGTTTCTCACTTGCAAATCTGTTGTTGTATTTGGACTATTGTTCACTATTAAAAGACTGAAATTGTAAAAGGAAAATATCAAACCTGTTTTTGACCTGCATTCCAGCCACTTAAAGGGGAACACCACCAATTTTCAACACTGAAATATGTATTTGTTTGTTCATTATTATCCTCTAGTGAAAATGTCAGCAACTGCAATATAGAAAGCTGTATTTAAAGGGCTATTCTACTGAAATCTACTCTTAGGTTGTAATTCCAGTCTGCTCCCATTGACTTTTCAATTGCAAATAAATTAAGGAGTGTATCCCACTGCTATACAAATGCTTATTACGTTATGCTCGGGCCATTGGCTCTGGTATGTCATCAGTATTGTTGTGTTTTTAGAAGGAAATACATGCGTTTGAACATGTCCCCATCAAACCTCTCAACAAAACTAAAACAAATAAAAATGCTTTATACATCAATAATCTAATGGAATCTTTAACTTGTTCAACATAGTTTCATTCTAAATCTAGTAATACTGAGTTGAGACTTTTCAATGGAAGAACCAAGAACATAATTTTAGAATTTTACATAATGAATAAATGTGAGGCTTAACAAGTCCTCCACCTGTCCTAGGAAGACCGAGTGCATCTCATTCTGTAGTGACAAATCCTCTTCACCCTGAGACCTGAAGACATACAACGTTCTCTTAGGCATTTCCTGGTTGTTAAATAAGGTGAAATGGCCAATAGAGAACATTAAATACTTCATCTACAAAATAACACTGTTCTAACAGGACAGTAATGATGTAAGAGGAATATTTGCAGATTTTAAATTTGTATTTGGATACAGTCATCAAATAGGGAGAGGTAAAGCATAGTCAAGGTTTGATCAACAACAAAAATAAATGATGGAATAATGAGACTGACCTCTGATAGCACATGGTCTTAAGACGGTTTGGAAATGTGAAACATAGTGTCAATTTTAACCATTTCCAGAGTGACTGAAGCCCTTCCTACATTGGTATTATACGTCTACAAGGCTTACAACTTGTGGGTATAAACCATTTACATATGCAAATAGGTGATCTTACTGTTATTTGGCTTAAAGATTCACTATAGAGTTTTGTTTTCGTTTTTAATAACACAAGAGAGAAGAAAAACAGTAAACGTATTTAGCAGGCTCTGCAAACAAAAAACCCTTTCTCAGAAACTGCATAGTGCCCCTTTAAAATAATATTTCAAATGGAAGAAATGTTCCTTTAAAAAAAATTAAACCATTGGCAATTTTTTTTTTGCTGCTTGGAACTGATTGGCCAATCGGAATAATAATAGACTCCCCATCCATCAAACACATGGTGATATATCCTCCCCCAATCACCTTGGAAGACAACTATTAGGCTACACTTTGTACAATCACTATGCATCACTGCACTATCTGCA
Source organism: Notolepis coatsorum (assembly GCF_963971535.1). NCBI lineage: Eukaryota > Metazoa > Chordata > Actinopteri > Aulopiformes > Paralepididae > Notolepis > Notolepis coatsorum. Next base: position 3,624,148 of record NC_140177.1, read on the forward strand.
TATATTTGAGTTTAATTTGTACATATTTCACTTCAAATATATAAATATTCTCTCTCTTACTGGTTGAGCTAATCATAGGCAAATTGAAGTTCAATTTTAAGCTATTGCCCATCAGAGGTATTACCCTAACCCTAACGAACAAGCAAAAAAAAGAAACCATGTGGGGCTAGACTGCATTACCAGGGAAGTTAGTGTAGAGTTATGTGTAAAAAGAGGAAATTGTCAAAAAATAAACAGGCAAATTATGAATAAACCACCACTACACACAAACCAAATCAAAATAGTTATACACTCAAATGTACCTACTCTCAGCAAGCTAAGTGACTCAAAGCACAATGAAACAAGATGGCAACTTTTTATTGTAGTTGGTTCATGGTACAAATTCAATGTAACTATCAATAACCTATAGATATTTTTGGATCTCGATAGCTAATTGTATCGTTAGCGCCCTGATGTAGATACCAAAGCAGACAGGTCCAAAACCATAGTTTAGGTTGTACCAAACTTGTAGCCATATTGTAAGAAAGAGAACTACACAAGATTCTGTGCCAATCCCGCTATTTCTTAGCCCAGGGTTACATTTGTGAATGTTATTGTTAATCCTGCATTGGGTCTAATCCTGCTTTAGAGCAAGTATTGCTAGCTCAAGGCTAAAGTCAGGATTATCCCATTTTAGAATGTGCCAGTGAGAAATCTCTAACAGAAAAGTATCATGGTATTTATGTCAATAAAACATTATGTAAACACCATATTACCATCAGTATCATGGTTTAAATGGGATTATACAGTCGTATTTTTTAACTACAAAAGTGGTACCAAGGTGATACATGACTGTTACTGTTATACTGTGGGTTACTTTCCTCATTTTATACATAACTCTACATTAACTTCCCTAGTAGTGCAGTTTAGCCCCACATGGTTTATTTTCTTTGATTGTTCATTCATTGTTTATTTGAGTTATGTATATTACATCCAGTTGACTTCACCCCTCCTTCATTGTGGTCTGCATGTAGGCCTTGTATGAACACAGCAGAAGAAAGGTCAGAGCAGAGTCATGGACCTGCTGTCTACAACACCCGTTCTACATCTCCTCCTGCTGAACATCTCAAACACTTCCACTGTTGCCATCAAACTGAACACAGGGGGAGGTGGGCTAGCTCGTTTTAAGGCTGCTAGCCAACCTCTGAGGGCTAGTTTACGTTTGAAAGGCAATGAGTTGTAAATTAAATCAAATGTATATGTGACTCCGCCCAGCGTGCGAGCCTACAACTCGGCGATCCAGGTTCCTGACGAGAATGGAAAGTATTTTTTTTTTTTCTTTTTTTTCATTTCCGTTTTTTTTTTTTTTTTATATATACTTACAGTTCGAGGGTTGAAGAACATATTTAGTATAACAGCGAACATATATAATAACTCTAATTGTGTTTAAATTGTGTTTAAAAATGGCTCCTTGAGACATACTATGATCGTCTCTCACGAAGCTCTGGGGGCTGTTCCCTCCGGCTGCCCTATTTTTGCATGTGAAAGGCTGCTGTTATGTGAGGTACGCCCCCACACTGTCTGGTGTTTATAATTCACAGCACCTCTGTAGCCCACAACACTTGTTTGCTGCTTAGATAACATCGACATGGCCGCACAAAGATTATCAGTTGCTCTTAATAGAGGAAGAGATGGAATGAGTATAGACTCCTCGGCGTTAATGAGTGACCACATCACGGACTACTTCGGTGACAACAACTTGAAGAGGAACTCCGAAAGATACACGCTTTCGACTGCAAGTGCCAGGCGCGCCGAAAGGAAAATTCAGAACGATCTGCCCTGTCTTGTTGAGCTAATTTACCAAAACCGATTGGACACCGCGTCGTTGACACCAAGAGAAAGGGACATGTGTCTGTTGTCCATTATTGGAACATGCCAAAATGTTTCAGAGAAGACGAAAAGTACAAAGAGTAAACGCTGTCCGTGTGGCTTCGAGGACAACATACAGATTTCACGACGTTGTTGTCTGTCGTCCAACGTTCTGTTTCATTTATGGGTAAGTGTCTTTATGCTTGTATATTGTATTGGACGTAGATGTATTGTATTGGACGTATATGTATGTTTAGCAATAGCAATAAATCGGTTTAAATAGGTGTTAAAGTCTAGAGATAGTCGTCAAATCCTATTCTACCCGGCGAGGGCGTCCATTTTGGATATTCTGGGTAGTGTAGTTTTTGTGCGGCCATTTTGTAATGCACATCGCTAGGATAGGGATTCTTAAAAACGACACCTGAATGTAAACAAGAGTGATTGATTGATTGATTGAAAAGTTTATTAACAGATTGCAGAATGGGTACAGTACAGTACAGCTCAATACATACAATTGTTAAGGGGATGCAGACCAGAGAAAGACTTTCATCTTGTTTACATCAGGGTCCCCCATTTTCAATTCATCATAACATAATATATGACATACATGACATACAGATACAGTGTGTACAATGTGTGTATTTCATTCGTTAATTCTCTTCCCTATTGTTAACATTTTTGTTTAGGATCAGCGATGCGCGACAGATGGCCTCACACCGCGGGAGATTTCGTGTTGTTGGTCAGAGATCCTTCCTTCGGTTGTGGAAAGCACTCCTTCCGCAGATAATGATCACACAACCCAGGACAGATCTGTGTTCTCAATGCTACTCCAACAATCACCAATTACAGCAAGCCGCGGGAAGGCCAGAGAAGTTGCAGGTGGAGAAACTCCAGGTGTGTACAGTCTACTTTCACTACTACACTACTACTATCTAATCTACGAATTCCAATCTGGCTTCAGAACATCCCACTCCACTGACACATGCCTTCTCTATTTGAATGACCACATCAAACAAGAGGTGGACGCAGGCAAATACTGCGGCATGGCCATATCGCCCAGCCCTAGCTTCAACACACATGACATTAGGATAACCTGAGGATAACTGAGCACTGCCACCTCATTAGCCGTGTGTGTGTGTGTGTGTATTGAGCCGTACTGTGTTGTACCCATTCTGCAATCTGTTAAATAACGTTTTCATTCATTCATGCTTTCATCCAGGTGCAGTTAAAACATCTGGCCCTTGTTGACAGAGAATGTGACATCTGGGAGGCTTCTTCAAAAGATTCCCACAAATAAAGAAATACCAGCACTTCAGCTTCGATGCCAACAGTCCTGGCATGGTGACGGCAAAATTACACTGTGACGATACAGAGCCATTCACGTTTCAGCTGTTGAAAGACCCAAAACGCTACCCAACCATCTCTGGTTTTCCTGTCCTCCCCCCACCTGGTCTAGACAACGACCGACAGGAATATCTTTATAAGGAGATAAGACAATACTGTTCTGATGACGCAAAAGACATTACATGCCCACTCCCAACGTCTAGAGCACCTCAGAACAAGAAGACTGTACGATGTTAGATACCATGGAGAAGACACATGGATGTAGAGCACACACACACACACACACACTGTACTAGCAGTCACTTTAACATGAACACACACACACACTCATGCTGCACACGCTCACAATGTAAGGTCACTTTAAAAAAATTAAACAAGAACAGGAGTGGTTCTTGTAGAGTAAAAGCTTTTGTAAAATTCTTGTACATATAAAAGCTTCATTTAAACTTGTGTAATTCAGCAGTTCAACAAGTTGAAAGTACTAAACTCCTTGGAGTGATGCTGGATTGCACTTGGTCTCAGCATATTAATTATATTGTTTTAAAAATGGGAAGAGCAATTGGTATTTCCAGGAAATGTGCTTCTTTTGTTGCCCGTCCCCTTTTATGTCAGATAGTGCAAAGTTTAGTTTTATGTCATCTTGACTATTGCTCTGCGATGTGGTCATCTGCTGCCAGTGGTGACCTCAGGAAGCTCCAGGTGGTCCAGAACAGGGCAGCACGTTTGGTACTGGGCTGCTCACTAAGGTCTAATGTGAGCCGTATGCATGCCCGCCTCTCTTGGCTTAACGTTGAAAATAGATTGTCTTTTAATATACTTGTGCTGTTCAAGTTGGTCATGAGCAGTAAGACTCCTGTTTTTATACATAATCAGATTGTTTTTAGTAATACTGTGCACGAGCATTACACTAGAGGTTCCAGTAGTGGGCAGCTTGAATTGCCAGGTCCTAGAACCAGCGCTCTGGGGAGATCCTTTATTTTTAGAGCATTAACTCTGTGGAATGGCCTGCCTCGGAACCTCTGCTGCATTTACAGTAGATTCACTTTTAAAAAGAATCTTAAATTGTTTTTAAATTGTTTTTAACACTGTAAAGTAATTTTTTGTTTTTGTTTTACACTAATGTAATTTTTGCTATATTAATTGTTACAGTAGGTTCATTATGCATTGTGTGCACTGACTTTTAATAATTTAGTTTTTTGCAATAGTGATTGTTTTTGTGTTTTTTTGTGTGTGGACCCCAGGAAGACTAGCTGGTTGCTATCGCACCAGCTAATGGGGATCCTTAATAAAATCAAATCAAATCAAATATACCTGATATGTCTTATTCTTATTACTTGTATTATTGCATTTCACTGTATGCCCTGGTATGTATGCAATGAATTAAAAAAAAATGTCACTTTAAACTAAATGGAAAGGTCACTTTAAAGGAAAGAACCGATGTGGTTCTTGTATAGTTTAGATTATTGTAGTATAGCATAATGACAGAGTTGAAACTGTATTAGCATGTCTATTTTTATCATGCACATCTTATGCCTTCTTATTACCTGTTTATGTATTTTATTATTGCACAATCGATGCAGGCATGGCCACCCGCATTTCACGGTATGCCCTGGTATGTATGTGACAAATAAACCTCTTTAATCTTGAACTTTGTACACAGCTGTTTCTGCATTTAGACAGGTTTCACAGAGACTTGAAAAAGTTGGGACTTTTAGTCAAGCAGCCAATCCTATTATAATTATAGTGACCCTGTATAGCTCTATGGGTGCCAGGGTTAGGGGTTTCATTCACTGTAGCTCAACGGAGATCATGGCACTAAGACTGCCACGGTTAGGGGTTTCATTCACTGTAGCTCAACGGGTAGAGCATGGCACTAACACTGCCAGGGTTAGGGGTTTCATTCACTGTAGCTCAACGGAGATCATGGCACTAACACTGCCACGGTTAGGGGTTTCATTCACTGTAGCTCAACGGGTAGAGCATGGCACTAACACTGCCACGGTTAGGGGTTTCATTCACTGTAGCTCAACGGGTAGAGCATGGCACTAACACTGCCACGGTTAGGGGTTTCATTCACTGTAGCTCAACGGGTAGAGCATGGCACTAACACTGCCAGGGTTAGGGGTTTCATTCACTGTAGCTCAACGGAGATCATGGCACTAAGACTGCCAGGGTTAGGGGTTTCATTCACTGTAGCTCAAAGGAGATCATGGCACTAACACTGCCACGGTTAGGGGTTTCATTCACTGTAGCTCAACGGGTAGAGCATGGCACTAAGACTGCCAGGGTTAGGGGTTTCATTCACTGTAGCTCAACGGGTAGAGCATGGCACTAACACTGCCACGGTTAGGGGTTTCATTCACTGTAGCTCAACGGGTAGAGCATGACACTAAGACTGCCAGGGTTAGGGGTTTCATTCACTGTAGCTCAACGGGTAGAGCATGGCACTAACACTGCCACGGTTGGATCATTGGGTGGAGTGCCGACTTGTAATTGTGTAATGATAGATGTATAACCTGAACACTGTACATATCTGTTTTCAGGAAACACTGGGCTATACAAAGAATATGCTGTGATGTCACATGAATGTATAAATATATGGCCATGCATTTAATCTCTCTCTTTTTTATAAAATCATTATAGCCAACATGCAATATATCCCATTGATTGGTACAATGGGACAGACATTTGTTTTATACAGCTATAACCTGCATTCTTTCAAAATATATCATTAATCAATAAAACAGATATTGGAATACATAAATAAAGGTTTTCAATTCAATAACTGAAATATACATTATTCAGACTAGTAGTTATATTACTACTACAATAGAAAATGTTTGATTTTGTATCTGATCTGTCAGAATGGCTGTCACAGCACTTAATTATGTTAATACTATTCAGGGGAGAGGTGTGGCTGGGAGGTATTGTTTACGCCCAGCAGAATCCTGGCAAAAGGTGTCAAATCTTTAAGAGCTGTTTTCTCTGCTTAGGTCTTTGGGGAAAAAAGACTGCTACAAGATTTAAAATTAGCACATCACAATAATAACATTCTCAGATTTCAAAGTATGACACATCATTTGAAAGCTTACATTCTGTACTTTCACAATCTGGAAAAATCTGGAAAATGAAAAAATAGACATGTAGGCTATAGCACTGGTCGGGGTCACATATGTAAAGCCCAATATCACACGGTAATGCCCCCATGGGCTGAACAAGTCTTCTTTAATTAAACAAGTCAAGAAAAAACATCACAATCAATCAAGAACAAAAAACACCATAAATCCAAATATGCAACACTCCCAGACAAAATTACCCTTTAAATACACTTTTTGATATTGCAATTACTGACATTTTCACTAGAGCACATAATAATGAATGGAAACCCCCATAAGAGACTTCACTTTGGATAAAAGCGCTACATACATCCAGAGTACTTCAGTCTGGAAAACAGCCCTGTTCTCATACAAGCCATTCAAGCCAATAGTTGAGCAGTTAGCTGATTTGAACTGATTGGCCAATCAGAATAGACACCCCATCCATCATACACAAGGTGATATTTCCTCCTCCAATCCTCTTGGAAGACCATTATTAGGCTACACTTTGTACACTCACTATGCATCACTGCAATATCTGCATATATTTTACTTTAATTCTTCACATATTTTACTTTAAATATAGCAATCTTCTCTCTCTTGCAATAAACTGGGTATGCTAATCAGAGGCAAATTAAATCATTATGTAAGTCGAACACTGTTGAGAGGGTTGATGGGGACATGTTCAATCACATGTATTTCCTTCTAAAAACACAACAATACTGATGACATACCAGAGCCAATGGCCCGAGCATAACGTAATAAGCATTTGTATAGCAGTGGGATACACTCCTCTTAATTTATTTGCAATTGAAAAGTTAATAGGAGCAGACTGGAGCACCCTACAGATGGTTTAACGGCTGGAATGGTGGTAGTATTGTTCTCACTGAAAAGCTACCAAATACCTCTGATGGACAATAGCTTAACGTTACGCTCAATTTACATGACAGTCTGCCATCCTTTCCTTCCAATGCTCTGTGCCGCGCCCCTACTCTGCCTCTGATTGGCTCTGACCCTCATCCCCAGGTGGGATGACAATAGGGAACATATCACTTCCTGTATTGATTCTAAACGGAACTCAAGATTTAATTGTCAAAGACGGGACAATTCTGTATTTTATGAGAGTCTTGTATAGGCACTGGTTCTTGTCTAATATTAGTTGTACTTTAAATAACAAAAGTGTAGTTTACTGTTGCAAATTAATAGTTTGTTTCTCACTTGCAAATCTGTTGTTGTATTTGGACTATTGTTCACTATTAAAAGACTGAAATTGTAAAAGGAAAATATCAAACCTGTTTTTGACCTGCATTCCAGCCACTTAAAGGGGAACACCACCAATTTTCAACACTGAAATATGTATTTGTTTGTTCATTATTATCCTCTAGTGAAAATGTCAGCAACTGCAATATAGAAAGCTGTATTTAAAGGACTATTCTACTGAAATCTACTCTTAGGTTGTAATTCCAGTCTGCTCCCATTGACTTTTCAATTGCAAATAAATTAAGGAGTGTATCCCACTGCTATACAAATGCTTATTACGTTATGCTCGGGCCATTGGCTCTGGTATGTCATCAGTATTGTTGTGTTTTTAGAAGGAAATACATGCGTTTGAACATGTCCCCATCAAACCTCTCAACAAAACTAAAACAAATAAAAATGCTTTATACATCAATAATCTAATGGAATCTTTAACTTGTTCAACATAGTTTCATTCTAAATCTAGTAATACTGAGTTGAGACTTTTCAATGGAAGAACCAAGAACATAATTTTAGAATTTTACATAATGAATAAATGTGAGGCTTAACAAGTCCTCCACCTGTCCTAGGAAGACCGAGTGCATCTCATTCTGTAGTGACAAATCCTCTTCACCCTGAGACCTGAAGACATACAACGTTCTCTTAGGCATTTCCTGGTTGTTAAATAAGGTGAAATGGCCAATAGAGAACATTAAATACTTCATCTACAAAATAACACTGTTCTAACAGGACAGTAATGATGTAAGAGGAATATTTGCAGATTTTAAATTTGTATTTGGATACAGTCATCAAATAGGGAGAGGTAAAGCATAGTCAAGGTTTGATCAACAACAAAAATAAATGATGGAATAATGAGACTGACCTCTGATAGCACATGGTCTTAAGACGGTTTGGAAATGTGAAACATAGTGTCAATTTTAACCATTTCCAGAGTGACTGAAGCCCTTCCTACATTGGTATTATACGTCTACAAGGCTTACAACTTGTGGGTATAAACCATTTACATATGCAAATAGGTGATCTTACTGTTATTTGGCTTAAAGATTCACTATAGAGTTTTGTTTTCGTTTTTAATAACACAAGAGAGAAGAAAAACAGTAAACGTATTTAGCAGGCTCTGCAAACAAAAAACCCTTTCTCAGAAACTGCATAGTGCCCCTTTAAAATAATATTTCAAATGGAAGAAATGTTCCTTTAAAAAAAATTAAACCATTGGCAATTTTTTTTTTTGCTGCTTGGAACTGATTGGCCAATCGGAATAATAATAGACTCCCCATCCATCAAACACATGGTGATATATCCTCCTCCAATCACCTTGGAAGACAACTATTAGGCTACACTTTGTACAATCACTATGCATCACTGCACTATCTGCATATATTTGAGTTTAATTTGTACATATTTCACTTCAAATATATAAATATTCTCTTTCTTACAATATACTGGTTGAGCTAATCAGAGGCAAATTGAAGTTCAATGTTAAGCTATTGCCCATCAGAGGTATTACCCTAACCCTAACCCTAATCAACAAGCGAAGAAAATAAACCATGTGGGGCTAGACTGCATTACCAGGGAAGTTAGTGTAGAGTTATGTGTAAAAAGAGGAAATTGTCAAAAAATAAACAGGCACATTATTAACAAACCACCACAATGAAACAAGATGTCTACTTTTTATTGTAGTTGGTTCATGGTACAAATTCAATGTAACAATCAAATTCAATGTAACTATCAATAACCTATAGATATTTTTGCATCTCGATAGCTAATTGTATCGTTAGCGCCCTGATGTGCCTGATCAGCCTCTAGATACCAAAGCAGACAGGTCCAAAACCATAGTTTAGGTTGTACCAAAATGTGTAGCCATATTGTAAGAAAGAGAACTACACAAGATTCTGTGCAAATCCCGCTATTTCTTAGCCCAGGGCTACATTTGTGAATCTTATTGTTAATCCTGCATTGGGTCTAATCCTGCTTTAGAGCAAGTCTTGCTAGCTCAAGGCTAAAGTCAGGATTATCCCATTATAGAATGTGCCAGTGAGACATCTCTAACAGAAAAGTATCATGGTATTTATGTCAATAAAAAAATTATGTAAACGCCATATTACCATCAGTATCATGGTTTAAATGGGATTATACAGTGGTATTATTTAACTACAAAAGTGGTACCAATGTGATACATGACTGTTACTGTTATAATGTGGGTTACTTTGCTCTTTTTACACAACTCTACATTAACTTCCCTAGTATTGCAGTTTAGCCCCACATGGTTTATTTTCTTTGATTGTTCATTCATTGTTTATTTGAGTTATGTATATTACATCCAGTTGACTTCACCCCTCCTTCATTGTGGTCTGCATGTAGGCCTTGTATGAACACAGCAGAAGAAAGGTCAGAGCAGAGTCATGGACCTGCTGTCTACAACACCCGTTCTACATCTCATCCTGCTGAACATCTCCAACACTTCCACTGTTGCCATCAAACTGAACACAGGGGGAGGTGGGCTAGCTAGTTTTAAGGCTGCTAGCCAGCCTTTGAGGGCTAGTTTACGTCTGAAAGGCAATGAGTTGTAAATTAAATCAAATGTATTTGTAAAGCCCAAGATCACAAGGCAATGCCCCCATGGGCTGGACCAGTCTTCTTTAATTAAACACGTCAAGAAGAAAGATCACAATCAATCAAGAACAAAAAACACCATACAATCCAAATATGCAACAATCCCAGACAAAATTACCCTTTAAATACACTTTTTGATATTGCAATTGCTGACATTTTCACTAGAGAACATAATAATGAACGGAAACCCCCATAAGAGACTTCACTTTAGGCATTTTCTGGTTAGTTAAACAAGGTGAAAAAAAATGCTTATTACGTTTTGCCCGTGCCAACTAACAACTCTGCTTAGAGACAGGGGTTGTGCCTGGGCTCAAGCCAGACACTCAGGGGATCCTGCTCATTGGTTAATTTAACTTCATCCCTCCTTCATTATGGTCTGCATTTAGGCCTTGTATGAACACAGGAGAAGAAGAAAGTCAGTCCAGAGTCTGAAGATGTTTAGGGTTTCCACCTGTCTCATAATATACAGAATTGTATTAGACAATTAAATCTTGAGTTCTGTTTAGAATCAATACAGGATGTGATATGTTCCCTATTGTCATCCCACCTGTGGATGAGGGTCAGAGGCAGAGTAGGGGCGCTGCACCGAACATTGGAAGGAAAGGATGGCAGACTGTCATGTAAATTGAGGCGTAACGTTAAGCTATTGCCCATCAGAGGTATTTGGGTAGCTATTCAGTGAGAACAATACTACCACCATTTCAGCCTGGTTTGGTTTCAGTGCCATTAGACCATCTGTAGGGTGCTCCAGTCTGCTCCCATTTACTTTTCAATTGCAAATAAATTAAGAGGAGTGTATTCCACTGCTATACAAATGCTTATTACGTTATGCCCGGGCCATTGGCTCTGGTATGTCATCAGTATTGTTGTGTTTTTAGAGGGAAATACATGTGATTGAACATGTCCCCATCAAACCTCTCAACAAAACAAAAACAAATAAAAATGCTTTATAAAACATCAATAATCTAATGGAATCTTTAACTTGTTCAACATAGTTTCATTCTAAATCTAGTAATACTGAGTTGAGACTTTTCAATGGAAGAACCAAGAACATAATTTTAGAATTTTACATAATGAATAAATGTGAGGCTTAACAGGTCCTCCACCTGTCCTAGGAAGACCGAGTGCATCTCATTCTGTAGTGACAAATCCTCTTCACCCTGAGACCTGAAGACATACAACGTTCTCTTAGGCATTTCCTGGTTGGTAAACAAGGTGAAATGACCAATAGAGAACATTAAATACTTCATCTACAAAATAACACTGTTCTTAGTAATGATGTAAGAGGAATATTTGCAGATTTTAATTTTTTATTTGGATACAGTCATCAAATAGGGAGAGGTAAAGCATAGTCCAGGTTTGATCAACAACAAAAATAAATGATGGAATAATGAGACTGGCCTCTGATAGCACATGGTCTTGAGAATGTTTGGAAATGTGAAACATAGTGTCAATTTTAACCATTTCCAGAGTGACTGAAGCCCTTCCTACATTGGTATTATTATACGTCTACAAGGCTTACAACTTGTGGGTATAAACCATTTACATATGCAAATAGGTGATCTTACAGTTATTTGGCTTAAAGATGCACTATGGAGTTTTGTTTTCATTTATAATAATGATAACAAGAGAGAATAAAAAACAGTAAATGTATTTAGCAGGCTCTGCAAACAAAAAACCCTCTCTCAGAAACTGCATAGTGCCCCTTTAAAATAATATTTCAAATGGAAGAAATGTTCCTTTAAAAAATAAATGAAACCATTGGCACATTTTTTTAAATCAATGATGGATAAGTACATGCAATAACCTCTTGAAATGTGTATTACAAAATAATATTAAAGCTGCAATAATTATTTTCTGAGGGCAGCAAGGAGCCATTGTAAACAAAGCATTGCCACTCTTTCTCCCAAAACAAAAGCCTTGCTTTGTCTCACTAAAGTGATCATTGTATAATGTATAAACATAACCCTACCTTGGTGGTACAATAGTGTTGTAACTAGAGAACAAACCCAGTGAAAAAAAAGTCAGTTTCATGCATGGATTACTAGATTTCAAATAAAGTATATACAATGGTCTTTTAGGCATTTCCTGGTTGTTAAACATGAAAATGGCAAAACATTTTAAATGCATAGGTTTATACAATAGACAGAGGCATGTTTGATTTATGTCCAGTATGAATGTGCTGTTGAATTTGTAAATATTTTAAGCAGTTTCTACTTATTTTTAGTGTTTGACACCTGTATGAATACGCTGGTGATTCTTTAAGTTTCCAGAGTGAACAAAGCTCTTCCCACACTGGCCACAGGGATATAACTTCTCTCCTGTATGAATGTTCTGGTGTTTCTTAAAGTTACCAAAGTCTCTGAAGCTCTTCCCACACTGGTCACAGTGGTAGGGCTTCTCTCCTGTATGAATACGCTGGTGTCTCTTTAAGCTTCCAGGGTGACTGAAGCCTTTCCCACATTGGTCACAGTGATAGGGCTTCTCTCCTGTATGAATACGCTGATGTGTCTTTAAGGTTCCAGACTGACTGAAGCCTTCCCCACATTGGTCACAGTGGTAGGGCTTCTCTCCTGTATGAATACGCTGGTGTGTCTTTAAGTGTCCAGACTCTCTGAAGCTCTTCCCACACTGGTCACAGTTATAGGGCTTATCTCCTGTATGAATACGCTGGTGTATTTTTAAGGTTCCAGAGCGACTGAAGCCTTCCCCACATTGGTCACAGTGGTAGGGCTTCTCTCCTGTATGAATACGCTGGTGTCTCTTTAAGTCTCCAGACTGACTGAAGCTCTTCCCACATTGGTCACAGAAGTGAGGCCTTGACTCAGCCATTATTGTATTTGTTGTTGGGGAACAATTGTATCTGAAATAGAGAGAAACATTGCAATGAAGATTTCAGATTGGTAGAATCTGTAATTCCGTATTGTTTATATATTTAGTTTTGGTCTGATGTGTGGGTTGGAGTTTAGTAACATATTATAGTTTCTCCAGACCACTCTTGGCAGAGCCTGAGGTGTGTCCAGCAATAGCAACACCTTCCTTATCCTGACTCAATTACAACCCACACATCAGAGAAACATGTGCAGTATGGGCAGTGCAGTATCAAGCAGGGCTCTTTTACCTAGATGTCACTGTTTGGTGGCATTACAGATTCTACCTTTGAAAGTGAATCTGCTCCATGGATGGGTATTGAAAACTGGTCAGCATTAGCTAAAATACGGTGCACAACCCAATGGACAGTTATCTGCAATTTGTCATTGTGGTTGTTACTGTACAAATATACCTTTACATATACATACATTGAAGAGAAATAAACAACAGATTCAAACTATTAGACAGCATATTTAGACAGAAAATAAGTGAGACTCTGCAATGCCATGGAAACAATCAAATAAATAATTGTACTTACTGATGTTGTTGTGTCAAAAGACTGATATATGTTATCAGAAGCAAGTTTGGATCCAGATTGTTTTAGTATAAAGTCTTGTTCCAGTAGAGAATGTGTTCTGCCACAGAGATGGGTTCAAGTCAGCCAGCAGACTATCCAGTGTTTTTGGTTGAATGAGTAGTTCAGTCTGGAAAACAGCCTGTTCTTATACAACAGAGCCAATAGTTGAGCAGTTAGCTGCTTTGAACCGATTGGCCAATCAGAATAGACACCCCATCCATCAAACACAAGGTGATAGGTCCTCTTATAATCATCTAGGAAGACAACTATTATGCTTTGTGCAATCACTATGTATGTATACAGTATTTACAACTGCATATATTTTTATACTTTCATTATTTCAATCTTCTCTCTTACAAGATACTGGATGATCAGAATTTTGGATTTAGAACAAATCACAGCACTATTTCAGCTGTCACATTCATTACAAATGACATTATATCTGCATTAGATAACAAGAAAGCATTGGGCTGCTCTTTTTGTAGATATATCTAAAGCATTTTATACAGTGGATCATCCTTTGCTCTTACAGAAATTATATACCATTGGTATGGATAGAAAAGTCTGTGACTGGTACAACTGGGCAAGATGTGGTCAAGTATATACACTAATTAGAATGAAATAACAATACAGTGGGATGGGATAATTTAGCAGGGCTGTGCAATTGGGCAGTTATGTGCTAAGAGTATGAACATCAAAGTATGAACAAGTATTCATCAAATAATACAACCATCTCTTATGCATTTCCTGGTTGTTAAACAAGGTGAAAATGGCCAAGAGAACATTAAATACTTAATCTATGAACATAATACTGTTCTGACAATATATTGATGTAATAAGTTTGCAGATTTTATTTTGTAATGCATAGGTTTATACAATAGGCAGAAGTAAGTGTATTTCTGTCCAGTATGAATGTGCTGTTGAGATTCATGAACGCTTTTGATATTGCAGTTGCTGACATTTCACTAGAGGACAGCACATAAGAATGAACGGACACCCCCATGAGAGACTTCACTTTGGATAAAAGCGCTAAATGCAGTCCATTTACCCTTTACCATGAGTACTTCAGTAAAACCGCCCTGTTCTCATACAATAGAGCCAATAATTGAGCAGTTAGCTGCTTGGAACTGATTGGCCAATCAGAAGAAGAATAGACTCCCCATCCATCAAACACACTGTGATATTTCCTCCTCCAATCACCTTGGAAGACAACTATTAGGCTACACTTTGTACAATCACTATGTATCACTGCACTATCTGCATATATTTGAGTTTAATTTATACATATTTAATTTATTATGATGCTCTATGTTTTTATTATGATGACCTATGTTTTATTACGATGCTCTATGTTTTTATTATGATGATCTGTTTTATTATAATGCTCTATGTTTTATTATGATGCTCTGTTTTATTATGATGCTCTATGTTTTATTATGATGCTCTATGTTTTATTGTGATGCTCTATGTTTTATGATGTCTGTCCATGTTCATGATGGAAATAAGTGCTTGCACTCTCTCATGTTTTTATCCCTTGGATGCTGTATTTTACTCCACAATAAAAATCAATCAATATGTATGCTAGTTAAAAGATATGTACCACAGAAGCCTGTGGCAATACAGGCCAAGGATGTTTAGGGTTTCCACCCATCCCATAAAATACAGAATAGTCTCGTCTTTGACAATTACATCTTGAGTTCCGTTTAGAATCAATACAGTATGAAATATAGTAATCCATGCATGAAACTGGCCTTTTCACTGGTTTTGTTCTCTAGTTACAACAAGATTGTACCACCATGGTAGGGTTATGTTTATACATGATACAATGATCACTTTAGTGAGACAAAGCAAGGCTTTTGTTTTTGGGAGAAAGAGAGGCAATGCTTTGTTTACAATGGCTCCTTGCTACCCTTTACTTACAGACAATAATTATTGCAGCTTTAATATTATTTTGTAATACACATTTCAAGAGGTTAACGCATGTACGTATCCATCATTGATTTTTTTTTATTTGCCAATAGTTCCATATATTTTTTAAAGGAACATTTCTTCTTCTTGCTGCTCCATGGGCTGTTGCTCTGATACTACATGGTATCAGTGAAGTCTCTCAGTGAAGCACTGGAGTGTCCGTTCATTATTATGTGCTGCCATAATCTATGAACATAATACTGTTCTGACAATATTGATGTAATTAAGTTTGCAGATTTTATTTTGTAATGCATAGGTTTATACAATAGGCAGAAGTAAGTGGATTTCTGTCCAGTATGAATGCGCTGTTGAGTATATAGATTCATGGACGCTTTTGATATTGCAGTTGCTGACATTTTCACTAGAGGACAGCACATAATAATGAACGGACACCCCCATGAGAGACTTCACTTTGGATAAAAGCGCTACATAAATGCAGAGTACTTCAGTCTGGAAAACAGCCCTGTTCTCATACAAGAGAGCCAATAGTTGAGCAGTTAGCTGATTTGAGCTAATCAGAATAGACACCCCATCCATCAAACACAAGGTGATATTTCCTCCTCCAATCATGCACTCCATGGACTCCAGGATGGACTTTCCATTCCAGTTATTGCAGAAGAGTTCAGAACAGTCAGTGCATGTATTTCATCTTTCTATTTCAACAGGTGAGTTTCCTTATGCTTGGAAATTGGCCATTGTGACCCCCATTCATAAGAGTGGAGATAGAAGTGTCTTAACCCCTTAAACAATTAGCGCCCAATGTTCTACCATGCTTGTCTAAAATCATGGACTCCTTGATTGAGAACTACCTCAAATCATTGCTTTCAACTCATTCAGTTTTAAATCTGCATCAAATCTGGATTCGGAAATGATCACAGCACCATTACATTACATTAATTACAAATTACATTATATCTGCATTAGATAACAAGAAGCATTGTCCTGCTCTTTGTGTAGATACAGTATATCTAAAGCATTTGATACAGTGGATCATCCTTTGCGCTTACATAAATTATATAACATTGGTATGGGTAGAAAAGCCTGTGACTGGTTTCAGAAAAATGCACAATCAGAATTCTTACAGATAAAATAGGGTGTTCCACATGGTTCAGTCCTGGGCCCTTTCTTCTACACATTTATATAAATTATATTGCCCATTTATATGGATGGTACAATACTGTATAGCTGACACTGTGTGTTATTTGAGTGTTTCCAAATTAATGAGCTACAGAAATCCAAAGTGTTTCTGTTTTGCAAAACAAAGAGTCTGAAGATGTTTAGGGTTTCCACCTGTCTCATAATATACAGAATTGTATTAGACAGAGTTCCATTTAGAATCAATACAGGACGTGATATGTTCCCTATTGTCTTCCCACCCGGGGATGAGGGTCAGAGCCAATCAGAGGCAGAGTAGGGGCGCGGCACCGAGCATTGGAAGGAAAGGATGGCAGACTGTCATGTAAATTGAGGCATAACGTTAAGCTATTGCCCATCAGAGGTATTTGGGTAGCTATTCAGTGACAACAATACTACCACCATTTCAGCCTGGTTTGGTTTCAGTGCCATTATACCATCTGTAGGGTGCTCCAGTCTGCTCTCATTTACTTTTCAATTGCAAGTAAATTAAGAGGAGTGTATTCCACTGCTATACAAATGCTTATTACGTTATGCATGGGCCATTGGCTCTTGTATGTCATCAGTATTGTTGTGTTTTTAGAAGGAAATACATGTGATTGAACATGTCCCCATCAAACCTCTCAACAAAACTAAAACAAATAAAAATGCTTTATAAAACATCAATAATCTAATGGAATCTTTAATCTGTTCAACATAGTACTTACATCTTTTCATCCTAAATCTAGTAATACTGAGTTGAGACTTTTCAATGGAGCAAGAACATATCATCCACAATTATGTAATTTTACATCATGAATAAATGTGAGGCTTAACAAGTCCTCCACCTGTCCTAGGAAGGCAGAGTGCATCTCATTCTGTAGTGACAAATCCTCTTCACCCTGAGACCTGTAGACATACAAACTTCTCTTGGGCATTTCCTGGTTGTTAAACAAGGTGAAAATGGCCAATAGAGAACGTTAAATACTTAATCTACAAAATAACACTGTTCTAACAGTGTAATCTACAAACATAACACTGTTCAGACAGCACAATAGTGATGTAATTGGGAGATTATTTACAGGTTAAACTAATTTAAATGGATAGGTTTATACAATAGACAGAGGAATGTTTGATTTATGTCCAGTATGAATGCGCTGTTGAATATAAAAAAAATTAAAGCAGATTTCTACTTATTTTTTGTGTTTGACACCTGTATGAATACGCTGGTGATTCTTTAAGTTTCCAGAGTGAACAAAGCTCTTCCCACACTGGTCACAGGGATAGTGCTTCTCTCAAGAATGAATGTTCTGGTGTCTCTTTAAGTGTCCAGATGTAATGAAGATCTTCCCACATTGGTCACATTGGCTTCTCTCCTGTATGAATACACTGGTGTTTCTTTAAGCTGACAAAGCATCTGAAGCTCTTCCCACACTGGCCACAGGGATAGAACTTCTCTCCTGTATGAATGTTCTGGTGTGTCTTTAAGTTACTCAATTGTCTGAAGCCTTCCCCACATTGGTCACAGTGGTAGGGCTTCTCTCCTGTATGAATACGCTGGTGTGTCTTTAAGGTCCCAGATTCTCTGAAGTCTTCCCCACATTGGTCACAGTGGTACGGCTTCTCTCCTGTATGGATACGCTGGTGTATTTTTAAGTTTCCAGACTGACTGAAGCCTTCCCCACATTGGTCACAGTGGTAGGGCTTCTCTCCTGTATGAATACGCTGGTGTATTTTTAAGGTTCCAGAGCGACTGAAGCCTTCTCCACATTGGTCACAGTGGTAGGGCTTCTCTCCTGTATGAATACGCTGGTGTGTCTTTAAGTTTCCAAAACTGCTGAAGCTCTTCCCACACTGGTCACAGGGATAGAACTTCTCTCCTGTATGGATGTTTTGGTGTGTCTTTAGGGTACTAAATTGTCTGAAGCTCTTCCCACACTGGTCACAGTGGTAGGGCTTCTCTCCTGTATGAATACGCTGGTGTCTTTTTAAGGTTCCAGACTCACTAAAGCCTTCCCCACATTGGTCACAGTGGTAGGGCTTCTCTCCTGTATGAATATGCTGGTGTGTCTTTAAGTTGCCAGAGAGACTGAAGCCTTCCCCACATTGGTCACAGTGGTACGGCTTCTCTCCTGTATGAATACGCTGGTGTATTTTTAAGGTTCCATACTGACTGAAGCCTTCCCCACATTGGTCACAGTGGTAGGGCTTCTCTCCTGTATGAATACGCTGGTGTCTCTTTAAGTTTCCAGACTGACTGAAGCTCTTCCCACATTGGTCACAGCAGTGAGGCCTTGACTCAGCCATTATTGTATATGTTGTTGGGGAACAATTGTATCTGAAATAGAGAGAACCATTGTAATGAAGATTTCAGATTGGTAGAATCTGTAATTCCGTATTGTTTATATATTTAGTTTTGGTCTGATGTGTGGGTTAGGGTTTAGTAACATAATATAGTTTCTCCAGACCTCTCTTGGCAGAGCCTGAGGTGTGTCCAGCAATAGCAACACCTTGCTTATCCCGACTCAATTACAACCCACACATCAGAGAAACATGTGCAGTATGGGCAGTGCAGTATCAAGCAGGGCACTTTTACCTAGAGGTCACTGTTTGGTGGCATTACAGATTCTACCTTTGAAAGTGAATCTGCTCCATGGATGGGTAATGCAAACTGGTCAGCATTAGCTAAAATACGGTGCACAACCCAATGGACAGTTATCAGCAATTTGTCATTGTGGTTGTTACTGTACAAATATACCTTTACATATACATATATTGAAGAGAAATAACCAACAGATTCAAACTATTAGACAGCATATTTAGACCGAAAATAAGTTAGACTCTGCAATGCCAAATCAATCAAACAATCAAATCAATAATTGTACTTACTGATGTTGTGGTGTCAAAAGACTGATATATGTTATCAGAAGCAAGTTTGGATCCAGATGGTTTTAGTATAAAGTCTTGTTCCAGTAGAGAATGTGTTCTGCCACAGAGAGGGGTTCAAGTCAACCAGCAGACTATCCAGTGTTTTTGGTTGAATGAGTAGTTCAGTCTGGAAAACAGCCTGTTCTTATACAACAGAGCCAATAGTTGAGCAGTTAGCTGCTTTGAACCGATTGGCCAATCAGAATAGACACCCCATCCATCAAACACAAGGTGATAGGTCCTCTTATAATCATCTAGGAAGACAACTATTATGCTTTGTGCAATCACTATGTATGTATACAGTATTTACAACTGCATATATTTTTATACTTTCATTATTTCAATCTTCTCTCTTACAAGATACTGGATGATCAGAATTTTGGATTTAGAACAAATCACAGCACTATTTCAGCAGGTCACATTCATTACAAATGACATTATATCTGCATTAGATAACAAGAAAGCATTGGGCTGCTCTTTTTGTAGATATATCTAAAGCATTTTATACAGTGGATCATCCTTTGCTCTTACAGAAATTATATACCATTGGTATGGATAGAAAAGTCTGTGACTGGTACAACTGGGCAAGATGTGGTCAAGTATATACACTAATTAGAATGAAATAACAATACAGTGGGATGGGATAATTTAGCAGGGCTGTGCAATTGGGCAGTTATGTGCTAAGAGTATGAACATCAAAGTATGAACAAGTATTCATCAAATAATACAACCATCTCTTATGCATTTCCTGGTTGTTAAACAAGGTGAAAATGGCCAAGAGAACATTAAATACTTAATCTATGAACATAATACTGTTCTGACAATATATTGATGTAATAAGTTTGCAGATTTTATTTTGTAATGCATAGGTTTATACAATAGGCAGAAGTAAGTGTATTTCTGTCCAGTATGAATGTGCTGTTGAGATTCATGAACGCTTTTGATATTGCAGTTGCTGACATTTTCACTAGAGGACAGCACATAAGAATGAACGGACACCTCCATGAGAGACTTCACTTTGGATAAAAGCGCTAAATGCAGTCCATTTATCCTTTACCATGAGTACTTCAGTAAAACCGCCCTGTTCTCATACAATAGAGCCAATAATTGAGCAGTTAGCTGCTTGGAACTGATTGGCCAATCAGAAGAAGAACAGATGCCCCATCCATCAAACACATGGTGATATTTCCTCCTCCAATCACCTTGGAAGACAGGCTACACTTTGTACAATCACTATGCATCACTGCACTATCTGCATATATTTGAGTTTAATTTATACATATTTAATTTATTATGATGATCTATGTTTTATTACGATGCTCTATGTTTTTATTATGCTGATCTGTTTTATTATGATGCTCTATGTTTTATTATGATGCTCTGTTTTATTATGATGCTCTATGTTTTATTATGATGCTCTATGTTTTATTGTGATGCTCTATGTTTTATGATGTCTGTCCATGTTCATGATGGAAATAAGTGCTTGCACTCTCTCATGTTTTTATCCCTTGGATGCTGTATTTTACTCCACAATAAAAATCAATCAATCAATCAATCAATATGTATGCTAGTTAAAAGATATGTACCACAGAAGCCTGTGGCAATACAGGCCAATGATGTTTAGGGTTTCCACCCATCCCATAAAATACAGAATAGTCTCGTCTTTGACAATTACATCTTGAGTTCCGTTTAGAATCAATACAGTATGAAATATAGTAATCCATGCATGAAACTGGCCTTTTCACTGGTTTTGTTCTCTAGTTACAACAAGATTGTACCACCAAGGTAGGGTTATGTTTATACATGATACAATGATCACTTTAGTGAGACAAAGCAAGGCTTTTGTTTTTGGGAGAAAGAGAGGCAATGCTTTGTTTACAATGGCTCCTTGCTACCCTTTACTTACAGACAATAATTATTGCAGCTTTAATATTATTTTGTAATACACATTTCAAGAGGTTAACGCATGTACGTATCCATCATTGATTTTTTTTAATTTGCCAATAGTTCCATATATTTTTTAAAGGAACATTTCTTCTTCTTGCTGCTCCATGGGCTGTTGCTCTGATACTACATGGTATCAGTGAAGTCTCTCAGTGAAGCACTGGGGTGTCCGTTCATTATTATGTGCTGCCCTCTATTGAAAAAATGTCAGCAACTGCAACTTCAAAAGGTGTATTTAAAGGGTTATTCTACTGAAATCGACTTTTAGGTTGTAATTCCAAGCACAGGTAACTAATTGAAAAGACAGAAAATATAGGTGGATTTTTCTCACAAACTACATTTTCTTTTGCAAAACAGATAACACTTTAGATTTCTGTAGCTCTTTCAGTTGGAAACACTCATATAAACAAAATTTGCTATGAAATTCCATGCACACGTTTTGGATTATAAACTCCCATTGATTTGCATTGCAGTGAGAGGGGATGTGTGTCAAAATAACAGTATAGATACTAAACAGCTCATGTGACCTGACCCAGTGGGCCTACAGATCTCAGGTCTGCTACTAAGCAGCTCATGTGACCTGACCCAGTGGGCCTACAGATCTCAGGTCTGGAACCAAGAGTCAAACTTTCTTCTTATCATCATAGCACCTCTTGAAGGTAAGTCAAATACATATTTCAATGTTGAAAATTGGTGGTATTCCCCTTTAATTGACTGGATTGGAGGTCAAAATTATAATAACACGTTTGATATTTTCCTTTTACAGTTTAAAGTACAACTAGACAAGAACTAGTGCCTACAAGACTCATAAAATACAGAATTGTCCCATCTTTGACAATTAAATCTTGAGTTCTGTTTAGAATCAATACAGGACGTGATATGTTCCCTATTGCCATCCCACCTGGGGATGATGGTCAGAGCCAATCAGAGGCAGAGTAGGGGCGCAGCACCGAGCATTGGAAGGAAAGGATGGCAGACTGTCATGTATTTGGGTAGCTTTTCAGTGAGAACAATGCTACCACCATTTCAGCCTGGTTTGGTTTCAGTGCCATTAAACCATCTGTTTAATGAGAGTTGTTAGTTGTCCCGGCATAACGTAATAAGCTTTTGTATAGCAGTGGGATACACTCCTCCTAATTTGCAATTGAAAAGTAAATTGGAGCAGACTGGAGCAGATCGTTCAATGGCACTGAAACCAAACTAGGCTGAACTGGTGGTAGCATTGTTCTCACTGAAAAGCTACCAAATACCTCTGATGGGCAATAGCTTAACGTTATGCTTCAATTTACATGACAGTCTGCCATCTTTTCATTCCAATGCTTGGTGCCGCGCCCCTACTCTGCCTCTGATTGGCTCTGACCATCATCCCCAGGTGGGATGGCAATAGGGAACATATCACGTCCTGTATTGATTCTAAACGGAACTCAAGATTTAATTGTCAAAGATGGGACAATTCTGTATTTTATGAGTCTTGTAGGCACTAGTTCTTGTCTAGTTGTACTTTAAACTGTAAAAGGAAAATATCAAACGTGTTATTATAATTTTGACCTCCAATCCAGTCACTGTTACAACAAATCATAAACACACTTGTGTGGACCTACAAAAAGAAAAAATCACAAATGTACATATTCAAAGTAAGCTCACACACAAAATCCCAACTCAATGACTGAAAAAGGAATAGGCTGAAGCACATGCTTATTTTTTTTGTATCATTTAAAATTCTTAAAAACGAAATATATATTTAACATTAAAAAACCTTAAAATATGCTGCAAGATAAGAGAGAACAGCGCATTACTGGACATAAATCCACTTAATTCTGCCTATTGTATAAATGTATGCATTACAAAATAAAATCTGCAAACTTAATTACATCAATATTGTCAGAACAGTATTATGTTCATAGATTAGTATTTAATGTTCTCTTGGCCATTTTCACCTTGTTTAACAACCAGGAAATGCATAAGAGACTGTTGTAGTATTTGATGAATACTTGTTCATACTTTGCTGTTCATACTCTTTGCACATAACTGCCCAATTGCACAGCCCTGCTAAATTATCCCACTGTATTGTTATTTCATTCTAATGAGTGTATATACTTGACCACATCTTGCCCAGTTGTACCAGTCACAGGCTTTTCTATCCATACCAATGTTATATAATTTCTGTAAGAGCAAAGGATGATCCACTGTATCAAATGCTTTAGATAGATATACAAAAAGAAGCGCACAATGCTTCTTGTTATCTAATGCAGATATAATGTCATTTGTAATTAATGTGGCTGCTGAAATAGTGCTGTGATTTGTTCTAAATCTGGGTCAGGTCACATGAGCTGCTTAGTATCTACAATGTTATTTTGACACACCTCCCCTCTCACTGCAATGCAAATCAATGGGAGTTTATAATCCTAGACGTGTGCATGTAATTTCATAGCAAGTTTCGTTTATTTGAGTGCTTCCAACTGAAAGAGCTACAGGAACCTAAAGTGTTATCTGTTTTGCAAAAGAAAATGTAGTGTGTGAGAAAGATCCACCTATATTGTCTGTCTTTTCAATGTTCAACCTGTGCTTGGAATTACAACCTAAAAGTCGATTTCAGTAGAATAACCCTTTAAATACACCTTACTGGTAGTATTATTCTAACTGAATAGCTACCCAAATACCTCTGATGGGCAATATCTTAACATTGAACTTCAATTTGCCTCTGATTGATTTAAGGTAGAATCTGTAATTCCATATTGCACTTTGTTTATATATTTTGTTTTGGTCTGATGTGTGGGTTGGAGTTTAATAACTTATTGGGGTATTTGGGTAGCTTGGGTAGCTATTCAGTGAGAACAATACTACCACCATATCAGCCTCTGCACACCTGTGTGTACAGTGTTCAGTGCCATGAATATGTTCATAAGGTGCTACAGTCTGCTCCCATTGACTTTTCAATTGCAAATCAATTAGTAGGAGTGTATCCCACTGCTATACAAATGTTTATTACGTTATGCCCGGGCCATTGGCTCTGGTATGTCATCAGTGTTGTTGTGTTTTATTTGTAAATTGATCTGTGGGTAGACATATAGCCAGGTAAATTAAGTTTGGGCAGCATTGAGTTAGAGGAAGGGAAGTTCAAGTTTTTTATAAAAGTTCTTTATTTGTCAAATACACAACAATACAGGCACATTGCAACAGTGCACAATTAAGAAACAATGCATACAAGAATGGTAACAATAATTAATAGTAGTAAGATCAAATAAAATATGAAATGAGGTAAGATCAAATAAAATAGTCAATGTTTACAGAAAGTGTCTTGCGTATAAGTGTGCATGCATATTAAGGTGAAGTGCAGGGTGTGTGCGTGTGTGTGTGTTCAAGAGTTTTTATCAGGTGTGTGTTCAAGAGTCTTTAATAGGGATATCTCCTGTTCTTGTTCTTGTTCAGGAGTCAAGTCAAGTCAAGTAATTTATTTATATAGCATGTTTAAAAGCACAAGAGCCAACCAAAGTGCTGTACAATCAAAGCTTAAAATCACTGTCCTAATATAAAATACACAAATACAAAAATACAAAAAGGCACAGCAGGACAAGACAGTACATTCAGAGAATAGGACAGTAGGACAACACACGGATAGGGGAACACAAAGTACAGTAGCACCAGGGGTGTAGCTCCAGATTCTGGGCCCCATGAAAGAATGTATTTGTAGGCCCCCAGTGAATGCGAGCGCGCGTAAGCAGTTCAGCACCTGCACTGTTGGTGGGTGAGCCTAGTAAAGGATGTCGCATTGCGTTCATCTTCAATGAATGGACCAATGCAATAGTCTACCAAAGCCCCCCCTCTCTCTCTATATATCTCACACACACACACACACACACACACACACACACACACACACACACACACACACACACACACACACACACACACACACACACACACACACACACACACACACACAGACACACACTTCAGAAACAAACATAGTATCAATGAGAGCATCAATAATACACCTGAGTGATGTCTAGTAAAAAATGGAATCATCCTAAGCTACCCCCCCCCAGCTACGCCCCTGAGTAGCACACAGGGGACAGAGGAGCATAAGAAGAGATACAAGAGGGAGGGGGCAGGATAAAATTACATGGGAGTGTGTGAGTTAGGGTGTGGGAGAATCAGGGTTTATTGAAGGCCAGGGAATAGAAGTGGGTTTTTAGACGGGCCTTAAATGTCTCCAGCGAGGGGGGAGATCGGATCTCCAGGGGAAGCTGGTTCCATAGCTTGGGGGCCACGGCCTTGAAGGAGCGATCGCCTCTCTTTTTGAGTCTGGTGCGGGGGGGACCAGCCGAGCCTGGTTGGAGGATCTTAGTGACCTGGGTGCTGCGTAGGGGGTGATGAGCTCAGTGATGTATAGGGGTGCTGCACCCGATAGTGCCTTAAAGGTGAGGAGGAGGATTTTGAAGTCTATTCTAAGTGGGACTGGGAGCCAGTGTAGGGAAGCTAGGACTGGTGTGATGTGCTCTCTCTTTCTGGTGCCGGTAAGGAACCAAGCTGCAGAGTGCTGGACCATTTTGAGGCGGGACATGGCTGCCTGACTGATGCCGGTGTAGAGGGCATTGCAGTAGTCAAGGCGTGAAGTGATGAATGCATTGACTACCGTTTCCAGGTCGACGGGTGAAAGGATTGGTTTTATTTTACTGATGTTGCAGAGTTGGAAGAAGCATGACTTGACTACGGCATTGTAGCTTGTCTTGTAGCTTGTAGCTTGTGGGAAAAAACTGCCGCTGAACCTACTGGTTATTGTGCGGATGTTCCGGTTTCTCCGCTAGTGAAAAAAACTGAAAAGAAATCATATTCATGCATGGATCAAATAAAGTACATAAAACCATCTCTTAGGCATTTTACGTTTTGCCTGGGCCAACTAACAACTCTGCTTAGAGACAGGGGTTGTGCCTGGGCTCAAGCCAGACACTCAGGGGATCCTGCTCATTGGTTAATTTAACTTCATCCCTCCTTCATTATGGTCTGCATTTAGGCCTTGTATGAACACAGGAGAAGAAGAAAGTCAGTCCAGAGACTGAAGATGTTTAGGGTTTCCACCTGTCTCATAATATACAGAATTGTATTAGACAATTAAATCTTGAGTTCTGTTTAGAATCAATACAGGATGTGATATGTTCCCTATTGTCATCCCACCTGTGGATGAGGGTCAGAGGCAGAGTAGGGGCGTGGCACCGAGCATTGGAAGGAAAGGATGGCAGACTGTCATGTAAATTGAGGCATAACGTTAAGCTATTGCCCATCAGAGGTATTTGGGTAACTTTTCAGTGAGAACATTTCAGCCTGGTTTGGTTTCAGTGCCATTAAACCATCTGTAGGGTGCTCCAGTCTGCTCCCATTGACTTTTCAATTGCAAATAAATTAAGAGGAGTGTATTCCACTGCTATACAAATTCTTATTACGTTATGCTCGGGCCATTGGCTCTGGTATGTCATCAGTATTGTTGGGTTTTTAGAAGGAAATACATGTGATTGAACATGTCCCCATCAAACCTCTCAACAAAACTAAAACAAATAAAAATGCTTTATAAAACATCAATAATCGAATGGAATCTTTAACTTGTTCAACATAGTACTTACATCTTTTCATCCTAAATCTAGTAATACTGAGTTGAGACTTTTCAATGGAAGAACCAAGAACATATCATTCATCAATTATGTAATTTTACATAATGAATAAATGTGAGGCTTAACAAGTCCTCCACCTGTCCTAGGAAGGCAGAGTGCATCTCATTCTGTAGTGACAAATCCTCTTCACCCTGAGACCTGAAGACATACAACGTTCTCTTATGCATTTCCTGGTTGTTAAAAAAGGTGAAATGGCCAATAGAGAACATTAAATACTTCATCTACAAAATAACACTGTTCTAACAGGACAGTAATGATGTAAGAGGGAGATTTGCAGATTTTAATTTTTTATTTGCATACAGTCATCAAATAGGGAGAGGTAAAGCATAGTCCAGGTTTGATCAACAACAAAAATAAATTATGGAATAATGAGACTGGCCTCTGATAGCAGATGGTCTTAAGAAGGTTTGGAAATGTGAAACATACTGTCAATTTTAACCATTTCCCGAGTGACTGAAGCCCTTCCTACATTGGTATTTTACGTATACAAGGCGTACAACTTGTGGGTATAAATCATTTACATATGCAAATAGGTGATCTCACGGTTATTTGGCTTAAAAATGCACTATGGAGTTTTTTTTCGTTTTTAATAACACAAGAGAGAAGAAAAACAGTAAATGTATTTAGCAGGCTCTGCAAAGAAAAAACTCTTTCTCAGAAACTGCGTAGTGCCCCTTTAAAATAATATTTCAAATGGAAGAAATGTTCCTTTAAAAAATAAATGAAACCATTGGCAAATTGTAAACATTGTAAACAAAGCATTGCCTCTCTTTCTCCCTAAACAAAAGCCTTGCTTTGTCTCACTAAAGTGATCATTGTATCATGTATAAACATAACCCTACCTTGGTGGTACAATAGTGTTGTAACTAGAGAACAAAACCAGTGGAAAAAAAGTCAGTTTCATGCATGGATTGCTAGATTTCAAATAAAGTATATGAAAACGGTCTTTTAGGCATTTCCTGGTTGTTAAACATTTTAAATGCATAGGTTTATACAATAGACAGAGGAATGTTTGATTTATGTCCAGTATGAATGCGCTGTTGAATTTGTAAATGTTTTAAGCAGTTTCTACTTATTTTTAGTGTTTGACACCTGTATGAAAACGCTGGTGATTCTTTAAGCTTCCAGAGTGAACAAAGCTCTTCCCATACTGGCCACAGGGATATAACTTCTCTCCTGTATGAATGTTCTGGTGTTTCTTTAAGTTACTAAAATCTCCGAAGCTCTTCCCACACTGGTCACAGTGGTACGGCTTCTCTCCTGTATGAATACGCTGGTGTGTCTTTAAGTGTCCAGACTGACTGAAGCCTTCCCCACATTGGTCACAGTGGTAGGGCTTCTCTCCTGTATGAATACGCTGGTGTATTTTTAAGGTTCCAGAGTGACTGAAGCCTTCCCCACATTGGTCACAGTGGTAGGGCTTCTCTCCTGTATGAATACGCTGGTGTATTTTTAAGTTTCCAGACGTACTGAAGTCTTCCCCACATTGGTCACAGTGATAGGGCTTCTCTCCTGTATGAATACGCTGGTGTGTCTTTAAGTTTCCAGATGTACTGAAGCTCTTCCCACATTGGTCACAGTGGTTGGGCTTCTCTCCTGTATGAATACGCTGGTGTGTCTTTAAGTTTCCAGACTTACTGAAGCTCTTCCCACATTGGTCACAGCAGTGAGGCCTTGACTCAGCCATTATTGTATTTGTTGTTGGGGAACAATTGTATCTGAAATAGAGAGAAACATTGCAATGAAGATTTCAGATTGGTAGAATGTGTAATTCCGTATTGTTTATATATTTAGTTTGTCTGATGTGTGGGGTAGGGTTTAGTAACATATTATAGTTTCTCCAGAGCTCTCTTGGCAGAGCCTGAGGTGTGTCCAGCAATAGCAACACCTTGCTTATCCCGACTCAATTACAACCCACACATCAGAGAAACATGTGCAGTATGGGCAGTGCAGTATCAAGCAGGGCTCTTTTACATAGATGTCACTATTTTAAACAGATTACAGATTCTACCTTTGAAAGTGGATCTGCTCCATGGATGGGTATTGTAAACTGGTCAGCATTAGCTAAAATACGGTGCACAACCCAATGGACAGTTATCTGCAATTTGTCATTGTGGTTGTTACTGTACAAATATACCTTTACATATACATATATTGAAGAGAAATAAACAACATATTCAAAATATTAGACAGCATATTTAAACAGAAAATAAGTGAGACTCTGCAATGCCATGGAAACAATCAAATAAATAATTGTACTTACTGATGTTGTGGTGTCAAAAGACTGATATATGTTAGCAGAAGCAAGTTTGGATCCAGATGGTTTTCGTATAAAGTCTTGTTCCAGTAGAGAATGTGTTCTGCCACAGAGAGGGGTTCAAGTCAACCAGCAGATAATCCAGTGTTTTTGGTTGAATGAGTACTTCAGTCTGGAAAACAGCCTGTTCTTATACAACTGAGCCAATAGTTGAGCAGTTAGCTGCTTTGAACCGATTGGCCAATCAGAATAGACACCCCATCCATCAAACACAAGGTGATAGGTCCTCTTATAATCATCTAGGAAGACAACTATTATGCTTTGTGCAATCACTATGTATGTATACAGTATTTACAACTGCATATATTTTTATACTTTCATTATTTCAATCTTCTCTCTTACAAGATACTGGATGGTCAGAATTTTGGATTTAGAACAAATCACAGCACTATTTCAGCAGGTCACATTCATTACAAATGACATTATATCTGCATTAGATAACAAGAAGCATTGGGCTGCTCTTTTTGTAGATATATCTAAAGCATTTTATACAGTGGATCATCCTTTGCTCTTACAGAAATTATATACCATTGGTATGGATAGAAAAGTCTGTGACTGGTACAACTGGGCAAGATGTGGTCAAGTATATACACTAATTGGAATGAAATAACAATACAGTGGGATGGGATAATTTAGCAGGGCTGTGCAATTGGGCAGTTATGTGCTAAGAGTATGAACATCAAAGTATGAACAAGTATTCATCAAATAATACAACCATCTCTTATGCATTTCCTGGTTGTTAAACAAGGTGAAAATGGCCAAGAGAACATTAAATACTTAATCTATGAACATAATACTGTTCTGACAATATATTGATGTAATAAGTTTGCAGATTTTATTTTGTAATGCATAGGTTTATACAATAGGCAGAAGTAAGTGTATTTCTGTCCAGTATGAATGTGCTGTTGAGATTCATGAACGCTTTTGATATTGCAGTTGCTGACATTTTCACTAGAGGACAGCACATAAGAATGAACGGACACCCCCATGAGAGACTTCACTTTGGATAAAAGCGCTAAATGCAGTCCATTTATCCTTTACCATGAGTACTTCAGTAAAACCGCCCTGTTCTCATACAATAGAGCCAATAATTGAGCAGTTAGCTGCTTGGAACTGATTGGCCAATCAGAAGAAGAACAGATGCCCCATCCATCAAACACATGGTGATATTTCCTCCTCCAATCACCTTGGAAGACAGGCTACACTTTGTACAATTACTATGCATCACTATGCATATATTTGAGTTTAATTTATACATATTTAATTTATTATGATGATCTATGTTTTATTACGATGCTCTATGTTTTTATTATGATGATCTGTTTTATTATGATGCTCTGTTTTATTATGATGCTCTGTTTTATTATGATGCTCTATGTTTTATTATGATGCTCTATGTTTTATTGTGATGCTCTATGTTTTATGATGTCTGTCCATGTTCATGATGGAAATAAGTGCTTGCACTCTCTCATGTTTTTATCCCTTGGATGCTGTATTTTACTCCACAATAAAAATCAATCAATCAATCAATCAATATGTATGCTAGTTAAAAGATATGTACCACAGAAGCCTGTGGCAATACAGGCCAAGGATGTTTAGGGTTTCCACCCATCCCATAAAATACAGAATAGTCTCGTCTTTGACAATTACATCTTGAGTTCCGTTTAGAATCAATACAGTATGAAATATAGTAATCCATGCATGAAACTGGCCTTTTCACTGGTTTTGTTCTCTAGTTACAACAAGATTGTACCACCAAGGTAGGGTTATGTTTATACATGATACAATGATCACTTTAGTGAGACAAAGCAAGGCTTTTGTTTTTGGGAGAAAGAGAGGCAATGCTTTGTTTACAATGGCTCCTTGCTACCCTTTACTTACAGACAATAATTATTGCAGCTTTAATATTATTTTGTAATACACATTTCAAGAGGTTAACGCATGTACGTATCCATCATTGATTTTTTTTAATTTGCCAATAGTTCCATATATTTTTTAAAGGAACATTTATTCTTCTTGCTGCTCCATGGGCTGTTGCTCTGATACTACATGGTATCAGTGAAGTCTCTCAGTGAAGCACTGGGGTGTCCGTTCATTATTATGTGCTGCCCTCTATTGAAAAATGTCAGCAACTGCAACTTCAAAAGGTGTATTTAAAGGGTTATTCTACTGAAATCGACTTTTAGGTTGTAATTCCAAGCACAGGTAACTAATTGAAAAGACAGAAAATATAGGTGGATTTTTCTCACAAACTACATTTTCTTTTGCAAAACAGATAACACTTTAGATTTCTGTAGCTCTTTCAGTTGGAAACACTCATATAAACAAAATTTGCTATGAAATTTGGGATGAAGTTAAATTAACCAATGAGCAGGATCCCCTGAGTGTCTGGCTTGAGCCCAGGCACAACCCCTGTCTCTAAGCAGAGTTGTTAGTTGGCCCGGCATAACGTAATAAGCATTTCTTTTTCACCTTGTTTAACTAACCAGAAAATGCCTAAGAGATGGTTTTATGTACTTTATTTGATCCATGCATGAATATGATTTCCTTTCAGTTTTTTTCTCTAGCGGAGAAACCGGAACATCCGCACAAGAACCAGTAGGTTCAGCAGCAGTTTTTTCCCACAAGCTACAAGACTCCTGAACAAGAACAAGAACAGGAGATATCCCTATTAAAGACTCTTGAACACACACCTGATAAAAACTCTTGAACACACACACACCCTGCACTTCACCTTAATATGCATGTACACTTATATGCAAGACACTTTCTGTAAACATTGACTATTTTATTTGATCTTACCTCATTTCCTATTTTATTTGATCTTACTACTATTACTTATTGTTACCATTCTTGTATGCATTGTTTCTTAATTGTGCACTGTTGCAATGTGCCTGTATTGTTGTGTATTTGACAAATAAATAACTTTTATAAAGAACTTGAACTTCCCTTCCTCTAACTCAATGCTGCCCAAACTTAATTTACCTGGCTATATGTCTACCCACAGATCAATTTACAAATAAAACACAACAACACTGATGACATACCAGAGCCAATGGCCCGGGCATAACGTAATAAACATTTGTATAGCAGTGGGATACACTCCTACTAATTGATTTGCAATTGAAAAGTAAATGGGAGCAGACTGTAGCACCTTATGAACATATTCATGGCACTGAACACTGTACACACAGGTGTGCAGAGGCTGATATGGTGGTAGTATTGTTCTCACTGAATAGCTACCCAAGCTACCCAAATACCCCAATAAGTTATTAAACTCCAACCCACACATCAGACCAAAACAAAATATATAAACAAAGTGCAATATGGAATTACAGATTCTACCTTAAATCAATCAGAGGCAAATTGAAGTTCAATGTTAAGATATTGCCCATCAGAGGTATTTGGGTAGCTATTCAGTTAGAATAATACTACCAGTAAGGTGTATTTAAAGGGTTATTCTACTGAAATCGACTTTTAGGTTGTAATTCCAAGCACATGTTGAAAATTGAAAAGACAGACAATATAGGTGGATCTTTCTCACAAACTACATTTTCTTTTGCAAAACAGATAACACTTTAGGTTCCTGTAGCTCTTTCAGTTGGAAGCACTCAAATAAACGAAACTTGCAATGAAATTACATGCACACGTTTTGGATTATAAACTCCCATTGATTTGCATTGCAGTGAGAGGGGATGTGTGTCAAAATAACAGTGTAGATACTAAACAGCTCATGTGACCTGACCCAGTGGGCCTACAGATCTCAGGTCTGCTACTAAGCAGCTCATGTGACCTGACCCAGTGGGCCTACAGATCTCAGGTCTGGAACCAAGGGTCAAACTTTCTTATCATCATAGCACCTCTTGAAGGTAAGTCAAATACATATTTCAATGTTGAAAATTGGTGGTATTCCCCTTTAAGTGACTGGATTGGAGGTCAAAATTATAATAACACGTTTGCTATTTTCCTTTTACAGTTTAAAGTACAACTAGACAAGAACTAGTGCCTACAAGACTCATAAAATACAGAATTGTCCCATCTTTGACAATTAAATCTTGAGTTCCGTTTAGAATCAATACAGGACGTGATATGTTCCCTATTGCCATCCCACCTGGGGATGATGGTCAGAGCCAATCAGAGGCAGAGTAGGGGCGCGGCACCGAGCATTGGAAGGAAAGGATGGCAGACTGTCATGTAAATTGAGGCGTAACGTTAAGCGATTGCCCATCAGAGGTATTTGGGTAGCTTTTCAGTGAGAACAATGCTACCACCATTTCAGCCTGGTTTGGTTTCAGTGCCATTAAACCATCTGTATGGTGCTCCAGTCTGCTCCCATTGACTTTTACAATAGTGTTGTAACTAGAGAAACAAAACCAGTGAAAAGTGCCAGTTTCATGCATGGATTACTAGATTTAAAATAAAGTATATACAACGTTATTTGCTGCAAGATAAGAGAGAACAGCGCATTACTGGACATAAATCCACTTAATTCTGCCTATTGTATAAATGTATGCATTACAAAATAAAATCTGCAAACTTAATTACATCAATATTGTCAGAACAGTATTATGTTCATAGATTAGTATTTAATGTTCTCTTGGCCATTTTCACATTGTTTAACAACCAGGAAATGCATAAGAGACTGTTGTAGTATTTGATGAATACTTGTTCATACTTTGCTGTTCATACTCTTTGCACATAACTGCCCAATTGCACAGCCCTGCTAAATTATCCCATACCACTGTATTGTTATTTCATTCTAATGAGTGTATATACTTGACCACATCTTGCCCAGTTGTACCAGTCACAGGCTTTTCTATCCATACCAATGTTATATAATTTCTGTAAGAGCAAAGGATGATCCACTGTATCAAATGCTTTAGAAATATATACAAAAAGAAGCGCACAATGCTTCTTGTTATCTAATGCAGATATAATGTCATTTGTAATTAATGTGACTGCTGAAATAGTGCTGTGATTTGTTCTAAATCTGGGTCAGGTCACATGAGCTGCTTAGTATCTACAATGTTATTTTGACACACCTCCCCTCTCACTGCAATGCAAATCAATGGGAGTTTATAATCCTAGACGTGTGCATGTAATTTCATAGCAAGTTTCGTTTATTTGAGTGCTTCCAACTGAAAGAGCTACAGGAACCTAAAGTGTTATCTGTTTTGCAAAAGAAAATGTAGTTTGTGAGAAAGATCCACCTATATTGTCTGTCTTTTCAATGTTCAACCTGTGCTTGGAATTACAACCTAAAAGTCGATTTCAGTAGAATAACCCTTTAAATACACCTTACTGGTAGTATTATTCTAACTGAATAGCTACCCAAATACCTCTGATGGGCAATATCTTAACATTGAACTTCAATTAGCCTCTGATTGATTTAAGGTAGAATCTGTAATTCCATATTGCACTTT
This sequence comes from Notolepis coatsorum, assembly GCF_963971535.1. NCBI lineage: Eukaryota > Metazoa > Chordata > Actinopteri > Aulopiformes > Paralepididae > Notolepis > Notolepis coatsorum. The sequence continues at coordinate 3,659,112 of NC_140177.1, forward strand.
GTTTATATATTTTGTTTTGGTCTGATGTGTGGGTTGGAGTTTAATAACTTATTGGGGTATTTGGGTAGCTTGGGTAGCTATTCAGTGAGAACAATACTACCACCATATCAGCCTCTGCACACCTGTGTGTACAGTGTTCAGTGCCATGAATATGTTCATAAGGTGCTACAGTCTGCTCCCATTTACTTTTCAATTGCAAATCAATTAGTAGGAGTGTATCCCACTGCTATACAAATGTTTATTACGTTATGCCCGGGCCATTGGCTCTGGTATGTCATCAGTGTTGTTGTGTTTTATTTGTAAATTGATCTGTGGGTAGACATATAGCCAGGTAAATTAAGTTTGGGCAGCATTGAGTTAGAGGAAGGGAAGTTCAAGTTCTTTATAAAAGTTCTTTATTTGTCAAATACACAACAATACAGGCACATTGCAACAGTGCACAATTAAGAAACAATGCATACAAGAATGGTAACAATAAGTAATAGTAGTAAGATCAAATAAAATAGGAAATGAGGTAAGATCAAATAAAATAGTCAATGTTTACAGAAAGTGTCTTGCGTATAAGTGTATGTGCATATTAAGGTGAAGTGCAGGGTGTGTGTGTGTGTGTGTTCAAGAGTTTTTATCAGGTGTGTGTTCAAGAGTCTTTAATAGGGATATCTCCTGTTCTTGTTCTTGTTCAGCAGTCTTGTAGCTTGTGGGAAAAAACTGCCGCTGAACCTACTGGTTCTTGTGCGGATGTTCCGGTTTCTCCGCTAGAAAAAACAACTGAAAAAAATCATATTCATGCATGGATCAAATAAAGTACATAAAACCATCTCTTAGGCATTTTCTGGTTAGTTAAACAAGGTGAAAAACAAATGCTTATTACGTTTTGCCCGGGCCAACTAACAACTCTGCTTAGAGACAGGGGTTGTGCCTGGGCTCAAGCCAGACACTCAGGGGATCCTGCTCATTGGTTAATTTAACTTCATCCCTCCTTCATTATGGTCTGCATTTAGGCCTTGTATGAACACAGGAGAAGAAGAAAGTCAGTCCAGAGTCTGAAGATGTTTATGGTTTCCACCTGTCTCATAATATACAGAATTGTATTAGACAATTAAATCTTGAGTTCTGTTTAGAATCAATACAGGATGTGATATGTTCCCTATTGTCATCCCACCTGTGGATGAGGGTCAGAGGCAGAGTAGGGGCGTGGCACTGAGCATTGGAAGGAAAGGATGGCAGACTGTCATGTTAATTGAGGGGTAACGTTAAGCTATTGCCCATCAGAGGTATTTGGGTAACTTTTCAGTGAGAACAATACTACCACCATTTCAGCCTGGTTTGGTTTCAGTGCCATTAAACCATCTGTAGGGTGCTCCAGTCTGCTCCCATTGACTTTTCAATTGCAAATAAATTAAGAGGAGTGTATTCCACTGCTATACAAATTCTTATTACGTTATGCTCGGGCCATTGGCTCTGGTATGTCATCAGTATTGTTGGGTTTTTAGAAGGAAATACATGTGATTGAACATGTCCCCATCAAACCTCTCAACAAAACTAAAACAAATAAAAATGCTTTATAAAACATCAATAATCGAATGGAATCTTTAACTTGTTCAACATAGTACTTACATCTTTTCATCCTAAATCTAGTAATACTGAGTTGAGACTTTTCAATGGAAGAACCAAGAACATATCATTCATCAATTATGTAATTTTACATAATGAATAAATGTGAGGCTTAACAAGTCCTCCACCTGTCCTAGGAAGGCAGAGTGCATCTCATTCTGTAGTGACAAATCCTCTTCACCCTGAGACCTGAAGACATACAACGTTCTCTTATGCATTTCCTGGTTGTTAAAAAAGGTGAAATGGCCAATAGAGAACATTAAATACTTCATCTACAAAATAACACTGTTCTAACAGGACAGTAATGATGTAAGAGGGAGATTTGCAGATTTTAATTTTTTATTTGCATACAGTCATCAAATAGGGAGAGGTAAAGCATAGTCCAGGTTTGATCAACAACAAAAATAAATTATGGAATAATGAGACTGGCCTCTGATAGCAGATGGTCTTAAGAAGGTTTGGAAATGTGAAACATACTGTCAATTTTAACCATTTCCCGAGTGACTGAAGCCCTTCCTACATTGGTATTTTACGTATACAAGGCGTACAACTTGTGGGTATAAATCATTTACATATGCAAATAGGTGATCTCACGGTTATTTGGCTTAAAAATGCACTATGGAGTTTTTTTTCGTTTTTAATAACACAAGAGAGAAGAAAAACAGTAAATGTATTTAGCAGGCTCTGCAAAGAAAAAACTCTTTCTCAGAAACTGCGTAGTGCCCCTTTAAAATTATATTTCAAATGGAAGAAATGTTCCTTTAAAAAATAAATGAAACCATTGGCAAATTGTAAACATTGTAAACAAAGCATTGCCTCTCTTTCTCCCTAAACAAAAGCCTTGCTTTGTCTCACTAAAGTGATCATTGTATCATGTATAAACATAACCCTACCTTGGTGGTACAATAGTGTTGTAACTAGAGAACAAAACCAGTGGAAAAAAAGTCAGTTTCATGCATGGATTGCTAGATTTCAAATAAAGTATATGAAAACGGTCTTTTAGGCATTTCCTGGTTGTTAAACATTTTAAATGCATAGGTTTATACAATAGACAGAGGAATGTTTGATTTATGTCCAGTATGAATGCGCTGTTGAATTTGTAAATGTTTTAAGCAGTTTCTACTTATTTTTAGTGTTTGACACCTGTATGAATACGCTGGTGATTCTTTAAGCTTCCAGAGTGAACAAAGCTCTTCCCATACTGGCCACAGGGATATAACTTCTCTCCTGTATGAATGTTCTGGTGTTTCTTTAAGTTACTAAAATCTCCGAAGCTCTTCCCACACTGGTCACAGTGGTACGGCTTCTCTCCTGTATGAATACGCTGGTGTGTCTTTAAGTGTCCAGACTGACTGAAGCCTTCCCCACATTGGTCACAGTGGTAGGGCTTCTCTCCTGTATGAATACGCTGGTGTATTTTTAAGGTTCCAGAGTGACTGAAGCCTTCCCCACATTGGTCACAGTGGTAGGGCTTCTCTCCTGTATGAATACGCTGGTGTATTTTTAAGTTTCCAGACGTACTGAAGTCTTCCCCACATTGGTCACAGTGATAGGGCTTCTCTCCTGTATGAATACGCTGGTGTGTCTTTAAGTTTCCAGATGTACTGAAGCTCTTCCCACATTGGTCACAGTGGTTGGGCTTCTCTCCTGTATGAATACGCTGGTGTGTCTTTAAGTTTCCAGACTTACTGAAGCTCTTCCCACATTGGTCACAGCAGTGAGGCCTTGACTCAGCCATTATTGTATTTGTTGTTGGGGAACAATTGTATCTGAAATAGAGAGAAACATTGCAATGAAGATTTAAGATTGGTAGAATGTGTAATTCCGTATTGTTTATATATTTAGTTTGTCTGATGTGTGGGGTAGGGTTTAGTAACATATTATAGTTTCTCCAGAGCTCTCTTGGCAGAGCCTGAGGTGTGTCCAGCAATAGCAACACCTTCCTTATCCCGACTCAATTACAACCCACACATCAGAGAAACATGTGCAGTATGGGCAGTGCAGTATCAAGCAGGGCTCTTTTACATAGATGTCACTATTTTAAACAGATTACAGATTCTACCTTTGAAAGTGGATCTGCTCCATGGATGGGTATTGTAAACTGGTCAGCATTAGCTAAAATACGGTGCACAACCCAATGGACAGTTATCTGCAATTTGTCATTGTGGTTGTTACTGTACAAATATACCTTTACATATACATATATTGAAGAGAAATAAACAACATATTCAAAATATTAGACAGCATATGTAAACAGAAAATAAGTGAGACTCTGCAATGCCATGGAAACAATCAAATAAATAATTGTACTTACTGATGTTGTGGTGTCAAAAGACTGATATATGTTAGCAGAAGCAAGTTTGGATCCAGATGGTTTTCGTATAAAGTCTTGTTCCAGTAGAGAATGTGTTCTGCCACAGAGAGGGGTTCAAGTCAACCAGCAGATAATCCAGTGTTTTTGGTTGAATGAGTACTTCAGTCTGGAAAACAGCCTGTTCTTATACAACTGAGCCAATAGTTGAGCAGTTAGCTGCTTTGAACCGATTGGCCAATCAGAATAGACACCCCATCCATCAAACACAAGGTGATAGGTCCTCTTATAATCATCTAGGAAGACAACTATTATGCTTTGTGCAATCACTATGTATGTATACAGTATTTACAACTGCATATATTTTTATACTTTCATTATTTCAATCTTCTCTCTTACAAGATACTGGATGGTCAGAATTTTGGATTTAGAACAAATCACAGCACTATTTCAGCAGGTCACATTCATTACAAATGACATTATATCTGCATTAGATAACAAGAAGCATTGGGCTGCTCTTTTTGTAGATATATCTAAAGCATTTTATACAGTGGATCATCCTTTGCTCTTACAGAAATTATATACCATTGGTATGGATAGAAAAGTCTGTGACTGGTACAACTGGGCAAGATGTGGTCAAGTATATACACTAATTGGAATGAAATAACAATACAGTGGGATGGGATAATTTAGCAGGGCTGTGCAATTGGGCAGTTATGTGCTAAGAGTATGAACATCAAAGTATGAACAAGTATTCATCAAATAATACAACCATCTCTTATGCATTTCCTGGTTGTTAAACAAGGTGAAAATGGCCAAGAGAACATTAAATACTTAATCTATGAACATAATACTGTTCTGACAATATATTGATGTAATAAGTTTGCAGATTTTATTTTGTAATGCATAGGTTTATACAATAGGCAGAAGTAAGTGTATTTCTGTCCAGTATGAATGTGCTGTTGAGATTCATGAACGCTTTTGATATTGCAGTTGCTGACATTTTCACTAGAGGACAGCACATAAGAATGAACGGACACCCCCATGAGAGACTTCACTTTGGATAAAAGCGCTAAATGCAGTCCATTTATCCTTTACCATGAGTACTTCAGTAAAACCGCCCTGTTCTCATACAATAGAGCCAATAATTGAGCAGTTAGCTGCTTGGAACTGATTGGCCAATCAGAAGAAGAACAGATGCCCCATCCATCAAACACATGGTGATATTTCCTCCTCCAATCACCTTGGAAGACAGGCTACACTTTGTACAATTACTATGCATCACTATGCATATATTTGAGTTTAATTTATACATATTTAATTTATTATGATGATCTATGTTTTATTACGATGCTCTATGTTTTTATTATGATGATCTGTTTTATTATGATGCTCTGTTTTATTATGATGCTCTGTTTTATTATGATGCTCTATGTTTTATTATGATGCTCTATGTTTTATTGTGATGCTCTATGTTTTATGATGTCTGTCCATGTTCATGATGGAAATAAGTGCTTGCACTCTCTCATGTTTTTATCCCTTGGATGCTGTATTTTACTCCACAATAAAAATCAATCAATCAATCAATCAATATGTATGCTAGTTAAAAGATATGTACCACAGAAGCCTGTGGCAATACAGGCCAAGGATGTTTAGGGTTTCCACCCATCCCATAAAATACAGAATAGTCTCGTCTTTGACAATTACATCTTGAGTTCCGTTTAGAATCAATACAGTATGAAATATAGTAATCCATGCATGAAACTGGCCTTTTCACTGGTTTTGTTCTCTAGTTACAACAAGATTGTACCACCAAGGTAGGGTTATGTTTATACATGATACAATGATCACTTTAGTGAGACAAAGCAAGGCTTTTGTTTTTGGGAGAAAGAGAGGCAATGCTTTGTTTACAATGGCTCCTTGCTACCCTTTACTTACAGACAATAATTATTGCAGCTTTAATATTATTTTGTAATACACATTTCAAGAGGTTAACGCATGTACGTATCCATCATTGATTTTTTTTAATTTGCCAATAGTTCCATATATTTTTTAAAGGAACATTTATTCTTCTTGCTGCTCCATGGGCTGTTGCTCTGATACTACATGGTATCAGTGAAGTCTCTCAGTGAAGCACTGGGGTGTCCGTTCATTATTATGTGCTGCCCTCTATTGAAAAATGTCAGCAACTGCAACTTCAAAAGGTGTATTTAAAGGGTTATTCTACTGAAATCGACTTTTAGGTTGTAATTCCAAGCACAGGTAACTAATTGAAAAGACAGAAAATATAGGTGGATTTTTCTCACAAACTACATTTTCTTTTGCAAAACAGATAACACTTTAGATTTCTGTAGCTCTTTCAGTTGGAAACACTCATATAAACAAAATTTGCTATGAAATTTGGGATGAAGTTAAACGGAACTCAAGATTTAATTGTCAAAGATGGGACAATTCTGTATTTTATGAGTCTTGTAGGCACTAGTTCTTGTCTAGTTGTACTTTAAACTGTAAAAGGAAAATAGCAAACGTGTTATTATAATTTTGACCTCCAATCCAGTCACTTAAAGGGGAATACCACCAATTTTCAACATTGAAATATGTATTTGACTTACCTTCAAGAGGTGCTATGATGATAAGAAAGTTTGACCCTTGGTTCCAGACCTGAGATCTGTAGGCCCACTGGGTCAGGTCACATGAGCTGCTTAGTAGCAGACCTGAGATCTGTAGGCCCACTGGGTCAGGTCACATGAGCTGCTTAGTATCTACAATGTTATTTTGACACACCTCCCCTCTCACTGCAATGCAAATCAATGGGAGTTTATAATCCTAGACGTGTGCATGTAATTTCATAGCAAGTTTCGTTTATTTGAGTGCTTCCAACTGAAAGAGCTACAGGAACCTAAAGTGTTATCTGTTTTGCAAAAGAAAATGTAGTTTGTGAGAAAGATCCACCTATATTGTCTGTCTTTTCAATGTTCAACCTGTGCTTGGAATTACAACCTAAAAGTCGATTTCAGTAGAATAACCCTTTAAATACACCTTACTGGTAGTATTATTCTAACTGAATAGCTACCCAAATACCTCTGATGGGCAATATCTTAACATTGAACTTCAATTAGCCTCTGATTGATTTAAGGTAGAATCTGTAATTCCATATTGCACTTTGTTTATATATTTTGTTTTGGTCTGATGTGTGGGTTGGAGTTTAATAACTTATTGGGGTATTTGGGTAGCTTGGGTAGCTATTCAGTGAGAACAATACTACCACCATATCAGCCTCTGCACACCTGTGTGTACAGTGTTCAGTGCCATGAATATGTTCATAAGGTGCTACAGTCTGCTCCCATTTACTTTTCAATTGCAAATCAATTAGTAGGAGTGTATCCCACTGCTATACAAATGTTTATTACGTTATGCCCGGGCCATTGGCTCTGGTATGTCATCAGTGTTGTTGTGTTTTATTTGTAAATTGATCTGTGGGTAGACATATAGCCAGGTAAATTAAGTTTGGGCAGCATTGAGTTAGAGGAAGGGAAGTTCAAGTTCTTTATAAAAGTTCTTTATTTGTCAAATACACAACAATACAGGCACATTGCAACAGTGCACAATTAAGAAACAATGCATACAAGAATGGTAACAATAAGTAATAGTAGTAAGATCAAATAAAATAGGAAATGAGGTAAGATCAAATAAAATAGTCAATGTTTACAGAAAGTGTCTTGCGTATAAGTGTATGTGCATATTAAGGTGAAGTGCAGGGTGTGTGTGTGTGTGTGTTCAAGAGTTTTTATCAGGTGTGTGTTCAAGAGTCTTTAATAGGGATATCTCCTGTTCTTGTTCTTGTTCAGCAGTCTTGTAGCTTGTGGGAAAAAACTGCCGCTGAACCTACTGGTTCTTGTGCGGATGTTCCGGTTTCTCCGCTAGAAAAAACAACTGAAAAAAATCATATTCATGCATGGATCAAATAAAGTACATAAAACCATCTCTTAGGCATTTTCTGGTTAGTTAAACAAGGTGAAAAACAAATGCTTATTACGTTTTGCCCGGGCCAACTAACAACTCTGCTTAGAGACAGGGGTTGTGCCTGGGCTCAAGCCAGACACTCAGGGGATCCTGCTCATTGGTTAATTTAACTTCATCCCTCCTTCATTATGGTCTGCATTTAGGCCTTGTATGAACACAGGAGAAGAAGAAAGTCAGTCCAGAGTCTGAAGATGTTTATGGTTTCCACCTGTCTCATAATATACAGAATTGTATTAGACAATTAAATCTTGAGTTCTGTTTAGAATCAATACAGGATGTGATATGTTCCCTATTGTCATCCCACCTGTGGATGAGGGTCAGAGGCAGAGTAGGGGCGTGGCACTGAGCATTGGAAGGAAAGGATGGCAGACTGTCATGTTAATTGAGGGGTAACGTTAAGCTATTGCCCATCAGAGGTATTTGGGTAACTTTTCAGTGAGAACAATACTACCACCATTTCAGCCTGGTTTGGTTTCAGTGCCATTAAACCATCTGTAGGGTGCTCCAGTCTGCTCCCATTGACTTTTCAATTGCAAATAAATTAAGAGGAGTGTATTCCACTGCTATACAAATTCTTATTACGTTATGCTCGGGCCATTGGCTCTGGTATGTCATCAGTATTGTTGGGTTTTTAGAAGGAAATACATGTGATTGAACATGTCCCCATCAAACCTCTCAACAAAACTAAAACAAATAAAAATGCTTTATAAAACATCAATAATCGAATGGAATCTTTAACTTGTTCAACATAGTACTTACATCTTTTCATCCTAAATCTAGTAATACTGAGTTGAGACTTTTCAATGGAAGAACCAAGAACATATCATTCATCAATTATGTAATTTTACATAATGAATAAATGTGAGGCTTAACAAGTCCTCCACCTGTCCTAGGAAGGCAGAGTGCATCTCATTCTGTAGTGACAAATCCTCTTCACCCTGAGACCTGAAGACATACAACGTTCTCTTATGCATTTCCTGGTTGTTAAAAAAGGTGAAATGGCCAATAGAGAACATTAAATACTTCATCTACAAAATAACACTGTTCTAACAGGACAGTAATGATGTAAGAGGGAGATTTGCAGATTTTAATTTTTTATTTGCATACAGTCATCAAATAGGGAGAGGTAAAGCATAGTCCAGGTTTGATCAACAACAAAAATAAATTATGGAATAATGAGACTGGCCTCTGATAGCAGATGGTCTTAAGAAGGTTTGGAAATGTGAAACATACTGTCAATTTTAACCATTTCCCGAGTGACTGAAGCCCTTCCTACATTGGTATTTTACGTATACAAGGCGTACAACTTGTGGGTATAAATCATTTACATATGCAAATAGGTGATCTCACGGTTATTTGGCTTAAAAATGCACTATGGAGTTTTTTTTCGTTTTTAATAACACAAGAGAGAAGAAAAACAGTAAATGTATTTAGCAGGCTCTGCAAAGAAAAAACTCTTTCTCAGAAACTGCGTAGTGCCCCTTTAAAATTATATTTCAAATGGAAGAAATGTTCCTTTAAAAAATAAATGAAACCATTGGCAAATTGTAAACATTGTAAACAAAGCATTGCCTCTCTTTCTCCCTAAACAAAAGCCTTGCTTTGTCTCACTAAAGTGATCATTGTATCATGTATAAACATAACCCTACCTTGGTGGTACAATAGTGTTGTAACTAGAGAACAAAACCAGTGGAAAAAAAGTCAGTTTCATGCATGGATTGCTAGATTTCAAATAAAGTATATGAAAACGGTCTTTTAGGCATTTCCTGGTTGTTAAACATTTTAAATGCATAGGTTTATACAATAGACAGAGGAATGTTTGATTTATGTCCAGTATGAATGCGCTGTTGAATTTGTAAATGTTTTAAGCAGTTTCTACTTATTTTTAGTGTTTGACACCTGTATGAATACGCTGGTGATTCTTTAAGCTTCCAGAGTGAACAAAGCTCTTCCCATACTGGCCACAGGGATATAACTTCTCTCCTGTATGAATGTTCTGGTGTTTCTTTAAGTTACTAAAATCTCCGAAGCTCTTCCCACACTGGTCACAGTGGTACGGCTTCTCTCCTGTATGAATACGCTGGTGTGTCTTTAAGTGTCCAGACTGACTGAAGCCTTCCCCACATTGGTCACAGTGGTAGGGCTTCTCTCCTGTATGAATACGCTGGTGTATTTTTAAGGTTCCAGAGTGACTGAAGCCTTCCCCACATTGGTCACAGTGGTAGGGCTTCTCTCCTGTATGAATACGCTGGTGTATTTTTAAGTTTCCAGACGTACTGAAGTCTTCCCCACATTGGTCACAGTGATAGGGCTTCTCTCCTGTATGAATACGCTGGTGTGTCTTTAAGTTTCCAGATGTACTGAAGCTCTTCCCACATTGGTCACAGTGGTTGGGCTTCTCTCCTGTATGAATACGCTGGTGTGTCTTTAAGTTTCCAGACTTACTGAAGCTCTTCCCACATTGGTCACAGCAGTGAGGCCTTGACTCAGCCATTATTGTATTTGTTGTTGGGGAACAATTGTATCTGAAATAGAGAGAAACATTGCAATGAAGATTTAAGATTGGTAGAATGTGTAATTCCGTATTGTTTATATATTTAGTTTGTCTGATGTGTGGGGTAGGGTTTAGTAACATATTATAGTTTCTCCAGAGCTCTCTTGGCAGAGCCTGAGGTGTGTCCAGCAATAGCAACACCTTCCTTATCCCGACTCAATTACAACCCACACATCAGAGAAACATGTGCAGTATGGGCAGTGCAGTATCAAGCAGGGCTCTTTTACATAGATGTCACTATTTTAAACAGATTACAGATTCTACCTTTGAAAGTGGATCTGCTCCATGGATGGGTATTGTAAACTGGTCAGCATTAGCTAAAATACGGTGCACAACCCAATGGACAGTTATCTGCAATTTGTCATTGTGGTTGTTACTGTACAAATATACCTTTACATATACATATATTGAAGAGAAATAAACAACATATTCAAAATATTAGACAGCATATGTAAACAGAAAATAAGTGAGACTCTGCAATGCCATGGAAACAATCAAATAAATAATTGTACTTACTGATGTTGTGGTGTCAAAAGACTGATATATGTTAGCAGAAGCAAGTTTGGATCCAGATGGTTTTCGTATAAAGTCTTGTTCCAGTAGAGAATGTGTTCTGCCACAGAGAGGGGTTCAAGTCAACCAGCAGATAATCCAGTGTTTTTGGTTGAATGAGTACTTCAGTCTGGAAAACAGCCTGTTCTTATACAACTGAGCCAATAGTTGAGCAGTTAGCTGCTTTGAACCGATTGGCCAATCAGAATAGACACCCCATCCATCAAACACAAGGTGATAGGTCCTCTTATAATCATCTAGGAAGACAACTATTATGCTTTGTGCAATCACTATGTATGTATACAGTATTTACAACTGCATATATTTTTATACTTTCATTATTTCAATCTTCTCTCTTACAAGATACTGGATGGTCAGAATTTTGGATTTAGAACAAATCACAGCACTATTTCAGCAGGTCACATTCATTACAAATGACATTATATCTGCATTAGATAACAAGAAGCATTGGGCTGCTCTTTTTGTAGATATATCTAAAGCATTTTATACAGTGGATCATCCTTTGCTCTTACAGAAATTATATACCATTGGTATGGATAGAAAAGTCTGTGACTGGTACAACTGGGCAAGATGTGGTCAAGTATATACACTAATTGGAATGAAATAACAATACAGTGGGATGGGATAATTTAGCAGGGCTGTGCAATTGGGCAGTTATGTGCTAAGAGTATGAACATCAAAGTATGAACAAGTATTCATCAAATAATACAACCATCTCTTATGCATTTCCTGGTTGTTAAACAAGGTGAAAATGGCCAAGAGAACATTAAATACTTAATCTATGAACATAATACTGTTCTGACAATATATTGATGTAATAAGTTTGCAGATTTTATTTTGTAATGCATAGGTTTATACAATAGGCAGAAGTAAGTGTATTTCTGTCCAGTATGAATGTGCTGTTGAGATTCATGAACGCTTTTGATATTGCAGTTGCTGACATTTTCACTAGAGGACAGCACATAAGAATGAACGGACACCCCCATGAGAGACTTCACTTTGGATAAAAGCGCTAAATGCAGTCCATTTATCCTTTACCATGAGTACTTCAGTAAAACCGCCCTGTTCTCATACAATAGAGCCAATAATTGAGCAGTTAGCTGCTTGGAACTGATTGGCCAATCAGAAGAAGAACAGATGCCCCATCCATCAAACACATGGTGATATTTCCTCCTCCAATCACCTTGGAAGACAGGCTACACTTTGTACAATCACTATGCATCACTATGCATATATTTGAGTTTAATTTATACATATTTAATTTATTATGATGATCTATGTTTTATTACGATGCTCTATGTTTTTATTATGATGATCTGTTTTATTATGATGCTCTGTTTTATTATGATGCTCTGTTTTATTATGATGCTCTATGTTTTATTATGATGCTCTATGTTTTATTGTGATGCTCTATGTTTTATGATGTCTGTCCATGTTCATGATGGAAATAAGTGCTTGCACTCTCTCATGTTTTTATCCCTTGGATGCTGTATTTTACTCCACAATAAAAATCAATCAATCAATCAATCAATATGTATGCTAGTTAAAAGATATGTACCACAGAAGCCTGTGGCAATACAGGCCAAGGATGTTTAGGGTTTCCACCCATCCCATAAAATACAGAATAGTCTCGTCTTTGACAATTACATCTTGAGTTCCGTTTAGAATCAATACAGTATGAAATATAGTAATCCATGCATGAAACTGGCCTTTTCACTGGTTTTGTTCTCTAGTTACAACAAGATTGTACCACCAAGGTAGGGTTATGTTTATACATGATACAATGATCACTTTAGTGAGACAAAGCAAGGCTTTTGTTTTTGGGAGAAAGAGAGGCAATGCTTTGTTTACAATGGCTCCTTGCTACCCTTTACTTACAGACAATAATTATTGCAGCTTTAATATTATTTTGTAATACACATTTCAAGAGGTTAACGCATGTACGTATCCATCATTGATTTTTTTTAATTTGCCAATAGTTCCATATATTTTTTAAAGGAACATTTATTCTTCTTGCTGCTCCATGGGCTGTTGCTCTGATACTACATGGTATCAGTGAAGTCTCTCAGTGAAGCACTGGGGTGTCCGTTCATTATTATGTGCTGCCCTCTATTGAAAAATGTCAGCAACTGCAACTTCAAAAGGTGTATTTAAAGGGTTATTCTACTGAAATCGACTTTTAGGTTGTAATTCCAAGCACAGGTAACTAATTGAAAAGACAGAAAATATAGGTGGATTTTTCTCACAAACTACATTTTCTTTTGCAAAACAGATAACACTTTAGATTTCTGTAGCTCTTTCAGTTGGAAACACTCATATAAACAAAATTTGCTATGAAATTTGGGATGAAGTTAAATTAACCAATGAGCAGGATCCCCTGAGTGTCTGGCTTGAGCCCAGGCACAACCCCTGTCTCTAAGCAGAGTTGTTAGTTGGCCCGGCATAACGTAATAAGCATTTCTTTTTCACCTTGTTTAACTAACCAGAAAATGCCTAAGAGATGGTTTTATGTACTTTATTTGATCCATGCATGAATATGATTTCTTTTCAGTTTTTTTCTCTAGCGGAGAAACCGGAACATCCGCACAAGAACCAGTAGGTTCAGCAGCAGTTTTTTCCCACAAGCTACAAGACTCCTGAACAAGAACAAGAACAGGAGATATCCCTATTAAAGACTCTTGAACACACACCTGATAAAAACTCTTGAACACACACACACCCTGCACTTCACCTTAATATGCATGTACACTTATATGCAAGACACTTTCTGTAAACATTGACTATTTTATTTGATCTTACCTCATTTCCTATTTTATTTGATCTTACTACTATTACTTATTGTTACCATTCTTGTATGCATTGTTTCTTAATTGTGCACTGTTGCAATGTGCCTGTATTGTTGTGTATTTGACAAATAAATAACTTTTATAAAGAACTTGAACTTCCCTTCCTCTAACTCAATGCTGCCCAAACTTAATTTACCTGGCTATATGTCTACCCACAGATCAATTTACAAATAAAACACAACAACACTGATGACATACCAGAGCCAATGGCCCGGGCATAACGTAATAAACATTTGTATAGCAGTGGGATACACTCCTACTAATTGATTTGCAATTGAAAAGTAAATGGGAGCAGACTGTAGCACCTTATGAACATATTCATGGCACTGAACACTGTACACACAGGTGTGCAGAGGCTGATATGGTGGTAGTATTGTTCTCACTGAATAGCTACCCAAGCTACCCAAATACCCCAATAAGTTATTAAACTCCAACCCACACATCAGACCAAAACAAAATATATAAACAAAGTGCAATATGGAATTACAGATTCTACCTTAAATCAATCAGAGGCAAATTGAAGTTCAATGTTAAGATATTGCCCATCAGAGGTATTTGGGTAGCTATTCAGTTAGAATAATACTACCAGTAAGGTGTATTTAAAGGGTTATTCTACTGAAATCGACTTTTAGGTTGTAATTCCGAGCACATGTTGAAAATTGAAAAGACAGACAATATAGGTGGATCTTTCTCACAAACTACATTTTCTTTTGCAAAACAGATAACACTTTAGGTTCCTGTAGCTCTTTCAGTTGGAAGCACTCAAATAAACGAAACTTGCAATGAAATTACATGCACACGTTTTGGATTATAAACTCCCATTGATTTGCATTGCAGTGAGAGGGGATGTGTGTCAAAATAACAGTGTAGATACTAAACAGCTCATGTGACCTGACCCAGTGGGCCTACAGATCTCAGGTCTGCTACTAAGCAGCTCATGTGACCTGACCCAGTGGGCCTACAGATCTCAGGTCTGGAACCAAGGGTCAAACTTTCTTATCATCATAGCACCTCTTGAAGGTAAGTCAAATACATATTTCAATGTTGAAAATTGGTGGTATTCCCCTTTAAGTGACTGGATTGGAGGTCAAAATTATAATAACACGTTTGCTATTTTCCTTTTACAGTTTAAAGTACAACTAGACAAGAACTAGTGCCTACAAGACTCATAAAATACAGAATTGTCCCATCTTTGACAATTAAATCTTGAGTTCCGTTTAGAATCAATACAGGACGTGATATGTTCCCTATTGCCATCCCACCTGGGGATGATGGTCAGAGCCAATCAGAGGCAGAGTAGGGGCGCGGCACCGAGCATTGGAAGGAAAGGATGGCAGACTGTCATGTAAATTGAGGCGTAACGTTAAGCGATTGCCCATCAGAGGTATTTGGGTAGCTTTTCAGTGAGAACAATGCTACCACCATTTCAGCCTGGTTTGGTTTCAGTGCCATTAAACCATCTGTATGGTGCTCCAGTCTGCTCCCATTGACTTTTACAATAGTGTTGTAACTAGCGAAACAAAACCAGTGAAAAGTGCCAGTTTCATGCATGGATTACTAGATTTAAAATAAAGTATATACAACGTTATTTGCTGCAAGATAAGAGAGAACAGCGCATTACTGGACATAAATCCACTTAATTCTGCCTATTGTATAAATGTATGCATTACAAAATAAAATCTGCAAACTTAATTACATCAATATTGTCAGAACAGTATTATGTTCATAGATTAGTATTTAATGTTCTCTTGGCCATTTTCACATTGTTTAACAACCAGGAAATGCATAAGAGACTGTTGTAGTATTTGATGAATACTTGTTCATACTTTGCTGTTCATACTCTTTGCACATAACTGCCCAATTGCACAGCCCTGCTAAATTATCCCATACCACTGTATTGTTATTTCATTCTAATGAGTGTATATACTTGACCACATCTTGCCCAGTTGTACCAGTCACAGGCTTTTCTATCCATACCAATGTTATATAATTTCTGTAAGAGCAAAGGATGATCCACTGTATCAAATGCTTTAGAAATATATACAAAAAGAAGCGCACAATGCTTCTTGTTATCTAATGCAGATATAATGTCATTTGTAATTAATGTGACTGCTGAAATAGTGCTGTGATTTGTTCTAAATCTGGGTCAGGTCACATGAGCTGCTTAGTATCTACAATGTTATTTTGACACACCTCCCCTCTCACTGCAATGCAAATCAATGGGAGTTTATAATCCTAGACGTGTGCATGTAATTTCATAGCAAGTTTCGTTTATTTGAGTGCTTCCAACTGAAAGAGCTACAGGAACCTAAAGTGTTATCTGTTTTGCAAAAGAAAATGTAGTTTGTGAGAAAGATCCACCTATATTGTCTGTCTTTTCAATGTTCAACCTGTGCTTGGAATTACAACCTAAAAGTCGATTTCAGTAGAATAACCCTTTAAATACACCTTACTGGTAGTATTATTCTAACTGAATAGCTACCCAAATACCTCTGATGGGCAATATCTTAACATTGAACTTCAATTTGCCTCTGATTGATTTAAGGTAGAATCTGTAATTCCATATTGCACTTTGTTTATATATTTTGTTTTGGTCTGATGTGTGGGTTGGAGTTTAATAACTTATTGGGGTATTTGGGTAGCTTGGGTAGCTATTCAGTGAGAACAATACTACCACCATATCAGCCTCTGCACACCTGTGTGTACAGTGTTCAGTGCCATGAATATGTTCATAAGGTGCTACAGTCTGCTCCCATTTACTTTTCAATTGCAAATCAATTAGTAGGAGTGTATCCCACTGCTATACAAATGTTTATTACGTTATGCCCAGGCCATTGGCTCTGGTATGTCATCAGTGTTGTTGTGTTTTATTTGTAAATTGATCTGTGGGTAGACATATAGCCAGGTAAATTAAGTTTGGGCAGCATTGAGTTAGAGGAAGGGAAGTTCAAGTTCTTTATAAAAGTTCTTTATTTGTCAAATACACAACAATACAGGCACATTGCAACAGTGCACAATTAAGAAACAATGCATACAAGAATGGTAACAATAAGTAATAGTAGTAAGATCAAATAAAATAGGAAATGAGGTAAGATCAAATAAAATAGTCAATGTTTACAGAAAGTGTCTTGCGTATAAGTGTATGTGCATATTAAGGTGAAGTGCAGGGTGTGTGTGTGTGTGTGTTCAAGAGTTTTTATCAGGTGTGTGTTCAAGAGTCTTTAATAGGGATATCTCCTGTTCTTGTTCTTGTTCAGCAGTCTTGTAGCTTGTGGGAAAAAACTGCCGCTGAACCTACTGGTTCTTGTGCGGATGTTCCGGTTTCTCCGCTAGAAAAAACAACTGAAAAAAATCATATTCATGCATGGATCAAATAAAGTACATAAAACCATCTCTTAGGCATTTTCTGGTTAGTTAAACAAGGTGAAAAACAAATGCTTATTACGTTTTGCCCGGGCCAACTAACAACTCTGCTTAGAGACAGGGGTTGTGCCTGGGCTCAAGCCAGACACTCAGGGGATCCTGCTCATTGGTTAATTTAACTTCATCCCTCCTTCATTATGGTCTGCATTTAGGCCTTGTATGAACACAGGAGAAGAAGAAAGTCAGTCCAGAGTCTGAAGATGTTTATGGTTTCCACCTGTCTCATAATATACAGAATTGTATTAGACAATTAAATCTTGAGTTCTGTTTAGAATCAATACAGGATGTGATATGTTCCCTATTGTCATCCCACCTGTGGATGAGGGTCAGAGGCAGAGTAGGGGCGTGGCACTGAGCATTGGAAGGAAAGGATGGCAGACTGTCATGTTAATTGAGGGGTAACGTTAAGCTATTGCCCATCAGAGGTATTTGGGTAACTTTTCAGTGAGAACAATACTACCACCATTTCAGCCTGGTTTGGTTTCAGTGCCATTAAACCATCTGTAGGGTGCTCCAGTCTGCTCCCATTGACTTTTCAATTGCAAATAAATTAAGAGGAGTGTATTCCACTGCTATACAAATTCTTATTGCGTTATGCTCGGGCCATTGGCTCTGGTATGTCATCAGTATTGTTGGGTTTTTAGAAGGAAATACATGTGATTGAACATGTCCCCATCAAACCTCTCAACAAAACTAAAACAAATAAAAATGCTTTATAAAACATCAATAATCGAATGGAATCTTTAACTTGTTCAACATAGTACTTACATCTTTTCAACCTAAATCTAGTAATACTGAGTTGAGACTTTTCAATGGAAGAACCAAGAACATATCATTCATCAATTATGTAATTTTACATAATGAATAAATGTGAGGCTTAACAAGTCCTCCACCTGTCCTAGGAAGACCGAGTGCATCTCATTCTGTAGTGACAAATCCTCTTCACCCTGAGACCTGAAGACATACAACGTTCTCTTATGCATTTCCTGGTTGTTAAAAAAGGTGAAATGGCCAATAGAGAACATTAAATACTTCATCTACAAAATAACACTGTTCTAACAGGACAGTAATGATGTAAGAGGGAGATTTGCAGATTTTAATTTTTTATTTGCATACAGTCATCAAATAGGGAGAGGTAAAGCATAGTCCAGGTTTGATCAACAACAAAAATAAATTATGGAATAATGAGACTGGCCTCTGATAGCAGATGGTCTTAAGAAGGTTTGGAAATGTGAAACATACTGTCAATTTTAACCATTTCCCGAGTGACTGAAGCCCTTCCTACATTGGTATTTTACGTATACAAGGCGTACAACTTGTGGGTATAAATCATTTACATATGCAAATAGGTGATCTCACGGTTATTTGGCTTAAAAATGCACTATGGAGTTTTTTTTCGTTTTTAATAACACAAGAGAGAAGAAAAACAGTAAATGTATTTAGCAGGCTCTGCAAAGAAAAAACTCTTTCTCAGAAACTGCGTAGTGCCCCTTTAAAATAATATTTCAAATGGAAGAAATGTTCCTTTAAAAAATAAATGAAACCATTGGCAAATTGTAAACATTGTAAACAAAGCATTGCCTCTCTTTCTCCCTAAACAAAAGCCTTGCTTTGTCTCACTAAAGTGATCATTGTATCATGTATAAACATAACCCTACCTTGGTGGTACAATAGTGTTGTAACTAGAGAACAAAACCAGTGGAAAAAAAGTCAGTTTCATGCATGGATTGCTAGATTTCAAATAAAGTATATGAAAACGGTCTTTTAGGCATTTCCTGGTTGTTAAACATTTTAAATGCATAGGTTTATACAATAGACAGAGGAATGTTTGATTTATGTCCAGTATGAATGCGCTGTTGAATTTGTAAATGTTTTAAGCAGTTTCTACTTATTTTTAGTGTTTGACACCTGTATGAATACGCTGGTGATTCTTTAAGCTTCCAGAGTGAACAAAGCTCTTCCCACACTGGCCACAGGGATATAACTTCTCTCC
Organism: Notolepis coatsorum; assembly: GCF_963971535.1. NCBI lineage: Eukaryota > Metazoa > Chordata > Actinopteri > Aulopiformes > Paralepididae > Notolepis > Notolepis coatsorum. Next base: position 3,678,449 of record NC_140177.1, read on the forward strand.
TGTATGAATGTTCTGGTGTTTCTTTAAGTTACTAAAATCTCCGAAGCTCTTCCCACACTGGTCACAGTGGTACGGCTTCTCTCCTGTATGAATACGCTGGTGTGTCTTTAAGTGTCCAGACTGACTGAAGCCTTCCCCACATTGGTCACAGTGGTAGGGCTTCTCTCCTGTATGAATACGCTGGTGTATTTTTAAGGTTCCAGAGTGACTGAAGCCTTCCCCACATTGGTCACAGTGGTAGGGCTTCTCTCCTGTATGAATACGCTGGTGTATTTTTAAGTTTCCAGACGTACTGAAGTCTTCCCCACATTGGTCACAGTGATAGGGCTTCTCTCCTGTATGAATACGCTGGTGTGTCTTTAAGTTTCCAGATGTACTGAAGCTCTTCCCACATTGGTCACAGTGGTTGGGCTTCTCTCCTGTATGAATACGCTGGTGTGTCTTTAAGTTTCCAGACTTACTGAAGCTCTTCCCACATTGGTCACAGCAGTGAGGCCTTGACTCAGCCATTATTGTATTTGTTGTTGGGGAACAATTGTATCTGAAATAGAGAGAAACATTGCAATGAAGATTTCAGATTGGTAGAATGTGTAATTCCGTATTGTTTATATATTTAGTTTTGGTCTGATGTGTGGGTTAGGGTTTTGTAACATATTATAGTTTCTCCAGAGCTCTCTTGGCAGAGCCTGAGGTGTGTCCAGCAATAGCAACACCTTCCTTATCCCGACTCAATTACAACCCACACATCAGAGAAACATGTGCAGTATGGGCAGTGCAGTATCAAGCAGGGCTCTTTTACATAGATGTCACTATTTTAAACAGATTACAGATTCTACCTTTGAAAGTGGATCTGCTCCATGGATGGGTATTGTAAACTGGTCAGCATTAGCTAAAATACGGTGCACAACCCAATGGACAGTTATCTGCAATTTGTCATTGTGGTTGTTACTGTACAAATATACCTTTACATATACATATATTGAAGATAAATAAACAACATATTCAAAATATTAGACAGCATATTTAAACAGAAAATAAGTGAGACTCTGCAATGCCATGGAAACAATCAAATAAATAATTGTACTTACTGATGTTGTGGTGTCAAAAGACTGATATATGTTAGCAGAAGCAAGTTTGGATCCAGATGGTTTTCGTATAAAGTCTTGTTCCAGTAGAGAATGTGTTCTGCCACAGAGAGGGGTTCAAGTCAACCAGCAGATAATCCAGTGTTTTTGGTTGAATGAGTACTTCAGTCTGGAAAACAGCCTGTTCTTATACAACTGAGCCAATAGTTGAGCAGTTAGCTGCTTTGAACCGATTGGCCAATCAGAATAGACACCCCATCCATCAAACACAAGGTGATAGGTCCTCTTATAATCATCTAGGAAGACAACTATTATGCTTTGTGCAATCACTATGTATGTATACAGTATTTACAACTGCATATATTTTTATACTTTCATTATTTCAATCTTCTCTCTTACAAGATACTGGATGGTCAGAATTTTGGATTTAGAACAAATCACAGCACTATTTCAGCAGGTCACATTCATTACAAATGACATTATATCTGCATTAGATAACAAGAAGCATTGGGCTGCTCTTTTTGTAGATATATCTAAAGCATTTTATACAGTGGATCATCCTTTGCTCTTACAGAAATTATATACCATTGGTATGGATAGAAAAGTCTGTGACTGGTACAACTGGGCAAGATGTGGTCAAGTATATACACTAATTGGAATGAAATAACAATACAGTGGGATGGGATAATTTAGCAGGGCTGTGCAATTGGGCAGTTATGTGCTAAGAGTATGAACATCAAAGTATGAACAAGTATTCATCAAATAATACAACCATCTCTTATGCATTTCCTGGTTGTTAAACAAGGTGAAAATGGCCAAGAGAACATTAAATACTTAATCTATGAACATAATACTGTTCTGACAATATATTGATGTAATAAGTTTGCAGATTTTATTTTGTAATGCATAGGTTTATACAATAGGCAGAAGTAAGTGTATTTCTGTCCAGTATGAATGTGCTGTTGAGATTCATGAACGCTTTTGATATTGCAGTTGCTGACATTTTCACTAGAGGACAGCACATAAGAATGAACGGACACCCCCATGAGAGACTTCACTTTGGATAAAAGCGCTAAATGCAGTCCATTTATCCTTTACCATGAGTACTTCAGTAAAACCGCCCTGTTCTCATACAATAGAGCCAATAATTGAGCAGTTAGCTGCTTGGAACTGATTGGCCAATCAGAAGAAGAACAGATGCCCCATCCATCAAACACATGGTGATATTTCCTCCTCCAATCACCTTGGAAGACAGGCTACACTTTGTACAATCACTATGCATCACTGCACTATCTGCATATATTTGAGTTTAATTTATACATATTTAATTTATTATGATGATCTATATTTTATTACGATGCTCTATGTTTTTATTATGATGATCTGTTTTATTATGATGCTCTGTTTTATTATGATGCTCTGTTTTATTATGATGCTCTATGTTTTATTATGATGCTCTATGTTTTATTGTGATGCTCTATGTTTTATGATGTCTGTCCATGTTCATGATGGAAATAAGTGCTTGCACTCTCTCATGTTTTTATCCCTTGGATGCTGTATTTTACTCCACAATAAAAATCAATCAATCAATCAATCAATATGTATGCTAGTTAAAAGATATGTACCACAGAAGCCTGTGGCAATACAGGCCAAGGATGTTTAGGGTTTCCACCCATCCCATAAAATACAGAATAGTCTCGTCTTTGACAATTACATCTTGAGTTCCGTTTAGAATCAATACAGTATGAAATATAGTAATCCATGCATGAAACTGGCCTTTTCACTGGTTTTGTTCTCTAGTTACAACAAGATTGTACCACCAAGGTAGGGTTATGTTTATACATGATACAATGATCACTTTAGTGAGACAAAGCAAGGCTTTTGTTTTTGGGAGAAAGAGAGGCAATGCTTTGTTTACAATGGCTCCTTGCTACCCTTTACTTACAGACAATAATTATTGCAGCTTTAATATTATTTTGTAATACACATTTCAAGAGGTTAACGCATGTACGTATCCATCATTGATTTTTTTTAATTTGCCAATAGTTCCATATATTTTTTAAAGGAACATTTATTCTTCTTGCTGCTCCATGGGCTGTTGCTCTGATACTACATGGTATCAGTGAAGTCTCTCAGTGAAGCACTGGGGTGTCCGTTCATTATTATGTGCTGCCCTCTATTGAAAAATGTCAGCAACTGCAACTTCAAAAGGTGTATTTAAAGGGTTATTCTACTGAAATCGACTTTTAGGTTGTAATTCCAAGCACAGGTAACTAATTGAAAAGACAGAAAATATAGGTGGATTTTTCTCACAAACTACATTTTCTTTTGCAAAACAGATAACACTTTAGATTTCTGTAGCTCTTTCAGTTGGAAACACTCATATAAACAAAATTTGCTATGAAATTTGGGATGAAGTTAAATTAACCAATGAGCAGGATCCCCTGAGTGTCTGGCTTGAGCCCAGGCACAACCCCTGTCTCTAAGCAGAGTTGTTAGTTGGCCCGGCATAACGTAATAAGCATTTCTTTTTCACCTTGTTTAACTAACCAGAAAATGCCTAAGAGATGGTTTTATGTACTTTATTTGATCCATGCATGAATATGATTTCTTTTCAGTTTTTTTCTCTAGCGGAGAAACCGGAACATCCGCACAAGAACCAGTAGGTTCAGCAGCAGTTTTTTCCCACAAGCTACAAGACTCCTGAACAAGAACAGGAGATATCCCTATTAAAGGCTCTTGAACACACACCTGATAAAAACTCTTGAACACACACACACCCTGCACTTCACCTTAATATGCATGTACACTTATATGCAAGACACTTTCTGTAAACATTGACTATTTTATTTGATCTTACCTCATTTCCTATTTTATTTGATCTTACTACTATTACTTATTGTTACCATTCTTGTATGCATTGTTTCTTAATTGTGCACTGTTGCAATGTGCCTGTATTGTTGTGTATTTGACAAATAAATAACTTTTATAAAGAACTTGAACTTCCCTTCCTCTAACTCAATGCTGCCCAAACTTAATTTACCTGGCTATATGTCTACCCACAGATCAATTTACAAATAAAACACAACAACACTGATGACATACCAGAGCCAATGGCCCGGGCATAACGTAATAAACATTTGTATAGCAGTGGGATACACTCCTACTAATTGATTTGCAATTGAAAAGTAAATGGGAGCAGACTGTAGCACCTTATGAACATATTCATGGCACTGAACACTGTACACACAGGTGTGCAGAGGCTGATATGGTGGTAGTATTGTTCTCACTGAATAGCTACCCAAGCTACCCAAATACCCCAATAAGTTATTAAACTCCAACCCACACATCAGACCAAAACAAAATATATAAACAAAGTGCAATATGGAATTACAGATTCTACCTTAAATCAATCAGAGGCAAATTGAAGTTCAATGTTAAGATATTGCCCATCAGAGGTATTTGGGTAGCTATTCAGTTAGAATAATACTACCAGTAAGGTGTATTTAAAGGGTTATTCTACTGAAATCGACTTTTAGGTTGTAATTCCAAGCACATGTTGAAAATTGAAAAGACAGACAATATAGGTGGATCTTTCTCACAAACTACATTTTCTTTTGCAAAACAGATAACACTTTAGGTTCCTGTAGCTCTTTCAGTTGGAAGCACTCAAATAAACGAAACTTGCAATGAAATTACATGCACACGTTTTGGATTATAAACTCCCATTGATTTGCATTGCAGTGAGAGGGGATGTGTGTCAAAATAACAGTGTAGATACTAAACAGCTCATGTGACCTGACCCAGTGGGCCTACAGATCTCAGGTCTGCTACTAAGCAGCTCATGTGACCTGACCCAGTGGGCCTACAGATCTCAGGTCTGGAACCAAGGGTCAAACTTTCTTATCATCATAGCACCTCTTGAAGGTAAGTCAAATACATATTTCAATGTTGAAAATTGGTGGTATTCCCCTTTAAGTGACTGGATTGGAGGTCAAAATTATAATAACACGTTTGCTATTTTCCTTTTACAGTTTAAAGTACAACTAGACAAGAACTAGTGCCTACAAGACTCATAAAATACAGAATTGTCCCATCTTTGACAATTAAATCTTGAGTTCCGTTTAGAATCAATACAGGACGTGATATGTTCCCTATTGCCATCCCACCTGGGGATGATGGTCAGAGCCAATCAGAGGCAGAGTAGGGGCGCGGCACCGAGCATTGGAAGGAAAGGATGGCAGACTGTCATGTAAATTGAGGCGTAACGTTAAGCGATTGCCCATCAGAGGTATTTGGGTAGCTTTTCAGTGAGAACAATGCTACCACCATTTCAGCCTGGTTTGGTTTCAGTGCCATTAAACCATCTGTATGGTGCTCCAGTCTGCTCCCATTGACTTTTACAATAGTGTTGTAACTAGAGAAACAAAACCAGTGAAAAGTGCCAGTTTCATGCATGGATTACTAGATTTAAAATAAAGTATATACAACGTTATTTGCTGCAAGATAAGAGAGAACAGCGCATTACTGGACATAAATCCACTTAATTCTGCCTATTGTATAAATGTATGCATTACAAAATAAAATCTGCAAACTTAATTACATCAATATTGTCAGAACAGTATTATGTTCATAGATTAGTATTTAATGTTCTCTTGGCCATTTTCACATTGTTTAACAACCAGGAAATGCATAAGAGACTGTTGTAGTATTTGATGAATACTTGTTCATACTTTGCTGTTCATACTCTTTGCACATAACTGCCCAATTGCACAGCCCTGCTAAATTATCCCATACCACTGTATTGTTATTTCATTCTAATGAGTGTATATACTTGACCACATCTTGCCCAGTTGTACCAGTCACAGGCTTTTCTATCCATACCAATGTTATATAATTTCTGTAAGAGCAAAGGATGATCCACTGTATCAAATGCTTTAGAAATATATACAAAAAGAAGCGCACAATGCTTCTTGTTATCTAATGCAGATATAATGTCATTTGTAATTAATGTGACTGCTGAAATAGTGCTGTGATTTGTTCTAAATCTGGGTCAGGTCACATGAGCTGCTTAGTATCTACAATGTTATTTTGACACACCTCCCCTCTCACTGCAATGCAAATCAATGGGAGTTTATAATCCTAGACGTGTGCATGTAATTTCATAGCAAGTTTCGTTTATTTGAGTGCTTCCAACTGAAAGAGCTACAGGAACCTAAAGTGTTATCTGTTTTGCAAAAGAAAATGTAGTTTGTGAGAAAGATCCACCTATATTGTCTGTCTTTTCAATGTTCAACCTGTGCTTGGAATTACAACCTAAAAGTCGATTTCAGTAGAATAACCCTTTAAATACACCTTACTGGTAGTATTATTCTAACTGAATAGCTACCCAAATACCTCTGATGGGCAATATCTTAACATTGAACTTCAATTTGCCTCTGATTGATTTAAGGTAGAATCTGTAATTCCATATTGCACTTTGTTTATATATTTTGTTTTGGTCTGATGTGTGGGTTGGAGTTTAATAACTTATTGGGGTATTTGGGTAGCTTGGGTAGCTATTCAGTGAGAACAATACTACCACCATATCAGCCTCTGCACACCTGTGTGTACAGTGTTCAGTGCCATGAATATGTTCATAAGGTGCTACAGTCTGCTCCCATTTACTTTTCAATTGCAAATCAATTAGTAGGAGTGTATCCCACTGCTATACAAATGTTTATTACGTTATGCCCGGGCCATTGGCTCTGGTATGTCATCAGTGTTGTTGTGTTTTATTTGTAAATTGATCTGTGGGTAGACATATAGCCAGGTAAATTAAGTTTGGGCAGCATTGAGTTAGAGGAAGGGAAGTTCAAGTTCTTTATAAAAGTTCTTTATTTGTCAAATACACAACAATACAGGCACATTGCAACAGTGCACAATTAAGAAACAATGCATACAAGAATGGTAACAATAAGTAATAGTAGTAAGATCAAATAAAATAGGAAATGAGGTAAGATCAAATAAAATAGTCAATGTTTACAGAAAGTGTCTTGCGTATAAGTGTATGTGCATATTAAGGTGAAGTGCAGGGTGTGTGTGTGTGTGTTCAAGAGTTTTTATCAGGTGTGTGTTCAAGAGTCTTTAATAGGGATATCTCCTGTTCTTGTTCTTGTTCAGCAGTCTTGTAGCTTGTGGGAAAAAACTGCCGCTGAACCTACTGGTTCTTGTGCGGATGTTCCGGTTTCTCCGCTAGAAAAAACAACTGAAAAAAATCATATTCATGCATGGATCAAATAAAGTACATAAAACCATCTCTTAGACATTTTCTGGTTAGTTAAACAAGGTGAAAAACAAATGCTTATTACGTTTTGCCCGGGCCAACTAACAACTCTGCTTAGAGACAGGGGTTGTGCCTGGGCTCAAGCCAGACACTCAGGGGATCCTGCTCATTGGTTAATTTAACTTCATCCCTCCTTCATTATGGTCTGCATTTAGGCCTTGTATGAACACAGGAGAAGAAGAAAGTCAGTCCAGAGTCTGAAGATGTTTATGGTTTCCACCTGTCTCATAATATACAGAATTGTATTAGACAATTAAATCTTGAGTTCTGTTTAGAATCAATACAGGATGTGATATGTTCCCTATTGTCATCCCACCTGTGGATGAGGGTCAGAGGCAGAGTAGGGGCGTGGCACTGAGCATTGGAAGGAAAGGATGGCAGACTGTCATGTTAATTGAGGGGTAACGTTAAGCTATTGCCCATCAGAGGTATTTGGGTAACTTTTCAGTGAGAACAATACTACCACCATTTCAGCCTGGTTTGGTTTCAGTGCCATTAAACCATCTGTAGGGTGCTCCAGTCTGCTCCCATTGACTTTTCAATTGCAAATAAATTAAGAGGAGTGTATTCCACTGCTATACAAATTCTTATTACGTTATGCTCGGGCCATTGGCTCTGGTATGTCATCAGTATTGTTGGGTTTTTAGAAGGAAATACATGTGATTGAACATGTCCCCATCAAACCTCTCAACAAAACTAAAACAAATAAAAATGCTTTATAAAACATCAATAATCGAATGGAATCTTTAACTTGTTCAACATAGTACTTACATCTTTTCATCCTAAATCTAGTAATACTGAGTTGAGACTTTTCAATGGAAGAACCAAGAACATATCATTCATCAATTATGTAATTTTACATAATGAATAAATGTGAGGCTTAACAAGTCCTCCACCTGTCCTAGGAAGGCAGAGTGCATCTCATTCTGTAGTGACAAATCCTCTTCACCCTGAGACCTGAAGACATACAACGTTCTCTTATGCATTTCCTGGTTGTTAAAAAAGGTGAAATGGCCAATAGAGAACATTAAATACTTCATCTACAAAATAACACTGTTCTAACAGGACAGTAATGATGTAAGAGGGAGATTTGCAGATTTTAATTTTTTATTTGCATACAGTCATCAAATAGGGAGAGGTAAAGCATAGTCCAGGTTTGATCAACAACAAAAATAAATTATGGAATAATGAGACTGGCCTCTGATAGCAGATGGTCTTAAGAAGGTTTGGAAATGTGAAACATACTGTCAATTTTAACCATTTCCCGAGTGACTGAAGCCCTTCCTACATTGGTATTTTACGTATACAAGGCGTACAACTTGTGGGTATAAATCATTTACATATGCAAATAGGTGATCTCACGGTTATTTGGCTTAAAAATGCACTATGGAGTTTTTTTTCGTTTTTAATAACACAAGAGAGAAGAAAAACAGTAAATGTATTTAGCAGGCTCTGCAAAGAAAAAACTCTTTCTCAGAAACTGCGTAGTGCCCCTTTAAAATAATATTTCAAATGGAAGAAATGTTCCTTTAAAAAATAAATGAAACCATTGGCAAATTGTAAACATTGTAAACAAAGCATTGCCTCTCTTTCTCCCTAAACAAAAGCCTTGCTTTGTCTCACTAAAGTGATCATTGTATCATGTATAAACATAACCCTACCTTGGTGGTACAATAGTGTTGTAACTAGAGAACAAAACCAGTGGAAAAAAAGTCAGTTTCATGCATGGATTGCTAGATTTCAAATAAAGTATATGAAAACGGTCTTTTAGGCATTTCCTGGTTGTTAAACATTTTAAATGCATAGGTTTATACAATAGACAGAGGAATGTTTGATTTATGTCCAGTATGAATGCGCTGTTGAATTTGTAAATGTTTTAAGCAGTTTCTACTTATTTTTAGTGTTTGACACCTGTATGAATACGCTGGTGATTCTTTAAGCTTCCAGAGTGAACAAAGCTCTTCCCACACTGGCCACAGGGATATAACTTCTCTCCTGTATGAATGTTCTGGTGTTTCTTTAAGTTACTAAAATCTCCGAAGCTCTTCCCACACTGGTCACAGTGGTACGGCTTCTCTCCTGTATGAATACGCTGGTGTGTCTTTAAGTGTCCAGACTGACTGAAGCCTTCCCCACATTGGTCACAGTGGTAGGGCTTCTCTCCTGTATGAATACGCTGGTGTATTTTTAAGGTTCCAGAGTGACTGAAGCCTTCCCCACATTGGTCACAGTGGTAGGGCTTCTCTCCTGTATGAATACGCTGGTGTATTTTTAAGTTTCCAGACGTACTGAAGTCTTCCCCACATTGGTCACAGTGATAGGGCTTCTCTCCTGTATGAATACGCTGGTGTGTCTTTAAGTTTCCAGATGTACTGAAGCTCTTCCCACATTGGTCACAGTGGTTGGGCTTCTCTCCTGTATGAATACGCTGGTGTGTCTTTAAGTTTCCAGACTTACTGAAGCTCTTCCCACATTGGTCACAGCAGTGAGGCCTTGACTCAGCCATTATTGTATTTGTTGTTGGGGAACAATTGTATCTGAAATAGAGAGAAACATTGCAATGAAGATTTCAGATTGGTAGAATGTGTAATTCCGTATTGTTTATATATTTAGTTTGTCTGATGTGTGGGGTAGGGTTTAGTAACATATTATAGTTTCTCCAGAGCTCTCTTGGCAGAGCCTGAGGTGTGTCCAGCAATAGCAACACCTTCCTTATCCCGACTCAATTACAACCCACACATCAGAGAAACATGTGCAGTATGGGCAGTGCAGTATCAAGCAGGGCTCTTTTACATAGATGTCACTATTTTAAACAGATTACAGATTCTACCTTTGAAAGTGGATCTGCTCCATGGATGGGTATTGTAAACTGGTCAGCATTAGCTAAAATACGGTGCACAACCCAATGGACAGTTATCTGCAATTTGTCATTGTGGTTGTTACTGTACAAATATACCTTTACATATATTGAAGAGAAATAAACAACATATTCAAAATATTAGACAGCATATTTAAACAGAAAATAAGTGAGACTCTGCAATGCCATGGAAACAATCAAATAAATAATTGTACTTACTGATGTTGTGGTGTCAAAAGACTGATATATGTTAGCAGAAGCAAGTTTGGATCCAGATGGTTTTCGTATAAAGTCTTGTTCCAGTAGAGAATGTGTTCTGCCACAGAGAGGGGTTCAAGTCAACCAGCAGATAATCCAGTGTTTTTGGTTGAATGAGTACTTCAGTCTGGAAAACAGCCTGTTCTTATACAACTGAGCCAATAGTTGAGCAGTTAGCTGCTTTGAACCGATTGGCCAATCAGAATAGACACCCCATCCATCAAACACAAGGTGATAGGTCCTCTTATAATCATCTAGGAAGACAACTATTATGCTTTGTGCAATCACTATGTATGTATACAGTATTTACAACTGCATATATTTTTATACTTTCATTATTTCAATCTTCTCTCTTACAAGATACTGGATGGTCAGAATTTTGGATTTAGAACAAATCACAGCACTATTTCAGCAGGTCACATTCATTACAAATGACATTATATCTGCATTAGATAACAAGAAGCATTGGGCTGCTCTTTTTGTAGATATATCTAAAGCATTTTATACAGTGGATCATCCTTTGCTCTTACAGAAATTATATACCATTGGTATGGATAGAAAAGTCTGTGACTGGTACAACTGGGCAAGATGTGGTCAAGTATATACACTAATTGGAATGAAATAACAATACAGTGGGATGGGATAATTTAGCAGGGCTGTGCAATTGGGCAGTTATGTGCTAAGAGTATGAACATAAAAGTATGAACAAGTATTCATCAAATAATACAACCATCTCTTATGCATTTCCTGGTTGTTAAACAAGGTGAAAATGGCCAAGAGAACATTAAATACTTAATCTATGAACATAATACTGTTCTGACAATATATTGATGTAATAAGTTTGCAGATTTTATTTTGTAATGCATAGGTTTATACAATAGGCAGAAGTAAGTGTATTTCTGTCCAGTATGAATGTGCTGTTGAGATTCATGAACGCTTTTGATATTGCAGTTGCTGACATTTTCACTAGAGGACAGCACATAAGAATGAACGGACACCCCCATGAGAGACTTCACTTTGGATAAAAGCACTAAATGCAGTCCATTTATCCTTTACCATGAGTACTTCAGTAAAACCGCCCTGTTCTCATACAATAGAGCCAATAATTGAGCAGTTAGCTGCTTGGAACTGATTGGCCAATCAGAAGAAGAACAGATGCCCCATCCATCAAACACATGGTGATATTTCCTCCTCCAATCACCTTGGAAGACAGGCTACACTTTGTACAATCACTATGCATCACTGCACTATCTGCATATATTTGAGTTTAATTTATACATATTTAATTTATTATGATGATCTATATTTTATTACGATGCTCTATGTTTTTATTATGATGATCTGTTTTATTATGATGCTCTGTTTTATTATGATGCTCTGTTTTATTATGATGCTCTATGTTTTATTATGATGCTCTATGTTTTATTGTGATGCTCTATGTTTTATGATGTCTGTCCATGTTCATGATGGAAATAAGTGCTTGCACTCTCTCATGTTTTTATCCCTTGGATGCTGTATTTTACTCCACAATAAAAATCAATCAATCAATCAATCAATATGTATGCTAGTTAAAAGATATGTACCACAGAAGCCTGTGGCAATACAGGCCAAGGATGTTTAGGGTTTCCACCCATCCCATAAAATACAGAATAGTCTCGTCTTTGACAATTACATCTTGAGTTCCGTTTAGAATCAATACAGTATGAAATATAGTAATCCATGCATGAAACTGGCCTTTTCACTGGTTTTGTTCTCTAGTTACAACAAGATTGTACCACCAAGGTAGGGTTATGTTTATACATGATACAATGATCACTTTAGTGAGACAAAGCAAGGCTTTTGTTTTTGGGAGAAAGAGAGGCAATGCTTTGTTTACAATGGCTCCTTGCTACCCTTTACTTACAGACAATAATTATTGCAGCTTTAATATTATTTTGTAATACACATTTCAAGAGGTTAACGCATGTACGTATCCATCATTGATTTTTTTTAATTTGCCAATAGTTCCATATATTTTTTAAAGGAACATTTATTCTTCTTGCTGCTCCATGGGCTGTTGCTCTGATACTACATGGTATCAGTGAAGTCTCTCAGTGAAGCACTGGGGTGTCCGTTCATTATTATGTGCTGCCCTCTATTGAAAAATGTCAGCAACTGCAACTTCAAAAGGTGTATTTAAAGGGTTATTCTACTGAAATCGACTTTTAGGTTGTAATTCCAAGCACAGGTAACTAATTGAAAAGACAGAAAATATAGGTGGATTTTTCTCACAAACTACATTTTCTTTTGCAAAACAGATAACACTTTAGATTTCTGTAGCTCTTTCAGTTGGAAACACTCATATAAACAAAATTTGCTATGAAATTTGGGATGAAGTTAAATTAACCAATGAGCAGGATCCCCTGAGTGTCTGGCTTGAGCCCAGGCACAACCCCTGTCTCTAAGCAGAGTTGTTAGTTGGCCCGGCATAACGTAATAAGCATTTCTTTTTCACCTTGTTTAACTAACCAGAAAATGCCTAAGAGATGGTTTTATGTACTTTATTTGATCCATGCATGAATATGATTTCTTTTCAGTTTTTTTCTCTAGCGGAGAAACCGGAACATCCGCACAAGAACCAGTAGGTTCAGCAGCAGTTTTTTCCCACAAGCTACAAGACTCCTGAACAAGAACAAGAACAGGAGATATCCCTATTAAAGACTCTTGAACACACACCTGATAAAAACTCTTGAACACACACACACCCTGCACTTCACCTTAATATGCATGTACACTTATATGCAAGACACTTTCTGTAAACATTGACTATTTTATTTGATCTTACCTCATTTCCTATTTTATTTGATCTTACTACTATTACTTATTGTTACCATTCTTGTATGCATTGTTTCTTAATTGTGCACTGTTGCAATGTGCCTGTATTGTTGTGTATTTGACAAATAAATAACTTTTATAAAGAACTTGAACTTCCCTTCCTCTAACTCAATGCTGCCCAAACTTAATTTACCTGGCTATATGTCTACCCACAGATCAATTTACAAATAAAACACAACAACACTGATGACATACCAGAGCCAATGGCCCGGGCATAACGTAATAAATATTTGTATAGCAGTGGGATACACTCCTACTAATTGATTTGCAATTGAAAAGTAAATGGGAGCAGACTGTAGCACCTTATGAACATATTCATGGCACTGAACACTGTACACACAGGTGTGCAGAGGCTGATATGGTGGTAGTATTGTTCTCACTGAATAGCTACCCAAGCTACCCAAATACCCCAATAAGTTATTAAACTCCAACCCACACATCAGACCAAAACAAAATATATAAACAAAGTGCAATATGGAATTACAGATTCTACCTTAAATCAATCAGAGGCAAATTGAAGTTCAATGTTAAGATATTGCCCATCAGAGGTATTTGGGTAGCTATTCAGTTAGAATAATACTACCAGTAAGGTGTATTTAAAGGGTTATTCTACTGAAATCGACTTTTAGGTTGTAATTCCAAGCACATGTTGAAAATTGAAAAGACAGACAATATAGGTGGATCTTTCTCACAAACTACATTTTCTTTTGCAAAACAGATAACACTTTAGGTTCCTGTAGCTCTTTCAGTTGGAAGCACTCAAATAAACGAAACTTGCTATGAAATTACATGCACACGTTTTGGATTATAAACTCCCATTGATTTGCATTGCAGTGAGAGGGGATGTGTGTCAAAATAACAGTGTAGATACTAAACAGCTCATGTGACCTGACCCAGTGGGCCTACAGATCTCAGGTCTGCTACTAAGCAGCTCATGTGACCTGACCCAGTGGGCCTACAGATCTCAGGTCTGGAACCAAGGGTCAAACTTTCTTATCATCATAGCACCTCTTGAAGGTAAGTCAAATACATATTTCAATGTTGAAAATTGGTGGTATTCCCCTTTAAGTGACTGGATTGGAGGTCAAAATTATAATAACACGTTTGCTATTTTCCTTTTACAGTTTAAAGTACAACTAGACAAGAACTAGTGCCTACAAGACTCATAAAATACAGAATTGTCCCATCTTTGACAATTAAATCTTGAGTTCCGTTTAGAATCAATACAGGACGTGATATGTTCCCTATTGCCATCCCACCTGGGGATGATGGTCAGAGCCAATCAGAGGCAGAGTAGGGGCGCGGCACCGAGCATTGGAAGGAAAGGATGGCAGACTGTCATGTAAATTGAGGCGTAACGTTAAGCGATTGCCCATCAGAGGTATTTGGGTAGCTTTTCAGTGAGAACAATGCTACCACCATTTCAGCCTGGTTTGGTTTCAGTGCCATTAAACCATCTGTATGGTGCTCCAGTCTGCTCCCATTGACTTTTACAATAGTGTTGTAACTAGAGAAACAAAACCAGTGAAAAGTGCCAGTTTCATGCATGGATTACTAGATTTAAAATAAAGTATATACAACGTTATTTGCTGCAAGATAAGAGAGAACAGCGCATTACTGGACATAAATCCACTTAATTCTGCCTATTGTATAAATGTATGCATTACAAAATAAAATCTGCAAACTTAATTACATCAATATTGTCAGAACAGTATTATGTTCATAGATTAGTATTTAATGTTCTCTTGGCCATTTTCACATTGTTTAACAACCAGGAAATGCATAAGAGACTGTTGTAGTATTTGATGAATACTTGTTCATACTTTGCTGTTCATACTCTTTGCACATAACTGCCCAATTGCACAGCCCTGCTAAATTATCCCATACCACTGTATTGTTATTTCATTCTAATGAGTGTATATACTTGACCACATCTTGCCCAGTTGTACCAGTCACAGGCTTTACTATCCATACCAATGTTATATAATTTCTGTAAGAGCAAAGGATGATCCACTGTATCAAATGCTTTAGAAATATATACAAAAAGAAGCGCACAATGCTTCTTGTTATCTAATGCAGATATAATGTCATTTGTAATTAATGTGACTGCTGAAATAGTGCTGTGATTTGTTCTAAATCTGGGTCAGGTCACATGAGCTGCTTAGTATCTACAATGTTATTTTGACACACCTCCCCTCTCACTGCAATGCAAATCAATGGGAGTTTATAATCCTAGACGTGTGCATGTAATTTCATAGCAAGTTTCGTTTATTTGAGTGCTTCCAACTGAAAGAGCTACAGGAACCTAAAGTGTTATCTGTTTTGCAAAAGAAAATGTAGTTTGTGAGAAAGATCCACCTATATTGTCTGTCTTTTCAATGTTCAACCTGTGCTTGGAATTACAACCTAAAAGTCGATTTCAGTAGAATAACCCTTTAAATACACCTTACTGGTAGTATTATTCTAACTGAATAGCTACCCAAATACCTCTGATGGGCAATATCTTAACATTGAACTTCAATTTGCCTCTGATTGATTTAAGGTAGAATCTGTAATTCCATATTGCACTTTGTTTATATATTTTGTTTTGGTCTGATGTGTGGGTTGGAGTTTAATAACTTATTGGGGTATTTGGGTAGCTTGGGTAGCTATTCAGTGAGAACAATACTACCACCATATCAGCCTCTGCACACCTGTGTGTACAGTGTTCAGTGCCATGAATATGTTCATAAGGTGCTACAGTCTGCTCCCATTTACTTTTCAATTGCAAATCAATTAGTAGGAGTGTATCCCACTGCTATACAAATGTTTATTACGTTATGCCCGGGCCATTGGCTCTGGTATGTCATCAGTGTTGTTGTGTTTTATTTGTAAATTGATCTGTGGGTAGACATATAGCCAGGTAAATTAAGTTTGGGCAGCATTGAGTTAGAGGAAGGGAAGTTCAAGTTCTTTATAAAAGTTCTTTATTTGTCAAATACACAACAATACAGGCACATTGCAACAGTGCACAATTAAGAAACAATGCATACAAGAATGGTAACAATAAGTAATAGTAGTAAGATCAAATAAAATAGGAAATGAGGTAAGATCAAATAAAATAGTCAATGTTTACAGAAAGTGTCTTGCGTATAAGTGTATGTGCATATTAAGGTGAAGTGCAGGGTGTGTGTGTGTGTGTGTTCAAGAGTTTTTATCAGGTGTGTGTTCAAGAGTCTTTAATAGGGATATCTCCTGTTCTTGTTCTTGTTCAGCAGTCTTGTAGCTTGTGGGAAAAAACTGCAGCTGAACCTACTGGTTCTTGTGCGGATGTTCCGGTTTCTCCGCTAGAAAAAACAACTGAAAAAAATCATATTCATGCATGGATCAAATAAAGTACATAAAACCATCTCTTAGGCATTTTCTGGTTAGTTAAACAAGGTGAAAAACAAATGCTTATTACGTTTTGCCCGGGCCAACTAACAACTCTGCTTAGAGACAGGGGTTGTGCCTGGGCTCAAGCCAGACACTCAGGGGATCCTGCTCATTGGTTAATTTAACTTCATCCCTCCTTCATTATGGTCTGCATTTAGGCCTTGTATGAACACAGGAGAAGAAGAAAGTCAGTCCAGAGTCTGAAGATGTTTATGGTTTCCACCTGTCTCATAATATACAGAATTGTATTAGACAATTAAATCTTGAGTTCTGTTTAGAATCAATACAGGATGTGATATGTTCCCTATTGTCATCCCACCTGTGGATGAGGGTCAGAGGCAGAGTAGGGGCGTGGCACTGAGCATTGGAAGGAAAGGATGGCAGACTGTCATGTTAATTGAGGGGTAACGTTAAGCTATTGCCCATCAGAGGTATTTGGGTAACTTTTCAGTGAGAACAATACTACCACCATTTCAGCCTGGTTTGGTTTCAGTGCCATTAAACCATCTGTAGGGTGCTCCAGTCTGCTCCCATTGACTTTTCAATTGCAAATAAATTAAGAGGAGTGTATTCCACTGCTATACAAATTCTTATTACGTTATGCTCGGGCCATTGGCTCTGGTATGTCATCAGTATTGTTGGGTTTTTAGAAGGAAATACATGTGATTGAACATGTCCCCATCAAACCTCTCAACAAAACTAAAACAAATAAAAATGCTTTATAAAACATCAATAATCGAATGGAATCTTTAACTTGTTCAACATAGTACTTACATCTTTTCATCCTAAATCTAGTAATACTGAGTTGAGACTTTTCAATGGAAGAACCAAGAACATATCATTCATCAATTATGTAATTTTACATAATGAATAAATGTGAGGCTTAACAAGTCCTCCACCTGTCCTAGGAAGGCAGAGTGCATCTCATTCTGTAGTGACAAATCCTCTTCACCCTGAGACCTGAAGACATACAACGTTCTCTTATGCATTTCCTGGTTGTTAAAAAAGGTGAAATGGCCAATAGAGAACATTAAATACTTCATCTACAAAATAACACTGTTCTAACAGGACAGTAATGATGTAAGAGGGAGATTTGCAGATTTTAATTTTTTATTTGCATACAGTCATCAAATAGGGAGAGGTAAAGCATAGTCCAGGTTTGATCAACAACAAAAATAAATTATGGAATAATGAGACTGGCCTCTGATAGCAGATGGTCTTAAGAAGGTTTGGAAATGTGAAACATACTGTCAATTTTAACCATTTCCCGAGTGACTGAAGCCCTTCCTACATTGGTATTTTACGTATACAAGGCGTACAACTTGTGGGTATAAATCATTTACATATGCAAATAGGTGATCTCACGGTTATTTGGCTTAAAAATGCACTATGGAGTTTTTTTTCGTTTTTAATAACACAAGAGAGAAGAAAAACAGTAAATGTATTTAGCAGGCTCTGCAAAGAAAAAACTCTTTCTCAGAAACTGCGTAGTGCCCCTTTAAAATAATATTTCAAATGGAAGAAATGTTCCTTTAAAAAATAAATGAAACCATTGGCAAATTGTAAACATTGTAAACAAAGCATTGCCTCTCTTTCTCCCTAAACAAAAGCCTTGCTTTGTCTCACTAAAGTGATCATTGTATCATGTATAAACATAACCCTACCTTGGTGGTACAATAGTGTTGTAACTAGAGAACAAAACCAGTGGAAAAAAAGTCAGTTTCATGCATGGATTGCTAGATTTCAAATAAAGTATATGAAAACGGTCTTTTAGGCATTTCCTGGTTGTTAAACATTTTAAATGCATAGGTTTATACAATAGACAGAGGAATGTTTGATTTATGTCCAGTATGAATGCGCTGTTGAATTTGTAAATGTTTTAAGCAGTTTCTACTTATTTTTAGTGTTTGACACCTGTATGAATACGCTGGTGATTCTTTAAGCTTCCAGAGTGAACAAAGCTCTTCCCACACTGGCCACAGGGATATAACTTCTCTCCTGTATGAATGTTCTGGTGTTTCTTTAAGTTACTAAAATCTCCGAAGCTCTTCCCAGACTGGTCACAGTGGTACGGCTTCTCTCCTGTATGAATACGCTGGTGTGTCTTTAAGTGTCCAGACTGACTGAAGCCTTCCCCACATTGGTCACAGTGGTAGGGCTTCTCTCCTGTATGAATACGCTGGTGTATTTTTAAGGTTCCAGAGTGACTGAAGCCTTCCCCACATTGGTCACAGTGGTAGGGCTTCTCTCCTGTATGAATACGCTGGTGTATTTTTAAGTTTCCAGACGTACTGAAGTCTTCCCCACATTGGTCACAGTGATAGGGCTTCTCTCCTGTATGAATACGCTGGTGTGTCTTTAAGTTTCCAGATGTACTGAAGCTCTTCCCACATTGGTCACAGTGGTTGGGCTTCTCTCCTGTATGAATACGCTGGTGTGTCTTTAAGTTTCCAGACTTACTGAAGCTCTTCCCACATTGGTCACAGCAGTGAGGCCTTGACTCAGCCATTATTGTATTTGTTGTTGGGGAACAATTGTATCTGAAATAGAGAGAAACATTGCAATGAAGATTTCAGATTGGTAGAATGTGTAATTCCGTATTGTTTATATATTTAGTTTGTCTGATGTGTGGGTTAGGGTTTAGTAACATATTATAGTTTCTCCAGACCTCTCTTGGCAGAGCCTGAGGTGTGTCCAGCAATAGCAACACCTTCCTTATCCCGACTCAATTACAACCCACACATCAGAGAAACATGTGCAGTATGGGCAGTGCAGTATCAAGCAGGGCTCTTTTACATAGATGTCACTATTTTAAACAGATTACAGATTCTACCTTTGAAAGTGGATCTGCTCCATGGATGGGTATTGTAAACTGGTCAGCATTAGCTAAAATACGGTGCACAACCCAATGGACAGTTATCTGCAATTTGTCATTGTGGTTGTTACTGTACAAATATACCTTTACATATACATATATTGAAGAGAAATAAACAACATATTCAAAATATTAGACAGCATATTTAAACAGAAAATAAGTGAGACTCTGCAATGCCATGGAAACAATCAAATAAATAATTGTACTTACTGATGTTGTGGTGTCAAAAGACTGATATATGTTAGCAGAAGCAAGTTTGGATCCAGATGGTTTTCGTATAAAGTCTTGTTCCAGTAGAGAATGTGTTCTGCCACAGAGAGGGGTTCAAGTCAACCAGCAGATAATCCAGTGTTTTTGGTTGAATGAGTACTTCAGTCTGGAAAACAGCCTGTTCTTATACAACTGAGCCAATAGTTGAGCAGTTAGCTGCTTTGAACCGATTGGCCAATCAGAATAGACACCCCATCCATCAAACACAAGGTGATAGGTCCTCTTATAATCATCTAGGAAGACAACTATTATGCTTTGTGCAATCACTATGTATGTATACAGTATTTACAACTGCATATATTTTTATACTTTCATTATTTCAATCTTCTCTCTTACAAGATACTGGATGGTCAGAATTTTGGATTTAGAACAAATCACAGCACTATTTCAGCAGGTCACATTCATTACAAATGACATTATATCTGCATTAGATAACAAGAAGCATTGGGCTGCTCTTTTTGTAGATATATCTAAAGCATTTTATACAGTGGATCATCCTTTGCTCTTACAGAAATTATATACCATTGGTATGGATAGAAAAGTCTGTGACTGGTACAACTGGGCAAGATGTGGTCAAGTATATACACTAATTGGAATGAAATAACAATACAGTGGGATGGGATAATTTAGCAGGGCTGTGCAATTGGGCAGTTATGTGCTAAGAGTATGAACATCAAAGTATGAACAAGTATTCATCAAATAATACAACCATCTCTTATGCATTTCCTGGTTGTTAAACAAGGTGAAAATGGCCAAGAGAACATTAAATACTTAATCTATGAACATAATACTGTTCTGACAATATATTGATGTAATAAGTTTGCAGATTTTATTTTGTAATGCATAGGTTTGTACAATAGGCAGAAGTAAGTGTATTTCTGTCCAGTATGAATGTGCTGTTGAGATTCATGAACGCTTTTGATATTGCAGTTGCTGACATTTTCACTAGAGGACAGCACATAAGAATGAACGGACACCCCCATGAGAGACTTCACTTTGGATAAAAGCGCTAAATGCAGTCCATTTATCCTTTACCATGAGTACTTCAGTAAAACCGCCCTGTTCTCATACAATAGAGCCAATAATTGAGCAGTTAGCTGCTTGGAACTGATTGGCCAATCAGAAGAAGAACAGATGCCCCATCCATCAAACACATGGTGATATTTCCTCCTCCAATCACCTTGGAAGACAGGCTACACTTTGTACAATCACTATGCATCACTGCACTATCTGCATATATTTGAGTTTAATTTATACATATTTAATTTATTATGATGATCTATGTTTTATTACGATGCTCTATGTTTTTATTATGATGATCTGTTTTATTATGATGCTCTGTTTTATTATGATGCTCTATGTTTTATTATGATGCTCTATGTTTTATTGTGATGCTCTATGTTTTATGATGTCTGTCCATGTTCATGATGGAAATAAGTGCTTGCACTCTCTCATGTTTTTATCCCTTGGATGCTGTATTTTACTCCACAATAAAAATCAATCAATCAATCAATCAATATGTATGCTAGTTAAAAGATATGTACCACAGAAGCCTGTGGCAATACAGGCCAAGGATGTTTAGGGTTTCCACCCATCCCATAAAATACAGAATAGTCTCGTCTTTGACAATTACATCTTGAGTTCCGTTTAGAATCAATACAGTATGAAATATAGTAATCCATGCATGAAACTGGCCTTTTCACTGGTTTTGTTCTCTAGTTACAACAAGATTGTACCACCAAGGTAGGGTTATGTTTATACATGATACAATGATCACTTTAGTGAGACAAAGCAAGGCTTTTGTTTTTGGGAGAAAGAGAGGCAATGCTTTGTTTACAATGGCTCCTTGCTACCCTTTACATACAGACAATAATTATTGCAGCTTTAATATTATTTTGTAATACACATTTCAAAAGGTTAACGCATGTACGTATCCATCATTGATTTTTTTTAATTTGCCAATAGTCCCATATATTTTTTAAAGGAACATTTCTTCTTCTTGCTGCTCCATGGGCTGTTGCTCTGATACTACATGGTATCAGTGAAGTCTCTCAGTGAAGCACTGGGGTGTCCGTTCATTATTATGTGCTGCCCTCTATTGAAAAATGTCAGCAACTGCAACTTCAAAAGGTGTATTTAAAGGGTTATTCTACTGAAATCGACTTTTAGGTTGTAATTCCAAGCACAGGTAACTAATTGAAAAGACAGAAAATATAGGTGGATTTTTCTCACAAACTACATTTTCTTTTGCAAAACAGATAACACTTTAGATTTCTGTAG
The DNA here is from genome assembly GCF_963971535.1 of Notolepis coatsorum. Classification (NCBI taxonomy): domain Eukaryota; kingdom Metazoa; phylum Chordata; class Actinopteri; order Aulopiformes; family Paralepididae; genus Notolepis; species Notolepis coatsorum. Next base: position 3,700,687 of record NC_140177.1, read on the forward strand.
CTCTTTCAGTTGGAAACACTCATATAAACAAAATTTGCTATGAAATTACATGCACACGTTTTGGATTATAAACTCCCATTGATTTGCATTGCAGTGAGAGGGGATGTGTGTCAAAATAACAGTGTAGATACTAAACAGCTCATGTGACCTGACCCAGTGGGCCTACAGATCTCAGGTCTGCTACTAAGCAGCTCATGTGACCTGACCCAGTGGGCCTACAGATCTCAGGTCTGGAACCAAGAGTCAAACTTTCTTATCATCATAGCACCTCTTGAAGGTAAGTCAAATACATATTTCAATGTTGAAAATTGGTGGTATTCCCCTTTAAGTGACTGGATTGGAGGTCAAAATTATAATAACACGTTTGCTATTTTCCTTTTACAGTTTAAAGTACAACTAGACAAGAACTAGTGCCTACAAGACTCATAAAATACAGAATTGTCCCATCTTTGACAATTAAATCTTGAGTTCCGTTTAGAATCAATACAGGACGTGATATGTTCCCTATTGCCATCCCACCTGGGGATGATGGTCAGAGCCAATCAGAGGCAGAGTAGGGGCGCGGCACCGAGCATTGGAAGGAAAGGATGGCAGACTGTCATGTAAATTGAGGCGTAACGTTAAGCGATTGCAGATCAGAGGTATTTGGGTAGCTTTTCAGTGAGAACAATGCTACCACCATTTCAGCCTGGTTTGGTTTCAGTGCCATTAAACCATCTGTAGGGTGCTCCAGTCTGCTCCCATTGACTTTTACAATAGTGTTGTAACTAGAGAAACAAAACCAGTGAAAAGTGCCAGTTTCATGCATGGATTACTAGATTTAAAATAAAGTATATACAACGTTATTTTTTACAAAAATAAATACATGCGCTGACTGTTCTGAACTGTTCTGCAATAACTAGAGTGGAAAGTCCATCCAATCCACCTGGAGTCCATGGAGTGCAAACAGCCACCACATTCAACCTGTGTATAGTTGGTCCTGTTTTTGCTAGATGAACCACCTTCCACAATTTTGTCAGGTTTGTATATGAGGGTGTGAATTGGTCCAATTATAAGCTAGATTTAGCTGTTCTTATAGCAGAGGTACATTCATTACGTGAAAATTAACCAATGAGCATGACAATAGGGAACATATCACGTCCTGTATTGATTCTAAATGGAACTGAATGAATATAGTTTATTTTCTGTATTTGGTTACAACAAATCATAAACACACTTGTGTGGACCTACAAAAAGAAAAAATCACAAATGTACATATTCAAAGTAAGCTCACACACAAAATCCCAACTCAATGACTGAAAAAGGAATAGGCTGAAGCACATGCTTATTTTTTTGTATCATTTAAAATTCTTAAAAACTAAATATATTTGAACATTAAAAAACCTTAAAATATGCTGCAAGATAAGAGAGAACAGCGCATTACTGGACATAAATCCACTTAATTCTGCCTATTGTATAAATGTATGCATTACAAAATAAAATCTGCAAACTTAATTACATCAATATTGTCAGAACAGTATTATGTTCATAGATTAGTATTTAATGTTCTCTTGGCCATTTTCACCTTGTTTAACAACCAGGAAATGCATAAGAGACTGTTGTAGTATTTGATGAATACTTGTTCATACTTTGCTGTTCATACTCTTTGCACATAACTGCCCAATTGCACAGCCATGCTAAATGATCCCATCCCACTGTATTGTTATTTCATTCTAATGAGTGTATATACTTGACCACATCTTGCCCAGTTGTACCAGTCACAGGCTTTTCTATCCATACCAATGTTATATAATTTCTGTAAGAGCAAAGGATGATCCACTGTATCAAATGCTTTAGAAAGATATACAAAAAGAAGCGCATAATGCTTCTTGTTATCTAATGCAGATATAATGTCATTTGTAATTAATGTGACTGCTGAAATAGTGCTGTGATTTGTTCTAAATCTGGGTCAGGTCACATGAGCTGCTTAGTATCTACAATGTTATTTTGACACACCTCCCCTCTCACTGCAATGCAAATCAATGGGAGTTTATAATCCTAGACGTGTGCATGTAATTTCATAGCAAGTTTCGTTTATTTGAGTGCTTCCAACTGAAAGAGCTACAGGAACCTAAAGTGTTATCTGTTTTGCAAAAGAAAATGTAGTTTGTGAGAAAGATCCACCTATATTGTCTGTCTTTTCAATGTTCAACCTGTACTTGGAATTACAACCTAAAAGTCGATTTCAGTAGAATAACCCTTTATACACCTTACTGGTAGTATTATTCTAACTGAATAGCTACCCAAATACCTCTGATGGGCAATATCTTAACATTGAACTTTAATTTGCCTCTGATTGATTTAAGGTAGAATCTGTAATTCCATATTGCACTTTGTTTATATATTTTGTTTTGGTCTGATGTGTGGGTTGGAGTTTAATAACTTATTGGGGTATTTGGGTAGCTTGGGTAGCTATTCAGTGAGAACAATACTACCACCATATCAGCCTCTGCACACCAGTGTGTACAGTGTTCAGTGCCATGAATATGTTCATAATGTGCTACAGTCTGCTCCCATTTACTTTTCAATTGCAAATCAATTAGTAGGAGTGTATCCCACTGCTATACAAATGTTTATTACGTTATGCCCGGGCCATTGGCTCTGGTATGTCATCAGTGTTGTTGTATTTTATTTGTAAATTGATCTGTAGGTAGACATATAGCCAGGTAAATTAAGTTTGGGCAGCATTGAGTTAGAGGAAGGGAAGTTCAAGTTCTTTATAAAAGTTCTTTATTTGTCAAATACACAACAATACAGGCACATTGCAACAGTGCACAATTAAGTAACAATGCATACAAGAATGGTAACAATAAGTAATAGTAGTAAGATCAAATAAAATAGGAAATGAGGTAAGATCAAATAAAATAGTTAATGTTTACAGAAAGTGTCTTGCGTATAAGTGTACATGCATATTAAGGTAAAGTGCAGGGTGTGTGTGTGTGTGTGTGTGTTCAAGAGTTTTTATCAGGTCTGTGTTCAAGAGTCTTTAATAGGGATATCTCCTGTTCTTGTTCTTGTTCAGGAGTCTTGTAGCTTGTGGGAAAAAACTGCAGCTGAACCTACTGGTTCTTGTGCGGATGTTCCGGTTTCTCCGCTAGAAAAAACAACTGAAAAAAATCATATTCATGCATGGATCAAATAAAGTACATAAAACCATCTCTTAGACATTTTCTGGTTAGTTAAACAAGGTGAAAAACAAATGCTTATTACGTTATGCCGGGCCAACTAACAACTCTGCTTAGAGACAGGGGTTGTGCCTGGGCTCAAGCCAGACACTCAGGGGATCCTGCTCATTGGTTCTAGTAATACTGAGTTGAGACTTTTCAATGGAAGAACCAAGAACATATCATTCATCAATTATGTAATTTTACATAATGAATAAATGTGAGGCTTAACAAGTCCTCCACCTGTCCTAGGAAGACCGAGTGCATCTCATTCTGTAGTGACAAATCCTCTTCACCCTGAGACCTGAAGACATACAAACTTCTCTTGGGGATTTCCTGGTTGTTAAACAAGGTGAAAATGGCCAATAGAGCATGTTAAATACTTAATCTACAAAATAACACTGTTCTAACAGGACAGTAATGATGTAAGAGGGAGATTTGCAGATTTTATTTTTTATTTGCATACATTCATCAAATAGGCAGAGGTAAAGCATAGTCCAGGTTTGATCAACAAGAAAAATAAATGATGGAATAATGAGACAGGCCTCTGATAGCACATGGTCTTAAGAAGGTTTGGAAATGTGAAACATACTGTCAATTTTAACCATTTCCAGAGTCACTAAAGCCCTTCCTACATTGGTCACAGTGTTAGGGCTTCTCTCCTGTATGAATATGTTATTGTATCTTTAAACTGCCGGATGTACTGATGGTCTTCCCACATTGGTCACAGTGGTAGGGCCTCTCTCATGATAAGCATTATATTTTCAGTAACATAAAACAATTGTAAAAGGCATATTTTACGTCTACAAGGCTTACAACTTGTGGGTATAAACAATTGACATATTCAAATAGGTGATCTTACGGTTATTTGGCTTAAAGATGCACTAAGGAGTTTTGTTTTCATTTATAATAACACAAGAGAGAAGAAAAACAGTAAATGTATTTAGCAGGCTCTGCAAACAAAACCCCCTTTCTCAGATACTGCATAGTGCACCTTTAAAATTATATTTCAAATGGAAGAAATGTTCCTTTAAAAAATCAATGAAACCATTGGCAAATTAAAAAAAAAACATGCAATAACCTGAAATGTGTATTAAAAAATCATAATAAAGCTGCAATAATTATTTTCTGACAAGTAGAGGGCCGCAAGGAGCCATTGTAAACAAAGCATTGCCTCTCTTTCTCCCCAAACAAAAGCCTTGCTTTGTCTCACTAAAGTGATCATTGTATCATGTATAAACATAACCCTACCTTGCTGGTACAATTTTGTTGTAACTAGAGAACAAAATCAGAGAAAAATGCCAGTTTCACGGATGGATTACTAGATTTCAAATAAAGTATATACAATGTTCTTTTAGGCATTTCCTGGTTGTTAAACATGAAAATGGCCAAGAGAACATTAAATATTTAATCTACAAACATAACACTGTTCAGACAGCACAATAGTGATGTAATTGGGAGATTATTTACAGGTTAAACTAATTTAAATGGATAGGTTTATACAATAGAGAGGGGAAAGTTTGATTTATGTCCAGTATGAATGCGCTGTTGAATATAAAAAAAATGTAAAGCAGATTCTACTTATTTTTTGTGTTTGACACCTGTATGAATACGCTGGTGATTCTTTAAGTTTCCAGAGTGAACAAAGCTCTTCCCACACTGGTCACAGGGATAGTGCTTCTCTCAAGAATGAATGTTCTGGTGTCTCTTTAAGTGTCCAGATGTAATGAAGATCTTCCCACATTGGTCACATTGGCTTCTCTCCTGTATGAATACACTGGTGTTTCTTTAAGCTGACAAAGCGTCTGAAGCTCTACCCACACTGGCCACAGGGATAGAACTTCTCTCCTGTATGAATGTTCTGGTGTGTCTTTAAGTTACTCAATTGTCTGAAGCCTTCCCCACATGGGTCACAGTGGTAGGGCTTCTCTCCTGTATGAGTACGCTGGTGTGTCTTTAAGGTCCCAGATTCTCTGAAGTCTTCCCAACATTGGTCACAGTGGTACGGCTTCTCTCCTGTATGGATACGCTGGTGTATTTTTAAGGTTCCAGAGTGACTGAAGCCTTCCCCACATTGGTCACAGTGGTAGGGCTTCTCTCCTGTATGAATACGCTGGTGTATTTTTAAGTTTCCAGACTGACTGAAGCCTTCCCCACATTGGTCACAGTGGTAGGGCTTCTCTCCTGTATGAATACGCTGGTGTCTCTTTAAGTGTCCAGACTCTCTGAAGCTCTTCCCACACTGGTCACAGTTATAGCGCTTCTCTCCTGTATGAATACGCTGGTGTATTTTTAAGGTTCCAGAGCGACTGAAGCCTTCCCCACATTGGTCACAGTGGTAGGGCTTCTCTCCTGTATGAATATGCTGGTGTGTCTTTAAGTTTCCAAAACTGCTGAAGCTCTTCCCACACTGGTCACAGGGATATAACTTCTCTCCTGTATGAATGTTTTGGTGTGTCTTTAGGGTACTAAATTGTCTGAAGCTCTTCCCACACTGGTCACAGTGGTAGGGCTTCTCTCCTGTATGAATACGCTGGTGTCTTTTTAAGGTTCCAGACTCACTAAAGCTTTCCCCACATTGGTCACAGTGGTAGGGCTTCTCTCCTGTATGAATATGCTGGTGTGTCTTTAAGTTGCCAGAGAGACTGAAGCCTTCCCCACATTGGTCACAGTGGTACGGCCTCTCTCCTGTATGAATACGCTGGTGTATTTTTAAGGTTCCAGACAAGGTGAAAATGGCCAAGAGAACATTAAATACTTAATCTATGAACATAATACTGTTCTGACAATATATTGATGTAATAAGTTTGCAGATTTTATTTTGTAATGCATAGGTTTGTACAATAGGCAGAAGTAAGTGTATTTCTGTCCAGTATGAATGTGCTGTTGAGATTCATGAACGCTTTTGATATTGCAGTTGCTGACATTTTCACTAGAGGACAGCACATAAGAATGAACGGACACCCCCATGAGAGACTTCACTTTGGATAAAAGCGCTAAATGCAGTCCATTTATCCTTTACCATGAGTACTTCAGTAAAACCGCCCTGTTCTCATACAATAGAGCCAATAATTGAGCAGTTAGCTGCTTGGAACTGATTGGCCAATCAGAAGAAGAACAGATGCCCCATCCATCAAACACATGGTGATATTTCCTCCTCCAATCACCTTGGAAGACAGGCTACACTTTGTACAATCACTATGCATCACTGCACTATCTGCATATATTTGAGTTTAATTTATACATATTTAATTTATTATGATGATCTATGTTTTATTACGATGCTCTATGTTTTTATTATGATGATCTGTTTTATTATGATGCTCTGTTTTATTATGATGCTCTATGTTTTATTATGATGCTCTATGTTTTATTGTGATGCTCTATGTTTTATGATGTCTGTCCATGTTCATGATGGAAATAAGTGCTTGCACTCTCTCATGTTTTTATCCCTTGGATGCTGTATTTTACTCCACAATAAAAATCAATCAATCAATCAATCAATATGTATGCTAGTTAAAAGATATGTACCACAGAAGCCTGTGGCAATACAGGCCAAGGATGTTTAGGGTTTCCACCCATCCCATAAAATACAGAATAGTCTCGTCTTTGACAATTACATCTTGAGTTCCGTTTAGAATCAATACAGTATGAAATATAGTAATCCATGCATGAAACTGGCCTTTTCACTGGTTTTGTTCTCTAGTTACAACAAGATTGTACCACCAAGGTAGGGTTATGTTTATACATGATACAATGATCACTTTAGTGAGACAAAGCAAGGCTTTTGTTTTTGGGAGAAAGAGAGGCAATGCTTTGTTTACAATGGCTCCTTGCTACCCTTTACATACAGACAATAATTATTGCAGCTTTAATATTATTTTGTAATACACATTTCAAAAGGTTAACGCATGTACGTATCCATCATTGATTTTTTTTAATTTGCCAATAGTCCCATATATTTTTTAAAGGAACATTTCTTCTTCTTGCTGCTCCATGGGCTGTTGCTCTGATACTACATGGTATCAGTGAAGTCTCTCAGTGAAGCACTGGGGTGTCCGTTCATTATTATGTGCTGCCCTCTATTGAAAAATGTCAGCAACTGCAACTTCAAAAGGTGTATTTAAAGGGTTATTCTACTGAAATCGACTTTTAGGTTGTAATTCCAAGCACAGGTAACTAATTGAAAAGACAGAAAATATAGGTGGATTTTTCTCACAAACTACATTTTCTTTTGCAAAACAGATAACACTTTAGATTTCTGTAGCTCTTTCAGTTGGAAACACTCATATAAACAAAATTTGCTATGAAATTACATGCACACGTTTTGGATTATAAACTCCCATTGATTTGCATTGCAGTGAGAGGGGATGTGTGTCAAAATAACAGTGTAGATACTAAACAGCTCATGTGACCTGACCCAGTGGGCCTACAGATCTCAGGTCTGCTACTAAGCAGCTCATGTGACCTGACCCAGTGGGCCTACAGATCTCAGGTCTGGAACCAAGAGTCAAACTTTCTTATCATCATAGCACCTCTTGAAGGTAAGTCAAATACATATTTCAATGTTGAAAATTGGTGGTATTCCCCTTTAAGTGACTGGATTGGAGGTCAAAATTATAATAACACGTTTGCTATTTTCCTTTTACAGTTTAAAGTACAACTAGACAAGAACTAGTGCCTACAAGACTCATAAAATACAGAATTGTCCCATCTTTGACAATTAAATCTTGAGTTCCGTTTAGAATCAATACAGGACGTGATATGTTCCCTATTGCCATCCCACCTGGGGATGATGGTCAGAGCCAATCAGAGGCAGAGTAGGGGCGCGGCACCGAGCATTGGAAGGAAAGGATGGCAGACTGTCATGTAAATTGAGGCGTAACGTTAAGCGATTGCAGATCAGAGGTATTTGGGTAGCTTTTCAGTGAGAACAATGCTACCACCATTTCAGCCTGGTTTGGTTTCAGTGCCATTAAACCATCTGTAGGGTGCTCCAGTCTGCTCCCATTGACTTTTACAATAGTGTTGTAACTAGAGAAACAAAACCAGTGAAAAGTGCCAGTTTCATGCATGGATTACTAGATTTAAAATAAAGTATATACAACGTTATTTTTTACAAAAATAAATACATGCGCTGACTGTTCTGAACTGTTCTGCAATAACTAGAGTGGAAAGTCCATCCAATCCACCTGGAGTCCATGGAGTGCAAACAGCCACCACATTCAACCTGTGTATAGTTGGTCCTGTTTTTGCTAGATGAACCACCTTCCACAATTTTGTCAGGTTTGTATATGAGGGTGTGAATTGGTCCAATTATAAGCTAGATTTAGCTGTTCTTATAGCAGAGGTACATTCATTACGTGAAAATTAACCAATGAGCATGACAATAGGGAACATATCACGTCCTGTATTGATTCTAAATGGAACTGAATGAATATAGTTTATTTTCTGTATTTGGTTACAACAAATCATAAACACACTTGTGTGGACCTACAAAAAGAAAAAATCACAAATGTACATATTCAAAGTAAGCTCACACACAAAATCCCAACTCAATGACTGAAAAAGGAATAGGCTGAAGCACATGCTTATTTTTTTGTATCATTTAAAATTCTTAAAAACTAAATATATTTGAACATTAAAAAACCTTAAAATATGCTGCAAGATAAGAGAGAACAGCGCATTACTGGACATAAATCCACTTAATTCTGCCTATTGTATAAATGTATGCATTACAAAATAAAATCTGCAAACTTAATTACATCAATATTGTCAGAACAGTATTATGTTCATAGATTAGTATTTAATGTTCTCTTGGCCATTTTCACCTTGTTTAACAACCAGGAAATGCATAAGAGACTGTTGTAGTATTTGATGAATACTTGTTCATACTTTGCTGTTCATACTCTTTGCACATAACTGCCCAATTGCACAGCCATGCTAAATGATCCCATCCCACTGTATTGTTATTTCATTCTAATGAGTGTATATACTTGACCACATCTTGCCCAGTTGTACCAGTCACAGGCTTTTCTATCCATACCAATGTTATATAATTTCTGTAAGAGCAAAGGATGATCCACTGTATCAAATGCTTTAGAAAGATATACAAAAAGAAGCGCATAATGCTTCTTGTTATCTAATGCAGATATAATGTCATTTGTAATTAATGTGACTGCTGAAATAGTGCTGTGATTTGTTCTAAATCTGGGTCAGGTCACATGAGCTGCTTAGTATCTACAATGTTATTTTGACACACCTCCCCTCTCACTGCAATGCAAATCAATGGGAGTTTATAATCCTAGACGTGTGCATGTAATTTCATAGCAAGTTTCGTTTATTTGAGTGCTTCCAACTGAAAGAGCTACAGGAACCTAAAGTGTTATCTGTTTTGCAAAAGAAAATGTAGTTTGTGAGAAAGATCCACCTATATTGTCTGTCTTTTCAATGTTCAACCTGTACTTGGAATTACAACCTAAAAGTCGATTTCAGTAGAATAACCCTTTATACACCTTACTGGTAGTATTATTCTAACTGAATAGCTACCCAAATACCTCTGATGGGCAATATCTTAACATTGAACTTTAATTTGCCTCTGATTGATTTAAGGTAGAATCTGTAATTCCATATTGCACTTTGTTTATATATTTTGTTTTGGTCTGATGTGTGGGTTGGAGTTTAATAACTTATTGGGGTATTTGGGTAGCTTGGGTAGCTATTCAGTGAGAACAATACTACCACCATATCAGCCTCTGCACACCAGTGTGTACAGTGTTCAGTGCCATGAATATGTTCATAATGTGCTACAGTCTGCTCCCATTTACTTTTCAATTGCAAATCAATTAGTAGGAGTGTATCCCACTGCTATACAAATGTTTATTACGTTATGCCCGGGCCATTGGCTCTGGTATGTCATCAGTGTTGTTGTATTTTATTTGTAAATTGATCTGTAGGTAGACATATAGCCAGGTAAATTAAGTTTGGGCAGCATTGAGTTAGAGGAAGGGAAGTTCAAGTTCTTTATAAAAGTTCTTTATTTGTCAAATACACAACAATACAGGCACATTGCAACAGTGCACAATTAAGTAACAATGCATACAAGAATGGTAACAATAAGTAATAGTAGTAAGATCAAATAAAATAGGAAATGAGGTAAGATCAAATAAAATAGTTAATGTTTACAGAAAGTGTCTTGCGTATAAGTGTACATGCATATTAAGGTAAAGTGCAGGGTGTGTGTGTGTGTGTGTGTGTTCAAGAGTTTTTATCAGGTCTGTGTTCAAGAGTCTTTAATAGGGATATCTCCTGTTCTTGTTCTTGTTCAGGAGTCTTGTAGCTTGTGGGAAAAAACTGCAGCTGAACCTACTGGTTCTTGTGCGGATGTTCCGGTTTCTCCGCTAGAAAAAACAACTGAAAAAAATCATATTCATGCATGGATCAAATAAAGTACATAAAACCATCTCTTAGACATTTTCTGGTTAGTTAAACAAGGTGAAAAACAAATGCTTATTACGTTATGCCGGGCCAACTAACAACTCTGCTTAGAGACAGGGGTTGTGCCTGGGCTCAAGCCAGACACTCAGGGGATCCTGCTCATTGGTTCTAGTAATACTGAGTTGAGACTTTTCAATGGAAGAACCAAGAACATATCATTCATCAATTATGTAATTTTACATAATGAATAAATGTGAGGCTTAACAAGTCCTCCACCTGTCCTAGGAAGACCGAGTGCATCTCATTCTGTAGTGACAAATCCTCTTCACCCTGAGACCTGAAGACATACAAACTTCTCTTGGGGATTTCCTGGTTGTTAAACAAGGTGAAAATGGCCAATAGAGCACGTTAAATACTTAATCTACAAAATAACACTGTTCTAACAGGACAGTAATGATGTAAGAGGGAGATTTGCAGATTTTATTTTTTATTTGCATACATTCATCAAATAGGCAGAGGTAAAGCATAGTCCAGGTTTGATCAACAAGAAAAATAAATGATGGAATAATGAGACAGGCCTCTGATAGCACATGGTCTTAAGAAGGTTTGGAAATGTGAAACATACTGTCAATTTTAACCATTTCCAGAGTCACTAAAGCCCTTCCTACATTGGTCACAGTGTTAGGGCTTCTCTCCTGTATGAATATGTTATTGTATCTTTAAACTGCCGGATGTACTGATGGTCTTCCCACATTGGTCACAGTGGTAGGGCCTCTCTCATGATAAGCATTATATTTTCAGTAACATAATAAAACAATTGTAAAAGGCATATTTTACGTCTACAAGGCTTACAACTTGTGGGTATAAACAATTGACATATTCAAATAGGTGATCTTACGGTTATTTGGCTTAAAGATGCACTAAGGAGTTTTGTTTTCATTTATAATAACACAAGAGAGAAGAAAAACAGTAAATGTATTTAGCAGGCTCTGCAAACAAAACCCCCTTTCTCAGATACTGCATAGTGCACCTTTAAAATTATATTTCAAATGGAAGAAATGTTCCTTTAAAAAATCAATGAAACCATTGGCAAATAAAAAAAAACATGCAATAACCTGAAATGTGTATTAAAAAATCATAATAAAGCTGCAATAATTATTTTCGGACAAGTAGAGGGCCGCAAGGAGCCATTGTAAACAAAGCATTGCCTCTCTTTCTCCCCAAACAAAAGCCTTACTTTGTCTCACTAAAGTGATCATTGTATCATGTATAAACATAACCCTACCTTGCTGGTACAATTTTGTTGTAACTAGAGAACAAAATCAGAGAAAAATGCCAGTTTCACGGATGGATTACTAGATTTCAAATAAAGTATATACAATGTTCTTTTAGGCATTTCCTGGTTGTTAAACATGAAAATGGCCAAGAGAACATTAAATATTTAATCTACAAACATAACACTGTTCAGACAGCACAATAGTGATGTAATTGGGAGATTATTTACAGGTTAAACTAATTTAAATGGATAGGTTTATACAATAGAGAGGGGAAAGTTTGATTTATGTCCAGTATGAATGCGCTGTTGAATATAAAAAAAATGTAAAGCAGATTTCTACTTATTTTTTGTGTTTGACACCTGTATGAATACGCTGGTGATTCTTTAAGTTTCCAGAGTGAACAAAGCTCTTCCCACACTGGTCACAGGGATAGTGCTTCTCTCAAGAATGAATGTTCTGGTGTCTCTTTAAGTGTCCAGATGTAATGAAGATCTTCCCACATTGGTCACATTGGCTTCTCTCCTGTATGAATACACTGGTGTTTCTTTAAGCTGACAAAGCGTCTGAAGCTCTACCCACACTGGCCACAGGGATAGAACTTCTCTCCTGTATGAATGTTCTGGTGTGTCTTTAAGTTACTCAATTGTCTGAAGCCTTCCCCACATGGGTCACAGTGGTAGGGCTTCTCTCCTGTATGAGTACGCTGGTGTGTCTTTAAGGTCCCAGATTCTCTGAAGTCTTCCCAACATTGGTCACAGTGGTACGGCTTCTCTCCTGTATGGATACGCTGGTGTATTTTTAAGGTTCCAGAGTGACTGAAGCCTTCCCCACATTGGTCACAGTGATAGGGCTTCTCTCCTGTATGAATACGCTGATGTGTCTTTAAGTGTCCAGACTGACTGAAGCCTTCCCCACATTGGTCACAGTGGTAGGGCTTCTCTCCTGTATGAATACGCTGGTGTCTCTTTAAGTGTCCAGACTCTCTGAAGCTCTTCCCACACTGGTCACAGTTATAGCGCTTCTCTCCTGTATGAATACGCTGGTGTATTTTTAAGGTTCCAGAGCGACTGAAGCCTTCCCCACATTGGTCACAGTGGTAGGGCTTCTCTCCTGTATGAATATGCTGGTGTGTCTTTAAGTTTCCAAAACTGCTGAAGCTCTTCCCACACTGGTCACAGGGATATAACTTCTCTCCTGTATGAATGTTTTGGTGTGTCTTTAGGGTACTAAATTGTCTGAAGCTCTTCCCACACTGGTCACAGTGGTAGGGCTTCTCTCCTGTATGAATACGCTGGTGTCTTTTTAAGGTTCCAGACTCACTAAAGCTTTCCCCACATTGGTCACAGTGGTAGGGCTTCTCTCCTGTATGAATATGCTGGTGTGTCTTTAAGTTGCCAGAGAGACTGAAGCCTTCCCCACATTGGTCACAGTGGTACGGCCTCTCTCCTGTATGAATACGCTGGTGTCTCTTTAAGTTTCCAGACTCTCTGAAGCTCTTCCCACACTGGTCACAGTGGTACGGCTTCTCTCCTGTATGAATACGCTGGTGTGTCTTTAAGGTTCCAGACTGACTGAAGCCTTCCCCACATTGGTCACAGTGGTAGGGCTTCTCTCCTGTATGAATACGCTGGTGTATTTTTAAGTTTCCAGATGTACTGAAGCTCTTCCCACACTGGTCACAGTGGTTGGGCTTCTCTCCTGTATGAATACGCTGGTGTCTCTTTAAGGGTCCAGAGTGACTGAAGCTCTTCCCACATTGGTCACAGCAGTGAGGCCTTGACTCAGCCATTATTGTATTTGTTGTTGGAGAACAATTGTATCTGAAATAGAGAGAAACATTGCAATGAAGATTTCAGATTGGTAGAATCTGTAATTCCGTATTGTTTATATATTTAGTTTGTCTGATGTGTGGGTTAGGGTTTAGTAACATATTATAGTTTCTCCAGACCTCTCTTGGCAGAGCCTGAGGTGTGTCCAGCTATAGCAACACCTTCCTTATCCCAACTCAATTACAACCCACACATCAGAGAAACATGTGCAGTATGGGCAGTGCAGTATCAAGCAGGGCTCTTTTACCTAGAGGTCACTGTTTGGTGGCATTACATATTCTACCTTTGAAAGTGAATCTGCTCCATGGATGGGTATTGAAAACTGGTCAGCATTAGCTAAAATACTGTGCACAACCCAATGGACAGTTATCTGCAATTTGTCATTGTGGTTGTTACTGTACAAATATACCTTTACATATACATATATTGAAGAGAAATAAACAACAGATTCAAACTATTAGACAGCATATTTAGACAGAAAATAAGTGAGACTCTGCAATGCCATGGAAACAATCAAATAAATAATTGTACTTACTGATGTTGTTGTGTCAAAAGACTGATATATGTTATCAGAAGCAAGTTTGGATCCAGATGGTTTTAGTATAAAGTCTTGTTCCAGTAGATAATGTGTTCTGCCACAGAGAGGGGTTCAAGTCAACCAGCAGACTATCCAGTGTTTTTGGTTGAATGAGTAGTTCAGTCTGGAAAACAGCCTGTTCTTATACAACAGAGCCAATAGTTGAGCAGTTAGCTGCTTTGAACCGATTGGCCAATCAGAATAGACACCCCATCCATCAAACACAAGGTGATAGGTCCTCCTATAATCATCTAGGAAGACAACTATTATGCTTTGTACAATCACTATGTATGTATACAGTATTTACAACTGCATATATTTTTATACTTTCATTATTTCAATCTTCTCTCTTACAAGATACTGGATGATCAGAATTTTGGATTTAGAACAGATCACAGCACTATTTCAGCAGGTCACATTCATTACAAATGACATTATATCTGCATTAGATAACAAGAGGCTCTGCTCTTTTTGTAGATATATCTAAAGCATTTTATACAGTGGATCATCCTTTGCTCTTACAGAAATTATATACCATTGGTATGGATAGAAAAGCATGTGACTGGTACAACTGGGCAAGATGTGGTCAAGTATATACACTAATTAGAATGAAATAACAATACAGTGGGATGGGATCATTTAGCAGGGCTGTGCAATTGGGCAGTTATGTGCAAAGAGTATGAACAGCAAAGTATGAACAAGTATTCATAAAATAGTACAACCATCTCTTATGCATTTCCTGGGTGTTAAACGAGGTGAAATGGCCAAGAGAACATTACATACTTAATCTATGAACATAATACTGTTCTGACAATATTGATGTAATTAAGTTTGCAGATTTTATTTTGTAATGCATAGGTTTATACAATAGGTAAGTGGATTTCTGTCCAGTATGAAGGCGCTGTTGAGTATATAGATTCATGAACGCTTTTGATATTGCAGTTGCTGACATTTTCACTAAAGGACAGCACATAAGAATGAACGGACACCCCCATGAGAGACTTCACTTAGCACTTTGGATAAAAGCGCTAAATGCAGTCCATTTACCTTTTACCATGAGTACTTCAGTAAAACAGCCCTGTTCTCATACAATAGAGCCAATAATTGAGCAGTTAGCTGCTTGGAACTGATTGGCCAATCAGAAGAAGAATAGACTCCCCATCCATCAAACACATGGTGATATTTCCTCCTCCAATCACCTTGGAAGACAACTATTAGGCTACACTTTGTACAATCACTATGCATCACTGCACTATCTGCATATATTTGAGTTTAATTTGTACATATTTCACTTCAAATATATAAATATTCTCTCTCTTACAATATACTGGTTGAGCTAATCAGAGGCAAATTGAGGTTAAATTTTAAGCTATTGCCCATCAGAGGTATTACCCTTACCCTAACCCTAATCAACAAGCGAAGAAAATAAACCATGTGGGGCTAGACTGCATTACCAGGGAAGTTAGTGTAGAGTTATGTGTAAAAATAGGAAATTGTCAAAAAATAAACAGGCAAATTATTAATAAACCACCACTACACACAAACCAAATCAAAATGGTTATACACTCAAATGTACCTACTCTCAGCAAGCTAAGTGACTCAAAGCACAATGATGGCAACTTTTTATTTTAGTTGGTTCATGGTACAAATTCAATGTAACTATCAATAACCTATAGATATTTTTGGATCTCGATAGCTAATTGTATCGTTAGCGCCCTGATGTGCCTGATCAGCCTCTAGATACCAAAGCAGACAGGTCCAAATCCATAGTTTAGGTTGTACCAAACTTGTAGCCATATTGTA
The DNA here is from genome assembly GCF_963971535.1 of Notolepis coatsorum. NCBI lineage: Eukaryota > Metazoa > Chordata > Actinopteri > Aulopiformes > Paralepididae > Notolepis > Notolepis coatsorum. The sequence continues at coordinate 3,716,813 of NC_140177.1, forward strand.
AGAAAGATAACTACACAAGATTCTGTGCAAAGCCTCTATTTCTTAGCCCAGGGCTACATTTGTGAATGTTATTGTTAATCCTGCATTGGGTCTAATCCTGCTTTAGAGCAAGTCTTGCTAGCTCAAGGCTAAAGTCAGGATTATCCAATTTTAGAACGTGCCAGTGAGAAATCTCTAACAGAAAAGTATCATGGTATTTATGTAAATAAAAAAATGATGTAAACACCATATTACCATCAGTATCATGGTTTAAATGGGATTATACAGTCGTATTTTTTAACTACAAAAGTGGTACCAAGGTGATACATGACTGTTACTGTTATAATGTGGGTTACTTTCCACTTTTTACACATAACTCTACATTAACTTCCCTATTAGTGCAGTTTAGCCCCACATGGATTATTTTCTTTGATTGTTCATTCATTGTTTATTTGAGTTATGTATATTACATCCAGTTGACTTCATCCCTCCTTCATTGTGGTCTGCATGTAGGCCTTATATGAACACAGCAGAAGAAAGGTCAAAGCAGAGTCATGGACCTGCTGTCTACAACACCCGTTCTACATCTCCTCCTGCTGAACATATCAAACACTTCCACTGTTGCCATCAAACTGAACACAGGGGGAGGTGGGCTAGCTCGTTTTAATGCTGCTAGCCAGCCTCTGAGGGCTAGTTTACGTTTGAAAGGCAATGAGTTGTAAATGAAATCAAATGTATTTGTAAAGTCCAAGATCACAATGTAATGCCCCCATGGGCTGGACCAGTCTTCTTTAATTAAACAAATCTAGAAGAAACATCACAATCAACCAAGAACAAAAAACACCATACAATCCAAATATGCAACACTCCCAGACAAAATGACCCTTTAAATACACTTTTTGATATTGCAATTGCTGACATTTTCACTAGAGCACATAATAATGAACGGAAACCCCCATAAGCGACTTCACTTTGGATAAACGCGCTACATAAATGCAGAGTACTTCAGTCTGGAAAACAGCCCTGTTCTCATACAAGCCATTCGAGCCAATAGTTGAGCAGTTAGCTGATTTGAACTGATTGGCCAATCAGAATAGACACCCCATCAAACACAAGATGATATTTCCTCCTCCAATCCTCTTGGAAGACCATTATTAGGCTACACTTTGTACACTCACTATGCATCACTGCAATATCTGCATATATTTTACTTTAATTCTTCACATATTTTACTTTAAATATAGCAATCTTCTCTCTCTTGCAATAAACTGGGTAAGCTAATCAGAGGCAAATTAAATCATTACGTAAGTCGAACACTGTTGAGAGGTTTGATGGGGACATGTTCAATCACATGTATTTCCTTCTAAAAACACAACAATACTGATGCCATACCAGAGCCAATGGCCCGAGCATAACGTAATAAGCATTTGTATAGCAGTGGGATACACTCCTCTTAATTTATTTGCAATTGAAAAGTTAATGGACTGGAGCACCCTACAGATGGTCTAATGGCTGAAATGGTGGTAGTATTGTTCTCACTGAAAAGCTACCAAATACCTCTGATGGGCAATAGCTTAACGTTACACCCCAATTTACACGACAGTCTGCCATTCTTTCCTTCCAATGCTCGGTGCCACGCCCCTACTCTGCCTCTGAATGGCCCCAGGTGGGATGACAATAGGGAACATATCACGTCCTGTATTGATTCTAAACGGAACTCAAGATGTAATTGTCAAAGACGGGACAATTCTGTATTTTATGAGAGTCTTGTAGGCACTAGTTCTTGTCTAATATTAGTTGTACTTTAAATAACAAAAGTGTAGTTTACTGTTTGTTTCTCACTTGCAAATTTGTTGTTGTATTTGGACTATTGTTTGATTTGATTTGAAATCTTTATTTCGAACATGCAATGAATACACACAAACAATAACAAAAGCAAAACACAACTCAATCTACATGTTCGAAAAGGAGTAGGAAGAAGTATACACTTATTTAATCCTACCCCTTTTCCACTACTCAAATGAGTGTACTATTTTATAATATAAAAAGGAAAAAAGGTCTTCTCATGGTAGTGTGTACATTTAGCACTTTTAAATTGTGTTCTCCCCTCAGATTATAATCCCCCTCCCTATCAAAGAACAATTCTTGAATGTTTTTTGGAAGTGCATGACTATTAAAAAGACTGAAATTGTAAAAGGAAAATATCAAAACAAATTTTGACCTGCATTCCTGAATACCACACATTTTCAACACTGAAATATGTATTTGTTCGTTCATTATTATCCTCTAGTGAAAATGTCAGCAACTGCAATATAGAAAGCTGTATTTAAAGGGCTATTCTATTGAAATCTACTCTTAGGTTGTAATTCCAAGTACACGTAATAATAATAATAATATAATGCAATTGTATTTGTATAGCACGTTTCATACAGAAACTGCAGTTCAAATTGCTTCACAACAGAAAAAAGACAGGAAAATTAGCACATAAAGTGCAGATATATAAAATCACAGTTTTTCACATTAGGATAAAAATAGACAATAATAAAAACATGTAACTGATATTGTAAACAGTTGCATAATAATAATGTGTCAGAGCCAGAAGTGAAATCATTGAAAAGTCAGACAATATACTTTGTCAGACATTAGTCCAATTTATTTTGCAAATCAGAAACACTTTGGATTTCTGTAGCTCATTCATTTGGAAACACTCAAATAACATGCAGTGTCAGCTATACAGTATATAATTGTATAATCCACGTGTAAATGGACAATATAATTTATATAAAGGTGAAGAGGACTGGACCCAGGATGGAACCCTGTGGAACACCCTTTGTTATCTGTAAGAATACTGATTGGGCATTTTTCAATTATTCTGAAACCAGTCACAGGCTTTTCTACCCCAATGTTATATAATTTCATAAGAGCAAAGGATGATCAACTGTATCAAATGCTTTAGATAGATCTACATAAAGAGCAGCCCAATGCTTCTTGTTATCTAATGCAGATATAATGTCATTTGTAATGAATGTGAAATAGTGCTGTGATTTGTTGTAAATCCAGATTGATGCAGATTTAAAACTGAATGAGTTAAAATAAATGATTTGAGTTAGTTCTCAATCAAGGATTCCATGATTTTAGACAAGCAATGTAGAATATTGGGCCTTATTGTTTAAGTAACTTATATCTTCACTCTTATGAATGTGGGTCACATTGGCTAATTTCCAAGCATAAGGACACTCACCCGTTGAAATGGAAAGATTAAATACATGCGCTGACTGTTCTGAACTGTTCTGCATTAACTAGGGTGGAAAGTCCATCCAAGAGAACATTACATACTTAATCTATGAACATAATACTGTTCTGACAATATTGATGTAATTAAGTTTGCAGATTTTATTTTGTAATGCATAGGTTTATACAATAGGTAAGTGGATTTCTGTCCAGTATGAAGGCGCTGTTGAGTATATAGATTCATGAACGCTTTTGATATTGCAGTTGCTGACATTTTCACTAAAGGACAGCACATAAGAATGAACGGACACCCCCATGAGAGACTTCACTTAGCACTTTGGATAAAAGCGCTAAATGCAGTCCATTTACCTTTTACCATGAGTACTTCAGTAAAACAGCCCTGTTCTCATACAATAGAGCCAATAATTGAGCAGTTAGCTGCTTGGAACTGATTGGCCAATCAGAAGAAGAATAGACTCCCCATCCATCAAACACATGGTGATATTTCCTCCTCCAATCACCTTGGAAGACAACTATTAGGCTACACTTTGTACAATCACTATGCATCACTGCACTATCTGCATATATTTGAGTTTAATTTGTACATATTTCACTTCAAATATATAAATATTCTCTCTCTTACAATATACTGGTTGAGCTAATCAGAGGCAAATTGAGGTTAAATTTTAAGCTATTGCCCATCAGAGGTATTACCCTTACCCTAACCCTAATCAACAAGCGAAGAAAATAAACCATGTGGGGCTAGACTGCATTACCAGGGAAGTTAGTGTAGAGTTATGTGTAAAAATAGGAAATTGTCAAAAAATAAACAGGCAAATTATTAATAAACCACCACTACACACAAACCAAATCAAAATGGTTATACACTCAAATGTACCTACTCTCAGCAAGCTAAGTGACTCAAAGCACAATGATGGCAACTTTTTATTTTAGTTGGTTCATGGTACAAATTCAATGTAACTATCAATAACCTATAGATATTTTTGGATCTCGATAGCTAATTGTATCGTTAGCGCCCTGATGTGCCTGATCAGCCTCTAGATACCAAAGCAGACAGGTCCAAATCCATAGTTTAGGTTGTACCAAACTTGTAGCCATATTGTAAGAAAGATAACTACACAAGATTCTGTGCAAAGCCTCTATTTCTTAGCCCAGGGCTACATTTGTGAATGTTATTGTTAATCCTGCATTGGGTCTAATCCTGCTTTAGAGCAAGTCTTGCTAGCTCAAGGCTAAAGTCAGGATTATCCAATTTTAGAACGTGCCAGTGAGAAATCTCTAACAGAAAAGTATCATGGTATTTATGTAAATAAAAAAATGATGTAAACACCATATTACCATCAGTATCATGGTTTAAATGGGATTATACAGTCGTATTTTTTAACTACAAAAGTGGTACCAAGGTGATACATGACTGTTACTGTTATAATGTGGGTTACTTTCCTCTTTTTACACATAACTCTACATTAACTTCCCTATTAGTGCAGTTTAGCCCCACATGGATTATTTTCTTTGATTGTTCATTCATTGTTTATTTGAGTTATGTATATTACATCCAGTTGACTTCATCCCTCCTTCATTGTGGTCTGCATGTAGGCCTTATATGAACACAGCAGAAGAAAGGTCAAAGCAGAGTCATGGACCTGCTGTCTACAACACCCGTTCTACATCTCCTCCTGCTGAACATATCAAACACTTCCACTGTTGCCATCAAACTGAACACAGGGGGAGGTGGGCTAGCTCGTTTTAATGCTGCTAGCCAGCCTCTGAGGGCTAGTTTACGTTTGAAAGGCAATGAGTTGTAAATGAAATCAAATGTATTTGTAAAGTCCAAGATCACAATGGAATGCCCCCATGGGCTGGACCAGTCTTCTTTAATTAAACAAATCTAGAAGAAACATCACAATCAACCAAGAACAAAAAACACCATACAATCCAAATATGCAACACTCCCAGACAAAATGACCCTTTAAATACACTTTTTGATATTGCAATTGCTGACATTTTCACTAGAGCACATAATAATGAACGGAAACCCCCATAAGCGACTTCACTTTGGATAAACGCGCTACATAAATGCAGAGTACTTCAGTCTGGAAAACAGCCCTGTTCTCATACAAGCCATTCGAGCCAATAGTTGAGCAGTTAGCTGATTTGAACTGATTGGCCAATCAGAATAGACACCCCATCAAACACAAGATGATATTTCCTCCTCCAATCCTCTTGGAAGACCATTATTAGGCTACACTTTGTACACTCACTATGCATCACTGCAATATCTGCATATATTTTACTTTAATTCTTCACATATTTTACTTTAAATATAGCAATCTTCTCTCTCTTGCAATAAACTGGGTAAGCTAATCAGAGGCAAATTAAATCATTACGTAAGTCGAACACTGTTGAGAGGTTTGATGGGGACATGTTCAATCACATGTATTTCCTTCTAAAAACACAACAATACTGATGCCATACCAGAGCCAATGGCCTGAGCATAACGTAATAAGCATTTGTATAGCAGTGGGATACACTCCTCTTAATTTATTTGCAATTGAAAAGTTAATGGACTGGAGCACCCTACAGATGGTCTAATGGCTGAAATGGTGGTAGTATTGTTCTCACTGAAAAGCTACCAAATACCTCTGATGGGCAATAGCTTAACGTTACACCCCAATTTACATGACAGTCTGCCATTCTTTCCTTCCAATGCTCGGTGCCACGCCCCTACTCTGCCTCTGAATGGCCCCAGGTGGGATGACAATAGGGAACATATCACGTCCTGTATTGATTCTAAACGGAACTCAAGATGTAATTGTCAAAGACGGGACAATTCTGTATTTTATGAGAGTCTTGTAGGCACTAGTTCTTGTCTAATATTAGTTGTACTTTAAATAACAAAAGTGTAGTTTACTGCTTTAGATAGATCTACATAAAGAGCAGCCCAATGCTTCTTGTTATCTAATGCAGATATAATGTCATTTGTAATGAATGTGAAATAGTGCTGTGATTTGTTGTAAATCCAGATTGATGTAATTGTACATAATGAATAAATGTGAGGCTTAACAAGTCCTCCACCTGTCCTAGGAAGGCCGAGTGCATCTCATTCTGTAGTGACAAATCCTCTTCACCCTGAGACCTGTAGACATACAACCTTCTCTTGGGCATTTCCTGGTTGTTAAACAAGGTGAAAATGGCCAATAGAGCATGTTAAATACTTAATCTACAAAATAACACTGTTCTAACAGGACAGTAATGATGTAAGAGGGAGATTTGCAGATTTTATTTTTTATTTGCATACATTCATCAAATAGGCAGAGGTAAAGCATAGTCCAGGTTTGATCAACAAGAAAAATAAATGATGGAATAATGAGACAGGCCTCTGATAGCACATGGTCTTAAGAAGGTTTGGAAATGTGAAACATACTGTCAATTTTAACCATTTCCAGAGTCACTAAAGCCCTTCCTACATTGGTCACAGTGTTAGGGCTTCTCTCCTGTATGAATATGTTATTGTATCTTTAAACTGCCGGATGTACTGATGGTCTTCCCACATTGGTCACAGTGGTAGGGCCTCTCTCATGATAAGCATTATATTTTCAGTAACATAATAAAACAATTGTAAAAGGCATATTTTACGTCTACAAGGCTTACAACTTGTGGGTATAAACAATTGACATATTCAAATAGGTGATCTTACGGTTATTTGGCTCAAAGATGCACTAAGGAGTTTTGTTTTCATTTATAATAACACAAGAGAGAAGAAAAACAGTAAATGTATTTAGCAGGCTCTGCAAACAAAACCCCCTTTCTCAGATACTGCATAGTGCACCTTTAAAATTATATTTCAAATGGAAGAAATGTTCCTTTAAAAAATCAATGAAACCATTGGCAAATAAAAAAAAAACATGCAATAACCTGAAATGTGTATTAAAAAATCATAATAAAGCTGCAATAATTATTTTCGGACAAGTAGAGGGCCGCAAGGAGCCATTGTAAACAAAGCATTGCCTCTCTTTCTCCCCAAACAAAAGCCTTGCTTTGTCTCACTAAAGTGATCATTGTATCATGTATAAACATAACCCTACCTTGCTGGTACAATTTTGTTGTAACTAGAGAACAAAATCAGAGAAAAATGCCAGTTTCACGGATGGATTACTAGATTTCAAATAAAGTATATACAATGTTCTTTTAGGCATTTCCTGGTTGTTAAACATGAAAATGGCCAAGAGAACATTAAATATTTAATCTACAAACATAACACTGTTCAGACAGCACAATAGTGATGTAATTGGGAGATTATTTACAGGTTAAACTAATTTAAATGGATAGGTTTATACAATAGAGAGGGGAAAGTTTGATTTATGTCCAGTATGAATGCGCTGTTGAATATAAAAAAAATGTAAAGCAGATTTCTACTTATTTTTTGTGTTTGACACCTGTATGAATACGCTGGTGATTCTTTAAGTTTCCAGAGTGAACAAAGCTCTTCCCACACTGGTCACAGGGATAGTGCTTCTCTCAAGAATGAATGTTCTGGTGTCTCTTTAAGTGTCCAGATGTAATGAAGATCTTCCCACATTGGTCACATTGGCTTCTCTCCTGTATGAATACACTGGTGTTTCTTTAAGCTGACAAAGCGTCTGAAGCTCTACCCACACTGGCCACAGGGATAGAACTTCTCTCCTGTATGAATGTTCTGGTGTGTCTTTAAGTTACTCAATTGTCTGAAGCCTTCCCCACATGGGTCACAGTGGTAGGGCTTCTCTCCTGTATGAGTACGCTGGTGTGTCTTTATGGTCCCAGATTCTCTGAAGTCTTCCCAACATTGGTCACAGTGGTACGGCTTCTCTCCTGTATGGATACGCTGGTGTATTTTTAAGGTTCCAGAGTGACTGAAGCCTTCCCCACATTGGTCACAGTGGTAGGGCTTCTCTCCTGTATGAATACGCTGGTGTATTTTTAAGTTTCCAGACTGACTGAAGCCTTCCCCACATTGGTCACAGTGTTAGGGCTTCTCTCCTGTATGAATACGCTGGTGTCTCTTTAAGTGTCCAGACTCTCTGAAGCTCTTCCCACACTGGTCAGTTATAGCGCTTCTCTCCTGTATGAATACGCTGGTGTATTTTTAAGGTTCCAGAGCGACTGAAGCCTTCCCCACATTGGTCACAGTGGTAGGGCTTCTCTCCTGTATGAATATGCTGGTGTGTCTTTAAGTTTCCAAAACTGCTGAAGCTCTTCCCACACTGGTCACAGGGATATAACTTCTCTCCTGTATGAATGTTTTGGTGTGTCTTTAGGGTACTAAATTGTCTGAAGCTCTTCCCACACTGGTCACAGTGGTAGGGCTTCTCTCCTGTATGAATACGCTGGTGTCTTTTTAAGGTTCCAGACTCACTAAAGCTTTCCCCACATTGGTCACAGTGGTAGGGCTTCTCTCCTGTATGAATATGCTGGTGTGTCTTTAAGTTGCCAGAGAGACTGAAGCCTTCCCCACATTGGTCACAGTGGTACGGCCTCTCTCCTGTATGAATACGCTGGTGTATTTTTAAGGTTCCAGACTGACTGAAGCCTTCCCCACATTGGTCACAGTGGTAGGGCTTCTCTCCTGTATGAATACGCTGGTGTCTCTTTAAGTTTCCAGACTCTCTGAAGCTCTTCCCACACTGGTCACAGTGGTACGGCTTCTCTCCTGTATGAATACGCTGGTGTGTCTTTAAGGTTCCAGACTGACTGAAGCCTTCCCCACATTGGTCACAGTGGTAGGGCTTCTCTCCTGTATGAATACGCTGGTGTATTTTTAAGTTTCCAGATGTACTGAAGCTCTTCCCACACTGGTCACAGTGGTTGGGCTTCTCTCCTGTATGAATACGCTGGTGTCTCTTTAAGGGTCCAGAGTGACTGAAGCTCTTCCCACATTGGTCACAGCAGTGAGGCCTTGACTCAGCCATTATTGTATTTGTTGTTGGAGAACAATTGTATCTGAAATAGAGAGAAACATTGCAATGAAGATTTCAGATTGGTAGAATCTGTAATTCCGTATTGTTTATATATTTAGTTTGTCTGATGTGTGGGTTAGGGTTTAGTAGCATATTATAGTTTCTCCAGACCTCTCTTGGCAGAGCCTGAGGTGTGTCCAGCTATAGCAACACCTTCCTTATCCCAACTCAATTACAACCCACACATCAGAGAAACATGTGCAGTATGGGCAGTGCAGTATCAAGCAGGGCTCTTTTACCTAGAGGTCACTGTTTGGTGGCATTACATATTCTACCTTTGAAAGTGAATCTGCTCCATGGATGGGTATTGAAAACTGGTCAGCATTAGCTAAAATACTGTGCACAACCCAATGGACAGTTATCTGCAATTTGTCATTGTGGTTGTTACTGTACAAATATACCTTTACATATACATATATTGAAGAGAAATAAACAACAGATTCAAACTATTAGACAGCATATTTAGACAGAAAATAAGTGAGACTCTGCAATGCCATGGAAACAATCAAATAAATAATTGTACTTACTGATGTTGTTGTGTCAAAAGACTGATATATGTTATCAGAAGCAAGTTTGGATCCAGATGGTTTTAGTAGAAAGTCTTGTTCCAGTAGAGAATGTGTTCTGCCACAGAGAGGGGTTCAAGTCAACCAGCAGACTATCCAGTGCTTTTGGTTGAATGAGTAGTTCAGTCTGGAAAACAGCCTGTTCTTATACAACAGAGCTAATAGTTGAGCAGTTAGCTCCTTTGAACCGATTGGCCAATCAGAATAGAGACCCCATCCATCAAACACAAGGTGATAGGTCCTCTTATAATCATCTAGGAAGACAACTATTATGCTACACTTTGTACAATCACTATGTATGTGTACAGTATTTACAACTGCATATATTTTTATACTTTCATTGTTTCAATCTTCTCTCTTACAAGATACTGGATTATCAGAATTTTGGATTTAGAACAAATCACAGCACTATTTCAGCAGGTCACATTAATTACAAATTACATTATATCTGCATTAGATAACAAGAAGCATTGGGCTGCTCTTTTTGTAGATATTATATCTAAAGAATGTTATACAGTGGATCATCCTTTGCTCTTACATAAATTATATACCATTGGTATGGATAGAAAAGCCTGTGACTGGTACAACTGAGCAAGATGTGGTCAAGTATATACACTAATTAGAATGAAATAACAATACAGTGGGATGGGATAATTTAGCATGGCTGTGCAATTGGGCAGTTATGTGCAAAGAGTATGAACAGCAAAGTATGAACAAGTATTCATCAAATAGTACAACCATCTCTTATGCATTTCCTGGTTGTTAAACAAGGTGAAAATGGCCAAGAGAACATTACATACTTAATCTATGAACATAATACTGTTCTGACAATATTGATGTAATTAAGTTTGCAGATTTTATTTTGTAATGCATAGGTTTATACAATAGGCAGAAGTAAGTGGATTTCTGTCCAGTATGAATGCGCTGTTGAGTATATAGATTCATGAACGCTTTTGATATTGCAGTTGCTGACATTTTCACTAGAGGACAGCACATAAGAATGAACGGACACCCCCATGAGAGACTTCACTTAGCACTTTGGATAAAAGCGCTAAATGCAGTCCATTTACCCTTTACCATGAGTACTTCAGTAAAACAGCCCTGTTCTCATACAATAGAGCCAATAATTGAGCAGTCAGCTGCTTGGAACTGATTGGCCAATCAGAAGAAGAATAGACTCCCAATCCATCAAACACATTTTGATATTTCCTCCTTCAATCACCTTGGAAGACAACTATTAGGCTACACTTTGTACAATCACTATGCATCACTGCACTATCTGCATATATTTGAGTTTAATTTGTACACATTTCACTTCAAATATATAAATATTCTCTCTCTTACATTATACTGGTTGAGCTAATCAGAGGCAAATTGAAGTTAAATTTTAAGCTATTGCCCATCTGAGGTATTACCCTAACCCTAACGGACATGCGAATAAAATAAACCATGTGGGGCTAGACTGGACTACCAGGGAAGTGAGTGTAGTTATGTGTAAAAAGAGGAAATTGTCAAAAAATAAACAGGCAAATTATGAATAAACCACGACTACACACAACCCAAATCAAAATTGTTATACACTCAAATGTACCTACTCTCAGCAAGCTAAGTGACTCAAAGCACAATGAAACAAGATGGCAACTTTTTATTGTAGTTGGTTCATGGTACAAATTCAATGTAACTATCAATAACCTATAGATATTTTTGGATCTCGATAGCTAATTGTATCGTTAGCGCCCTGATGTTAGGTTAGGTTAGGTTTACTTTATTTGTTCAAGGGGGACAGTGTACATTAATAAAACATTTTACAATGTAAATGCACCCACTTTTAGCCAAAAGGCTAATTTCCATTGGCAGTCCCCCTGCCAGAAGGTACAGGCTAAAATCCTGTGTAAAAAAAGGGTTAGCAATAAAAACAGAATAAAATCAAGATAAATACATTAGAATAAAAACACAACAAAAGCACATAGACATAGTAGGGATACAGGTCACAATACAGTCATGGACACAAGGACAGAGCACATCATGACATATTAAGAGACCCAGACATAGACAGACGCACCATATCCATATCCACACACACATACAGACACCTCAGTGTTGACAGTTCTGGTTATCAATGAGCCATTCCCTAACCCTGCACTTAAATGAATGGTATGATGTGGACACTCTAATTGTTTGAGGAATTGAGTTCCATTGGTGGGATGCTCTGTATGAAAAGACAGCCTGGCCAAATACACTTTTTTTGAAAGGGATTGTACAGTCCCCCCTTGCCGCACCTCTAGTGTTCCTGGTTGAGGCAGACTTGAGGTTGATGAAACCGGACAAAGGAGGAGGAGCCAATCCACACTTTATTTTAAAAACTAGACAGACGTTTTGATATAGGGTCAGGTTTTCCCAACTGAGTAGATTATATTTTTTTAGAATGTGACAATGATGGTACCTGAATGGTTTCTTGTCTAGAATTTTTATTGCTTGTTTGTAAAGTGATTGAAGTGGTTTCAGAATGGTGGAATGTGAATTGGACCAGGTTATCAAACAGTATGTGATGTGGGAAAGAACCCATTACAGACGGATACTGTAAAGTTTTGTCATTGACCTTCAGTTCAATTGGCTTAATTGCAGCTTTGTTTTGACCAGTTAATTTCTTGATCTGACTCCATATAACCTTTGAGTTACCGTGGGCATTTTCAATAATTGAGATGAAGAAATCTGCTTTTGCTTTTCTCAGTTCCCTTGTTGTTTTGTTTCTCAACATTACAAATCTTTGTCTATCATGAGACAGCTTTGATTTTGTGGCAATTTTTAAAGCAATGTCCCGTTCCTTCATTAGTTTCTTGACCAAATCGTTCGCCCAGGGGAGAGTCTGTTTCTTATTTTTGCGTTTTATCCTAATTGAAAATGTATTGATTGTAGATTGCAATTTTTCCGTAAAAACTTGACTAGTTGTCTCTAGGTCACTTTCAAGCAGTAGATTGTTCTAGTTTAAGTTTTGTATGGCTAATCTAAACTTCTCTTGCTTGTGTTTTGGAATGCCAAAGGATTCACTTTTCCCAGCATTTGTATTGAACCGCTTGCCTGTTAGTTTTCTTGATATCAGCACCATATTATGGTCTGACAGCCCTGTTATCATATTGTGTGTTTTTGTAATTATTTCGGGTCTATTAGTGAATATTAAGTCAATCTGAGTGCTGGTGCTGTTTGTTATTCGCGTTGGGCCTTTAACCATTTGAGTTAAGTTAAAACTGTCAGTAATTTGCTTGAGCTTCTTCCTTGTTGCCTTGTCCTCCCAGTTCAAGTTCAAGTCACCCATTATAATGACCTCTCTCTTAAAATCACATTGACTTAGTACATTCTTAAATTTATCATAAAAGCTAATATTGGAGGAAGGTGGTCGATAAATCACTATAAGTGTAAAGGACATCTGAGGCGACAGGATCATATTCAGACCTATACATTCTAGATCGTTTGGGTCTTGCCATTGTATCTCCTTACAACGGATGGTGTCTCTGGTGTAGATCAGAACACCGCCCCCTTTCGTATCCATTCAATCCCTTCTGTAGATATTATAACCCGGAAGTGTTACAGCAGCATATGGAGAATTCTCAGTGAGCCAAGTTTCTGATAAACCTAGGAAATCGAGATTAGACTCTAGTAACATATGACTTATCTCTTCACTTTTGGGTTTTAAACTTCGTATGTTCAAGTGTCTGCCTAATATACCCTTTGGTTTAGCATTTGAGTCCCAAATAAGTCTCGAGTTATTTACAGTTGGGAAGACTTTCCACTGCCGGTTCATTTGGATGGCTCTGTTTACTATCCTACGCTTGTTGTTGTTATGCAGCATGTGTTTGCGCGGTGTGTTCATATCGTCATTGTGTGGGTTGCTATGTAGATTATCGCGCGTATACGAGTTGTTACTTGTTGGCGAGGTATTTATTGTCACTGGACTCCGGGAAGATGACGGCTCCGTTGGTAGTAAATCCACCGGTGGCCTCTCATGCTTGGGCACCGACGACGACCGTCCTCCCCTCCCCCGCGGCGGGCACTCGCCTGGATCAACCTCCTGGAACTCTCTTCGGTTGGCGAAACGACCCTGCTGGATGGTCACTGGGTCCCCCGTGGAGCTTGGTAGGAATAGGCACTCAGCTGGATCGACCTCCTTGGACCACCCCGGGCCGGTGTCTGGACGTCGTAGCTGGAGGGCTATTGGTTCCTCCATGACGCTCGGGAGTACAGGTTGAACAAGGTAAGTTTGCTGACTGGTCTTGGGGCAGGAGTAGCCTCTGAACAGGGTGCTTACCTGAGAGGAGGTAGAATCGCGGGCATCGGCGAAGCTTGCATCGTTTGCTGTTGTAGTTGGGCCAGGACACTGATGAATATCCCCGGACAATAGCAGGCAAATTGCTATAATAAGCCTCCTAGCGTTTACGTTCCGCTTGTTTGATTTAGATTTGACACGGTGTTGCCCCAGGTGACAAACAAACGTAGTCAACACCGCCGCTTTACCGAAGCCAAAATGTTTGGCGTTCATTCCGTTCGAAGGAGTATCATCAATTTGTGATTTACATTCCTTTAAGAATCTGCAATTAAAATCATGGGGGGTATAGCCAAGAAACCCTGCAATGTTTAAGAACAAGATACAAGTTAGGAGAGCTGCAGTCGCTCCAGCCACACCCGACGCCATCTTCAATCAATCAATGTGCCTGATCAGCCTCTAGATACCAAAGCAGACAGGGCCAAACCCATAGTTTAGGTTGTACCAAACTTGTAGCCATATTGTAAGAAAGAGAACTACACAATATTCTGTGCAAATCCCGCTATTTCTTAGCCCAGGGCTACATTTGTGAATATTATTGTTAATCCTGCATTGGGTCTAATCCTGCTTTAGAGCAAGTCTTGCTAGTTCAGGATTATCCCATTATAGAACGTGCCAGTGAGAAATCTCTAACAGAAAAGTATGATGGTATTTATGTCAATAAAAAAATGATGTAAACGCCATATTACCATCAGTATCATGGTTTAAATGGGATTATACAGTGGTATTATTTAACTACAAAAGTGGTACCAAGGTGATACATGACTGTTACTGTTATAATGTGGGTTACTTTCCTCTTTTTACACAACTCTACATTAACTTCCCTAGTAGTGCAGTTTAGCCCCATATGGTTTATTTTCTTTGATTGTTCATTCATTGTTTATTTGAGTAATGTATATTACATCCAGTTGACTTCACCCCTCCTTCATTGTGGTCTGCATGTAGGCCTTGTATGAACACAGCAGAAGAAAGGTCAGAGCAGAGTCATGTACCTGCTGTCTACAACACCCCTTCTACATCTCATCCTGCTGAACATCTCAAACACTATGGAGTTTTGTTTTCATTTATAATAATGATAACAAGAGAGAATAAAAAACAGTAAATGTATTTAGCAGGCTCTGCAAACAAAAAACCCTCTCTCAGAAACGGCATAGTGCCCCTTTAAAATAATATTTCAAATGGAAGAAATGTTCCTTTAAAAAATAAATGAAACCATTGGCACATTTTTTTAAATCAATGATGGATAAGTACATGCAATAACCTCTTGAAATGTGTATTACAAAATAATATTAAAGCTGCAATAATTATTTTCTGAGGGCAGCAAGGAGCCATTGTAAACAAAGCATTGCCTCTCTTTCTCCCAAAACAAAAGCCTTGCTTTGTCTCACTAAAGTGATCATTGTATCATGTATAAACATAACCCTACCTTGGTGGTACAATAGTGTTGTAACTAGAGAACAAACCCAGTGAAAAAAAAGTCAGTTTCATGCATGGATTACTAGATTTCAAATAAAGTATATACAATGGTCTTTTAGGCATTTCCTGGTTGTTAAACATGAAAATGGCTAAACATTTTAAATGCATAGGTTTATACAATAGACAGAGGCATGTTTGAATGTCCAGTATGAATGCGCTGTTGAATTTGTAAATGTTTTAAGCAGTTTCTACTTATTTTTAGTGTTTGACACCTGTATGAATACGCTGGTGATTCTTTAAGTTTCCAGAGTGAAAAAAGCTCTTCCCACACTGGTCACAGGGATAGAACTTCTCTCCTGTATGAATGTTCTGGTGTTTCTTAAAGTTACCAAAGTCTCTGAAGCTCTTCCCACACTGGTCACAGTGGTAGGGCTTCTCTCCTGTATGAATACGCTGGTGTCTCTTTAAGCTTCCAGGGTGACTGAAGCCTTTCCCACATTGGTCACAGTTATAGGGCTTCTCTCCTGTATGAATACGCTGATGTGTCTTTAAGGTTCCAGACTGACTGAAGCCTTCCCACACTGGTCACAGTGGTAGGGCTTCTCTCCTGTATGAATACGCTGGTGTCTCTTTAAGCTTCCAGGGTGACTGAAGCCTTTCCCACATTGGTCACAGTTATAGGGCTTCTCTCCTGTATGAATACGCTGATGTGTCTTTAAGGTTCCAGACTGACTGAAGCCTTCCCCACATTGGTCACAGTGGTAGGGCTTCTCTCCTGTATGAATACGCTGGTGTGTCTTTAAGTGTCCAGACTCTCTGAAGCTCTTCCCACACTGGTCACAGTTATAGGGCTTATCTCCTGTATGAATACGCTGGTGTATTTTTAAGGTTCCAGAGCGACTGAAGCCTTCCCCACATTGGTCACAGTGGTTGGGCTTCTCTCCTGTATGAATACGCTGGTGTCTCTTTAAGTCTCCAGACTGACTGAAGCTCTTCCCACATTGGTCACAGAAGTGAGGCCTTGACTCAGCCATTATTGTATTTGTTGTTGGGGAACAATTGTATCTGAAATAGAGAGAACATTGCAATGAAGATTTCAGAATGGTAGAATCTGTAATTCCGTATTGTTTATATATTTAGTTTTGGTCTGATGTGTGGGTTAGGGTTTAGTAACATATTATAGTTTTTCCAGACCTCTTGGCAGAGCCTGAGGTGTGTCCAGCAATAGCAACACCTTCCTTATCCCCACTCAATTACAACCCACACATCAGAGAAACATGTGCAGTATGGGCAGTGCAGTATCAAGCAGGGCTCTTTTACCTAGATGTCACTGTTTAGTAGCATTACAGATTCTACCTTTGAAAGTGAATCTGCTCCATGGATGGGTATTGCAAACTGGTCAGCATTAGCTAAAATATGGTGCACAACCCAATGGACAGTTATCTGCAATTTGTCATTGTGGTTGTTACCGTACAAATATACCTTTACATATACATATATTGAAGAGAAATAAACAACAGATTCAAAATACTAGACAGCATATTTAGACAGATAATAAGAGACTCTGCAATGCCATGGAAACAATCAAATAAATAATTGTACTTACTGATGTTGTGGTGTCAAAAGACTGATATATGTTATCAGAAGCAAGTTTGGATCCAGATGGTTTTAGTAGAAAGTCTTGTTCCAGTAGAGAATGTGTTCTGCCACAGAGAGGGGTTCAAGTCAACCAGCAGACTATCCAGTGCTTTTGGTTGAATGAGTAGTTCAGTCTGGAAAACAGCCTGTTCTTATACAACAGAGCTAATAGTTGAGCAGTTAGCTCCTTTGAACCGATTGGCCAATCAGAATAGAGACCCCATCCATCAAACACAAGGTGATAGGTCCTCTTATAATCATCTAGGAAGACAACTATTATGCTACACTTTGTACAATCACTATGTATGTGTACAGTATTTACAACTGCATATGTTTTTATACTTTCATTGTTTCAATCTTCTCTCTTACAAGATACTGGATTATCAGAATTTTGGATTTAGAACAAATCACAGCACTATTTCAGCAGGTCACATTAATTACAAATTACATTATATCTGCATTAGATAACAAGAAGCATTGGGCTGCTCTTTTTGTAGATATTATATCTAAAGAATGTTATACAGTGGATCATCCTTTGCTCTTACATAAATTATATACCATTGGTATGGATAGAAAAGCCTGTGACTGGTACAACTGAGCAAGATGTGGTCAAGTATATACACTAATTAGAATGAAATAACAATACAGTGGGATGGGATAATTTAGCATGGCTGTGCAATTGGGCAGTTATGTGCAAAGAGTATGAACAGCAAAGTATGAACAAGTATTCATCAAATAGTACAACCATCTCTTATGCATTTCCTGGTTGTTAAACAAGGTGAAAATGGCCAAGAGAACATTACATACTTAATCTATGAACATAATACTGTTCTGACAATATTGATGTAATTAAGTTTGCAGATTTTATTTTGTAATGCATAGGTTTATACAATAGGCAGAAGTAAGTGGATTTCTGTCCAGTATGAATGCGCTGTTGAGTATATAGATTCATGAACGCTTTTGATATTGCAGTTGCTGACATTTTCACTAGAGGACAGCACATAAGAATGAACGGACACCCCCATGAGAGACTTCACTTAGCACTTTGGATAAAAGCGCTAAATGCAGTCCATTTACCCTTTACCATGAGTACTTCAGTAAAACAGCCCTGTTCTCATACAATAGAGCCAATAATTGAGCAGTCAGCTGCTTGGAACTGATTGGCCAATCAGAAGAAGAATAGACTCCCAATCCATCAAACACATTTTGATATTTCCTCCTTCAATCACCTTGGAAGACAACTATTAGGCTACACTTTGTACAATCACTATGCATCACTGCACTATCTGCATATATTTGAGTTTAATTTGTACACATTTCACTTCAAATATATAAATATTCTCTCTCTTACATTATACTGGTTGAGCTAATCAGAGGCAAATTGAAGTTAAATTTTAAGCTATTGCCCATCTGAGGTATTACCCTAACCCTAACGGACATGCGAATAAAATAAACCATGTGGGGCTAGACTGGACTACCAGGGAAGTGAGTGTAGTTATGTGTAAAAAGAGGAAATTGTCAAAAAATAAACAGGCAAATTATGAATAAACCACGACTACACACAACCCAAATCAAAATTGTTATACACTCAAATGTACCTACTCTCAGCAAGCTAAGTGACTCAAAGCACAATGAAACAAGATGGCAACTTTTTATTGTAGTTGGTTCATGGTACAAATTCAATGTAACTATCAATAACCTATAGATATTTTTGCATCTCGATAGCTAATTATATCGTTGGCGCCCTGATGTGCCTGATCAGCCTCTAGATACCAAAGCAGAGAGGTCCAAAACCATAGTTTAGGTTGTACCAAAATGTGTAGCCATATTGTAAGAAAGAGAACTACACAAGATTCTGTGCAAATCCCGCTATTTCTTAGCCCAGGGCTACATTTGTGAATGTTATTGTTAATCCTGCATTGCTAGCTCAAGACTAAAGTCAGGATTATCCCATTTTAGAATGTGCCAGTGAGAAATCTCTAACAGAAAAGTATCATGGTATTTATGTCAATAAAACATTATGTAAACACTTATTACCATCAGTATCGTGGTTTAAATGGGATTATACAGTCGTATTGTTTAACTACAAAAGTGGTACCAAGGTGATACATGACTGTTACTGTTATACTGTGGGTTACTTTCCTCATTTTATACATAACTCTACATTAACTTCCCTAGTAGTGCAGTTTAGCCCCACATGGTTTATTTGCTTTGATTGTTCATTCATTGTTTATTTGAGTTATGTATATTACATCCAGTTGACTTCATCCCTCCTTCATTGTGGTCTGCATGTAGGCCTTGTATGAACACAGCAGAAGAAAGGTCAGAGCAGAGTCATGGACCTGCTGTCTACAACACCCGTTCTACATCTCCTCCTGCTGAACATCTCCGCCCCCTTTCGTATCCATTCAATCCCTTCTGTAGATATTATAACCCGGAAGTGTTACAGCAGCATATGGAGAATTCTCAGTGAGCCAAGTTTCTGATAAACCTAGGAAATCGAGATTAGACTCTAGTAACATATGACTTATCTCTTCACTTTTGGGTTTTAAACTTCGTATGTTCAAGTGTCTGCCTAATATACCCTTTGGTTTAGCATTTGAGTCCCAAATAAGTCTCGAGTTATTTACAGTTGGGAAGACTTTCCACTTCCGGTTCATTTGGATGGCTCTGTTTACTATCCTACGCTTGTTGTTGTTATGCAGCATGTGTTTGCGCGGTGTGTTCATATCGTCATTGTGTGGGTTGCTATGTAGATTATCGCGCGTATACGAGTTGTTACTTGTTGGCGAGGTATTTATTGTCACTGGACTCCGGGAAGATGTCAATAAAAAAATGATGTAAACGCCATATTACCATCAGTATCATGGTTTAAATGGGATTATACAGTGGTATTATTTAACTACAAAAGTGGTACCAAGGTGATACATGACTGTTACTGTTATAATGTGGGTTACTTTCCTCTTTTTACACAACTCTACATTAACTTCCCTAGTAGTGCAGTTTAGCCCCATATGGTTTATTTTCTTTGATTGTTCATTCATTGTTTATTTGAGTAATGTATATTACATCCAGTTGACTTCACCCCTCCTTCATTGTGGTCTGCATGTAGGCCTTGTATGAACACAGCAGAAGAAAGGTCAGAGCAGAGTCATGTACCTGCTGTCTACAACACCCGTTCTACATCTCATCCTGCTGAACATCTCCAACACTATGGAGTTTTGTTTTCATTTATAATAATGATAACAAGAGAGAATAAAAAACAGTAAATGTATTTAGCAGGCTCTGCAAACAAAAAACCCTCTCTCAGAAACGGCATAGTGCCCCTTTAAAATAATATTTCAAATGGAAGAAATGTTCCTTTAAAAAATAAATGAAACCATTGGCACATTTTTTTAAATCAATGATGGATAAGTACATGCAATAACCTCTTGAAATGTGTATTACAAAATAATATTAAAGCTGCAATAATTATTTTCTGAGGGCAGCAAGGAGCCATTGTAAACAAAGCATTGCCTCTCTTTCTCCCAAAACAAAAGCCTTGCTTTGTCTCACTAAAGTGATCATTGTATCATGTATAAACATAACCCTACCTTGGTGGTACAATAGTGTTGTAACTAGAGAACAAACCCAGTGAAAAAAAAGTCAGTTTCATGCATGGATTACTAGATTTCAAATAAAGTATATACAATGGTCTTTTAGGCATTTCCTGGTTGTTAAACATGAAAATGGCTAAACATTTTAAATGCATAGGTTTATACAATAGACAGAGGCATGTTTGAATGTCCAGTATGAATGCGCTGTTGAATTTGTAAATGTTTTAAGCAGTTTCTACTTATTTTTAGTGTTTGACACCTGTATGAATACGCTGGTGATTCTTTAAGTTTCCAGAGTGAAAAAAGCTCTTCCCACACTGGTCACAGGGATAGAACTTCTCTCCTGTATGAATGTTCTGGTGTTTCTTAAAGTTACCAAAGTCTCTGAAGCTCTTCCCACACTGGTCACAGTGGTAGGGCTTCTCTCCTGTATGAATACGCTGGTGTCTCTTTAAGCTTCCAGGGTGACTGAAGCCTTTCCCACATTGGTCACAGTTATAGGGCTTCTCTCCTGTATGAATACGCTGATGTGTCTTTAAGGTTCCAGACTGACTGAAGCCTTCCCCACATTGGTCACAGTGGTAGGGCTTCTCTCCTGTATGAATACGCTGGTGTGTCTTTAAGTGTCCAGACTCTCTGAAGCTCTTCCCACACTGGTCACAGTTATAGGGCTTATCTCCTGTATGAATACGCTGGTGTATTTTTAAGGTTCCAGAGCGACTGAAGCCTTCCCCACATTGGTCACAGTGGTTGGGCTTCTCTCCTGTATGAATACGCTGGTGTCTCTTTAAGTCTCCAGACTGACTGAAGCTCTTCCCACATTGGTCACAGAAGTGAGGCCTTGACTCAGCCATTATTGTATTTGTTGTTGGGGAACAATTGTATCTGAAATAGAGAGAACATTGCAATGAAGATTTCAGAATGGTAGAATCTGTAATTCCGTATTGTTTATATATTTAGTTTTGGTCTGATGTGTGGGTTAGGGTTTAGTAACATATTATAGTTTTTCCAGACCTCTTGGCAGAGCCTGAGGTGTGTCCAGCAATAGCAACACCTTCCTTATCCCCACTCAATTACAACCCACACATCAGAGAAACATGTGCAGTATGGGCAGTGCAGTATCAAGCAGGGCTCTTTTACCTAGATGTCACTGTTTAGTAGCATTACAGATTCTACCTTTGAAAGTGAATCTGCTCCATGGATGGGTATTGCAAACTGGTCAGCATTAGCTAAAATATGGTGCACAACCCAATGGACAGTTATCTGCAATTTGTCATTGTGGTTGTTACCGTACAAATATACCTTTACATATACATATATTGAAGAGAAATAAACAACAGATTCAAAATACTAGACAGCATATTTAGACAGATAATAAGAGACTCTGCAATGCCATGGAAACAATCAAATAAATAATTGTACTTACTGATGTTGTGGTGTCAAAAGACTGATATATGTTATCAGAAGCAAGTTTGGATCCAGATGGTTTTAGTAGAAAGTCTTGTTCCAGTAGAGAATGTGTTCTGCCACAGAGAGGGGTTCAAGTCAACCAGCAGACTATCCAGTGCTTTTGGTTGAATGAGTAGTTCAGTCTGGAAAACAGCCTGTTCTTATACAACAGAGCTAATAGTTGAGCAGTTAGCTCCTTTGAACCGATTGGCCAATCAGAATAGAGACCCCATCCATCAAACACAAGGTGATAGGTCCTCTTATAATCATCTAGGAAGACAACTATTATGCTACACTTTGTACAATCACTATGTATGTGTACAGTATTTACAACTGCATATGTTTTTATACTTTCATTGTTTCAATCTTCTCTCTTACAAGATACTGGATTATCAGAATTTTGGATTTAGAACAAATCACAGCACTATTTCAGCAGGTCACATTAATTACAAATTACATTATATCTGCATTAGATAACAAGAAGCATTGGGCTGCTCTTTTTGTAGATATTATATCTAAAGAATGTTATACAGTGGATCATCCTTTGCTCTTACATAAATTATATACCATTGGTATGGATAGAAAAGCCTGTGACTGGTACAACTGAGCAAGATGTGGTCAAGTATATACACTAATTAGAATGAAATAACAATACAGTGGGATGGGATAATTTAGCATGGCTGTGCAATTGGGCAGTTATGTGCAAAGAGTATGAACAGCAAAGTATGAACAAGTATTCATCAAATAGTACAACCATCTCTTATGCATTTCCTGGTTGTTAAACAAGGTGAAAATGGCCAAGAGAACATTACATACTTAATCTATGAACATAATACTGTTCTGACAATATTGATGTAATTAAGTTTGCAGATTTTATTTTGTAATGCATAGGTTTATACAATAGGCAGAAGTAAGTGGATTTCTGTCCAGTATGAATGCGCTGTTGAGTATATAGATTCATGAACGCTTTTGATATTGCAGTTGCTGACATTTTCACTAGAGGACAGCACATAAGAATGAACGGACACCCCCATGAGAGACTTCACTTAGCACTTTGGATAAAAGCGCTAAATGCAGTCCATTTACCCTTTACCATGAGTACTTCAGTAAAACAGCCCTGTTCTCATACAATAGAGCCAATAATTGAGCAGTCAGCTGCTTGGAACTGATTGGCCAATCAGAAGAAGAATAGACTCCCAATCCATCAAACACATTTTGATATTTCCTCCTTCAATCACCTTGGAAGACAACTATTAGGCTACACTTTGTACAATCACTATGCATCACTGCACTATCTGCATATATTTGAGTTTAATTTGTACACATTTCACTTCAAATATATAAATATTCTCTCTCTTACATTATACTGGTTGAGCTAATCAGAGGCAAATTGAAGTTAAATTTTAAGCTATTGCCCATCTGAGGTATTACCCTAACCCTAACGGACATGCGAATAAAATAAACCATGTGGGGCTAGACTGGACTACCAGGGAAGTGAGTGTAGTTATGTGTAAAAAGAGGAAATTGTCAAAAAATAAACAGGCAAATTATGAATAAACCACGACTACACACAACCCAAATCAAAATTGTTATACACTCAAATGTACCTACTCTCAGCAAGCTAAGTGACTCAAAGCACAATGAAACAAGATGGCAACTTTTTATTGTAGTTGGTTCATGGTACAAATTCAATGTAACTATCAATAACCTATAGATATTTTTGCATCTCGATAGCTAATTATATCGTTGGCGCCCTGATGTGCCTGATCAGCCTCTAGATACCAAAGCAGAGAGGTCCAAAACCATAGTTTAGGTTGTACCAAAATGTGTAGCCATATTGTAAGAAAGAGAACTACACAAGATTCTGTGCAAATCCCGCTATTTCTTAGCCCAGGGCTACATTTGTGAATGTTATTGTTAATCCTGCATTGCTAGCTCAAGACTAAAGTCAGGATTATCCCATTTTAGAATGTGCCAGTGAGAAATCTCTAACAGAAAAGTATCATGGTATTTATGTCAATAAAACATTATGTAAACACTTATTACCATCAGTATCGTGGTTTAAATGGGATTATACAGTGGTATTATTTAACTACAAAAGTGGTACCAAGGTGATACATGACTGTTACTGTTATACTGTGGGTTACTTTCCTCATTTTATACATAACTCTACATTAACTTCCCTAGTAGTGCAGTTTAGCCCCACATGGTTTATTTGCTTTGATTGTTCATTCATTGTTTATTTGAGTTATGTATATTACATCCAGTTGACTTCATCCCTCCTTCATTGTGGTCTGCATGTAGGCCTTGTATGAACACAGCAGAAGAAAGGTCAGAGCAGAGTCATGGACCTGCTGTCTACAACACCCGTTCTACATCTCATCCTGCTGAACATCTCCAACACTTCCACTGTTGCCATCAAACTGAACACAGGGGGAGGTGGGCTAGCTCGTTTTAAGGCTGCTAGCCAGCCTCTGAGGGCTAGTTTACGTTTGAAAGGCAATGAGTTGTAAATTAAATCAAATGTATATGTAAAGCCCAATATCACACGGTAATGCCCCCATGGGCTGAACAAGGCTTCTTTAATTAAACAAGTCAAGAAAAAACATCACAATCAATCAAGAACAAAAAACACCATAAATCCAAATATGCAACACTCCCAGACAAAATTACCCTTTAAATACACTTTTTGATATTGCAATTACTGACATTTTCACTAGAGCACATAATAATGAATGGAAACCCCCATAAGAGACTTCACTTTGGATAAACGCGCTACATAAATGCAGAGTACTTCAGTCTGGAAAACAGCCCTGTTCTCATACAAGCCATTCAAGCCAATAGTTGAGCAGTTAGCTGATTTGAACTGATTGGCCAATCAGAATAGACACCCCATCCATCATACACAAGGTGATATTTCCTCCTGCAATCCTCTTGGAAGACTATTATTAGGCTACACTTTGTACACTCACTATGCATCACTGCAATATCTGCATATATTTTACTTTAATTCTTCACATATTTTACTTTAAATATAGTAATCTTCTCTCTCTTGCAATAAACTGGGTAAGCTAATCAGAGGCAAATTAAATCATTACGTAAGTCGAACACTGTTGAGAGGTTTGATGGGGACATGTTCAATCACATGCATTTCCTTCTAAAAACACAACAATACTGATGCCATACCAGAGCCAATGGCCCGAGCATAACGTAATAAGCATTTGTATAGCAGTGGGATACACTCCTCTTAATTTATTTGCAATTGAAAAGTTAATGGGAGCAGACTGGAGCACCCTACAGATGGTCTAATGGCTGAAATGGTGGTAGTATTGTTCTCACTGAAAAGCTACCAAATACCTCTGATGGGCAATAGCTTAACGTTACGCCCCAATTTACATGACAGTCTGCCATTCTTTCCTTCCAATGATCGGTGCCACGCCCCTACTCTGCCTCTGAATGGCCCCAGGTGGGATGACAATAGGGAACATATCACGTCCTGTATTGATTCTAAACGGAACTCAAGATGTAATTGTCAAAGACGGGACAATTCTGTATTTTATGAGAGTCTTGTAGGCACTAGTTCTTGTCTAATATTAGTTGTACTTTAAATAACAAAAGTGTAGTTTACTGTTTGTTTCTCACTTGCAAATTTGTTGTTGTATTTGGACTATTGTTTGATTTGATTTGATTTGAAATCTTTATTTCGAACATGCAATGAATACACACAAACAATAACAAAAGCAAAACACAACTCAATCTACATGTTCGAAAAGGAGTAGGAAGAAGTATACACTTATTTAATCCTACCCCTTTTCCACTACTCAAATGAGTGTACTATTTTATAACATAAAAAGGAAAATATATATATATATATATGCAAAACAAAAAAACAAAAACTATATATGTAAAACATGAAAAAAATAAAATAAAAATGTAAACACCCGTGAATATCAAGTCCCTTCCTCATCCCTGTACCTTGTGAACATCATTTCCTTATACATCAGTTTGAATTGTCTCATGTTTGGACATTGCTTTAGCACCACATTTAGACTGTTCTACAGTTTCACTCCACATATCGAGATGCAGTGTCTTCTCATGGTAGTGCGTACATTTAGCACTTTTAAATTGTGTTCTCCCCTCAGATTATAACCCCCCTCCCTATCAAAGAACAATTCTTGAATGTTTTTTGGAAGTGCATGACTATTAAAAAGACTGAAATTGTAAAAGGAAAATATCAAAGTTTTTTTTACCTGCATTCCTGAATACCACACATTTTCAACACTGAAATATGTATTTGTTCGTTCATTATTATCCTCTAGTGAAAATGTCAGCAACTGCAATATAGAAAGCTGTATTTAAAGGGCTATTCTACTGAAATCTACTCTTAGGTTGTAATTCCAAGTACATGTAATAATAATAATATAATACAATTGTATTTGTATAGCACGTTTCATACAGAAACTGCAGTTCAAATTGCTTCACAACAGAAAAAAGACAGGAAAATTAGCACATAAAGTGCAGATATATAAAATCACAGTTTTTCACGTTAGGATAAAAATAGACAATAATAAAAACATGTAACTGATATTGTAAACAGTTGCATAATAATAATGTGTCAGAGCCAGGAGTGAAATCATTGAAAAGTCAGACAATATAGGGGGAACTTTGTCAGACATTAGTCCAATTTATTTTGCAAATCAGAAACACTTGGGATTTCTGTAGCTCATTCATTTGGAAACACTCAAATAACATGCAGTGTCAGCTATACAGTATATAATTGTATAATCCACGTGTAAATGTACAATATAATTTATATAAAGGTGAAGAGGACTGGACCCAGGATGGAACCCTGTGGAACACCCTTTGTTATCTGTAAGAATACTGATTGGGCATTTTTCAATTATTCTGAAACCAGTCACAGGCTTTTCTACCCCAATGTTATATAATTTCATAAGAGCAAAGGATGATCCACTGTATCAAATGCTTTAGATATATCTACATAAAGAGCAGCCCAATGCTTCTTGTTATCTAATGCAGATATAATGTCATTTGTAATGAATGTGAAATAGTGCTGTGATTTGTTGTAAATCCAGATTGATGCAGATTTAAAACTGAATGAGTTAAAATAAATGATTTGAGTTAGTTCTCAATCAAGGATTCCATGATTTTAGACAAGCAATGTAGAATATTGGGCCTTATTGTTTAAGTAACTTATATCTTCACTCTTATGAATGTGGGTCACATTGGCTAAGCATAAGGACACTCACCCGTTGAAATGGAAAGATTAAATACATGCGCTGACTGTTCTGAACTGTTCTGCAATAACTAGAGTGGAAAGTCCATCCAATCCACCTGGAGTCCATGGAGTGCAAACAGCCACCATATTCAACCTGTGGTCCTGTTTTTGCTAGATGAACCACCTTCCACAATTTTGTCAGGTTTGTATATGAGGGTGTGAATTGGTCCAATTATAAGCTAGATTTAGCTGTTCTTATAGCAGAGATACATTTATTTCGTGAAAATTAACCAATGAGCATGATCCTCTGAGTGTCGGGCTTGAGCCCAGGCAGAATCCCTGTCACTAAGCAGAGTTGTTAGTTGTGCCGGAATAACATAATAAGCTTTTGTATATCAGTGGGATACAGATCGTTCAATGGCACTGAAACCAAACTAGGCTGAAATGGTGGTAGCATTGTTCTCACTGAAAAGCTACCAAATACCTCTGATGGGCAATAGCTTAACGTTATGCTTCAAGTTACATGACAGTCTGCCATCCTTTCGTTCCAGTGCTCGGTGCCACGCCCCTACTCTGCCTCTGATTGGCTCTGACCCTCATCCCCGGGTGGGATGACAATAGGGAACATATCACGTCCTGTATTGATTCTAAATGGAACTGAATGAATATAGTTTATTTTCTGTCTTTGGTTACAACAAATCATAAACACACTTGTGTGGACTTACAAAAAGAAAAAAAATCACAAATGTACATATTCAAAGTAAGCTCACACACAAAATCCCAACTCAATGACTGAAAAAGGAATAGGCTGAACCACATGCTTATTTTTTTTTATTATTTAGAATTCTTAAAAACAAAATATATTTTAACATGTCATGTCATTTGAAATTAATGTGACAGCTGAAATAGTTCTGTGACTTGTTCTAAATGCAAAATTGTGATCATCCAGTATCTTGTAAGAGAGAAGATTGAAATAATGAAAGTATAAAAGCG
The DNA here is from genome assembly GCF_963971535.1 of Notolepis coatsorum. Lineage (NCBI taxonomy): Eukaryota > Metazoa > Chordata > Actinopteri > Aulopiformes > Paralepididae > Notolepis > Notolepis coatsorum. Next base: position 3,745,252 of record NC_140177.1, read on the forward strand.
TCAGCTAAATGAAAATGAAAATGAAATGAAGTTAGTGTAGAGTTATGTGTAAAAAGAGGAAATTGTCAAAAAAATAAACAGGCAAATTATTAATAAACCACCACTACACACAAACCAAATCAAAATTGTTAAACAGTCAAATGTACCTACTCTCAGCAAGCTAAGTGACTCAAAGCACAATGAAACAAGATGGCTACTTTTTATTGTAGTTGGTTCATGGTACAAATTCAATGTAACAATCAAATTCAATGTAACTATCAATAACATTAACTAGATATTTTTGGATCTCGATAGCTAATTGTATCGTTAGCGCCCTGATGTGCCTGATCAGCCTCTAGATACCAAAGCAGACAGGGCCAAACCCATAGTTTAGGTTGTACCAAACGTGTAGCCATATTGTAAGAAAGAAAACTACACACGATTCTGTGCAAAGCCCTCTATTTCTTAGCCCAGGGCTACATTTGTGAATGTTATTGTTAATCCTGCATTGGGTCTAATCCTGCTTTAGAACAAGTCTTGCTAGCTCAAGGCTAAAGTCAGGATATCCCATTTTAGAATGTGCCAGTGAGAAATCTCTTACAGAAAAGTATCATGGTATTTATGTCAATCAAAAATTATGTAAACACCATATTACCATCAGTATCATTGTTTAAATTGGATTATACAGTGGTATTATTTAACTACAAAGGTGGTACCAAGGCTATACATGACTTTTACCATGGCAGTAACTGTAGTTCCAATACCAATTAACATGTGATAGGGCAACAAAAACATCCTTATTCATGTGTTTTTTATTAGATGTTAAGACAATTTCCTCTTTTTACACATAACTCTACACTAACTTCCCTATTAGTGCAGTTTAGACCCACATGGATTATTTTCTTTGATTGTTCATTCATTTTTTATTTGAGTTATGTATATTAAATATAGTTTACTTCATCCCTCCTTCATTATGGTGTGCATTTAGGCCTTGTATGAACACAGGTGGAGAAGAAAGGTCAGTCCAGAGCAGAGTCATGTACCTGCTGTCTACAACACCCGTTCTACATCCCATCCTGCTGAAAATCCCCAAAACACTTCCACTGTAGGTGGGCTAGCTCGTTTTAAGGCTGCTAGCCAGCTTTTGAGGGCTAGTTTACTGAGAGGCAATGAGGTGTAAATTAAATCAAATGTATTTGTAAAGCCCAAGATCACAAGGTAACGTGGGCTGGGCTAGTCTTCTTTAATTAAAAAAGTCAAGAAGAAACATCACAATAAATCAGGAACAAAAACCACCATAAAATCCAAATATGCAACACTCCCAGACAAAATGACGCTTTAAATCCAATTTATGATATAGTAATTGCTGACATTTTCACTAGAGCACATAATAATGAACGGACACCCCCATGAGAGACTTCACTTTGGATAAAAGCGCTACATAAATGCAGAGTACTTCAGTCTGGAAAACAGCCCTGTTCTCATACAAGAGAGCCAATAGTTGAGCAGTTAGCTGATTTTAACTGATTGGCCAATCAGAATAGACACCCCATCCATCAAACACAAGGTGATATTTCCTCCTCCAATCATGCACTCCATGGACTCCAGGGCCCTCATGCATCAACGTGTTCTACGCACAGATCTGTGCTTACCCTGTGCGTACGATCATTTCTAAGCAAAGAGTGGGATTCATCAACTTCAACTTGAACTTGACTTCGTGCTTACATCTACGCACAGGTCAGACCTGGGCCCTCATGCATCAACGTGTTCTACGCACAGATCTGTGCTTACCCTGTGCGTACGATCATTTCTAAGCAAAGAGTGGGATTCATCAACTTCAACTTGAACTTGACTTCGTGCTTACATCTACGCACAGGTCAAACCTGGCGTACCTAGCTCCCAGTGGTAGAATATATTATTACAACAAGGAAATGAGCTTCTGTGCATAATAACACCGGCATGTTCTGTACGAACCGTAGTTCATTATAGTTCATTGTAGAATAGCAACAGTAGTGTAATTATGGTCAAAACCCTATAAATAGCATTTGGAATAATAGATCTTTCTCTCAGAATGAATGCAGCATGGTTTATATAGCGTTATCGGAATATACGGGGTGTAGGCTACTGACTGACTGCGCTCCGCGTAGCTTGATTGATTGATTGATTGAAAAGTTTATTAACAGATTGCAGAATGGGTACAGTACAGTACAGCTCAGTACATACAATTGTTAATTGGGGATGCAGACCAACTTTCGTCTTGTTTACATCAGGGTCCCCCATTTTCAATTCATCATAAATCATAAAGCTCAACTCGTTATTATTCTGCGCAGACCGCAGAAACACGGGAACGTTTTTGATTATATTTAAAAGGCTTTACGTTAAACGAAACAAGTGGAACTTCGAAGCTGTAAGCAGAATACAAGTCATATTAATATAGTGTTCTTCCCCCTTTTTACTGTATAAGAAAGAATAGAAAACGCATTGCAATGACACTATAGTGGACAGACTATGTATATGATGGGATTCAAGTTCATGTATTGAAAGGCAGGCTATCATACATGCAGTGAGATTCATTGTTCTTGTATATGCTCTCGTATTATATTGTTTATATAGGCTACCCAATACTGACATCAAAATAGATTGTAGTATGCCTCTAGAAATCATATGCAGCAGGTAGAAAATTGACGGGAGATCCATCGCGATTTGGAATAAAATTGAGGAGAACTTTAATCCCTGGGGTATTAATCAAACAACACGGGAAAAGGCAGTCATATTCCAGCGCGGTCTTTATTAGCCGACAACAAAATAGATGCATCTAAAAATCATATAGCCAATCGAACACAACTAATAAAGGCATTCATATTACAAGCACGGTTATAATGACACACAACCAACGCCAAACAGTGGTCAACGAACGGTCTTTATTAGTATTTTGAGCTGTCCAGGCAGAATTGCAGCAATGGTCTTAGGGAGCCGTTGATATCTGACATCACCGTTTACAAATCCGCCTTTTATTTATCCCACAATACGCGATAGTGTCTTCTTGGTTCGACAGCAGTGAATTCTCCGTGGAGTTTCTCAGGGTTCCGCTCGGGTCCGTCCATTATTTCACATCCCATGGGGGGTGTTTCCTCATTTTCATGACCATATATGGATAATCATGCACGAGCATTGACGGTAGAACAAAGTGGTATTCATCAACACGGAGGACCATAGAGCCTGCGTACGCACGTGTGATGAATGCCGACTTCCCTGTGCGTGCGCTAGTTCTACATTCCGTGCTTACGTGTGGAAGTAGGTCAAGTTCTACGTCCACATTGATGCATGAGGGCCCTGGCGTACCTAGCTCCCAGTGGTAGAATATATTATTACAACAAGGAAATGAGCTTCTGTGCATAATAACACCGGCATGTTCTGTACGAACCGTAGTTCATTATAGTTCATTGTAGAATAGCAACAGTAGTGTAATTATGGTCAAAACCCTATAAATAGCATTTGGAATAATAGATCTTTCTCTCAGAATGAATGCAGCATGGTTTATATAGCGTTATCGGAATATACGGGGTGTAGGCTACTGACTGACTGCGCTCCGCGTAGCTTGATTGATTGATTGATTGAAAAGTTTATTAACAGATTGCAGAATGGGTACAGTACAGTACAGCTCAGTACATACAATTGTTAATTGGGGATGCAGACCAACTTTCGTCTTGTTTACATCAGGGTCCCCCATTTTCAATTCATCATAAATCATAAAGCTCAACTCGTTATTATTCTGCGCAGACCGCAGAAACACGGGAACGTTTTAAAAGGCTTTACGTTAAACGAAACAAGTGGAACTTCGAAGCTGTAAGCAGAATACAAGTCATATTAATATAGTGTTCTTCCCCCTTTTTACTGTATAAGAAAGAATAGAAAACGCATTGCAATGACACTATAGTGGACAGACTATGTATATGATGGGATTCAAGTTCATGTATTGAAAGGCAGGCTATCATACATGCAGTGAGATTCATTGTTCTTGTATATGCTCTCGTATTATATTGTTTATATAGGCTACCCAATACTGACATCAAAATAGATTGTAGTATGCCTCTAGAAATCATATGCAGCAGGTAGAAAATTGACGGGAGATCCATCGCGATTTGGAATAAAATTGAGGAGAACTTTAATCCCTGGGGTATTAATCAAACAACACGGGAAAAGGCAGTCATATTCCAGCGCGGTCTTTATTAGCCGACAACAAAATAGATGCATCTAAAAATCATATAGCCAATCGAACACAACTAATAAAGGCATTCATATTACAAGCACGGTTATAATGACACACAACCAACGCCAAACAGTGGTCAACGAACGGTCTTTATTAGTATTTTGAGCTGTCCAGGCAGAATTGCAGCAATGGTCTTAGGGAGCCGTTGATATCTGACATCACCGTTTACAAATCCGCCTTTTATTTATCCCACAATACGCGATAGTGTCTTCTTGGTTCGACAGCAGTGAATTCTCCGTGGAGTTTCTCAGGGTTCCGCTCGGGTCCGTCCATTATTTCACATCCCATGGGGGGTGTTTCCTCATTTTCATGACCATATATGGATAATCATGCACGAGCATTGACGGTAGAACAAAGTGGTATTCATCAACACGGAGGACCATAGAGCCTGCGTACGCACGTGTGATGAATGCCGACTTCCCTGTGCGTGCGCTAGTTCTACATTCCGTGCTTACGTGTGGAAGTAGGTCAAGTTCTACGTCCACATTGATGCATGAGGGCCCTGGCGTACCTAGCTCCCAGTGGTAGAATATATTATTACAACAAGGAAATGAGCTTCTGTGCATAATAACACCGGCATGTTCTGTACGAACCGTAGTTCATTATAGTTCATTGTAGAATAGCAACAGTAGTGTAATTATGGTCAAAACCCTATAAATAGCATTTGGAATAATAGATCTTTCTCTCAGAATGAATGCAGCATGGTTTATATAGCGTTATCGGAATATACGGGGTGTAGGCTACTGACTGACTGCGCTCCGCGTAGCTTGATTGATTGATTGATTGAAAAGTTTATTAACAGATTGCAGAATGGGTACAGTACAGTACAGCTCAGTACATACAATTGTTAATTGGGGATGCAGACCAACTTTCGTCTTGTTTACATCAGGGTCCCCCATTTTCAATTCATCATAAATCATAAAGCTCAACTCGTTATTATTCTGCGCAGACCGCAGAAACACGGGAACGTTTTAAAAGGCTTTACGTTAAACGAAACAAGTGGAACTTCGAAGCTGTAAGCAGAATACAAGTCATATTAATATAGTGTTCTTCCCCCTTTTTACTGTATAAGAAAGAATAGAAAACGCATTGCAATGACACTATAGTGGACAGACTATGTATATGATGGGATTCAAGTTCATGTATTGAAAGGCAGGCTATCATACATGCAGTGAGATTCATTGTTCTTGTATATGCTCTCGTATTATATTGTTTATATAGGCTACCCAATACTGACATCAAAATAGATTGTAGTATGCCTCTAGAAATCATATGCAGCAGGTAGAAAATTGACGGGAGATCCATCGCGATTTGGAATAAAATTGAGGAGAACTTTAATCCCTGGGGTATTAATCAAACAACACGGGAAAAGGCAGTCATATTCCAGCGCGGTCTTTATTAGCCGACAACAAAATAGATGCATCTAAAAATCATATAGCCAATCGAACACAACTAATAAAGGCATTCATATTACAAGCACGGTTATAATGACACACAACCAACGCCAAACAGTGGTCAACGAACGGTCTTTATTAGTATTTTGAGCTGTCCAGGCAGAATTGCAGCAATGGTCTTAGGGAGCCGTTGATATCTGACATCACCGTTTACAAATCCGCCTTTTATTTATCCCACAATACGCGATAGTGTCTTCTTGGTTCGACAGCAGTGAATTCTCCGTGGAGTTTCTCAGGGTTCCGCTCGGGTCCGTCCATTATTTCACATCCCATGGGGGGTGTTTCCTCATTTTCATGACCATATATGGATAATCATGCACGAGCATTGACGGTAGAACAAAGTGGTATTCATCAACACGGAGGACCATAGAGCCTGCGTACGCACGTGTGATGAATGCCGACTTCCCTGTGCGTGCGCTAGTTCTACATTCCGTGCTTACGTGTGGAAGTAGGTCAAGTTCTACGTCCACATTGATGCATGAGGGCCCTGGCGTACCTAGCTCCCAGTGGTAGAATATATTATTACAACAAGGAAATGAGCTTCTGTGCATAATAACACCGGCATGTTCTGTACGAACCGTAGTTCATTATAGTTCATTGTAGAATAGCAACAGTAGTGTAATTATGGTCAAAACCCTATAAATAGCATTTGGAATAATAGATCTTTCTCTCAGAATGAATGCAGCATGGTTTATATAGCGTTATCGGAATATACGGGGTGTAGGCTACTGACTGACTGCGCTCCGCGTAGCTTGATTGATTGATTGATTGAAAAGTTTATTAACAGATTGCAGAATGGGTACAGTACAGTACAGCTCAGTACATACAATTGTTAATTGGGGATGCAGACCAACTTTCGTCTTGTTTACATCAGGGTCCCCCATTTTCAATTCATCATAAATCATAAAGCTCAACTCGTTATTATTCTGCGCAGACCGCAGAAACACGGGAACGTTTTAAAAGGCTTTACGTTAAACGAAACAAGTGGAACTTCGAAGCTGTAAGCAGAATACAAGTCATATTAATATAGTGTTCTTCCCCCTTTTTACTGTATAAGAAAGAATAGAAAACGCATTGCAATGACACTATAGTGGACAGACTATGTATATGATGGGATTCAAGTTCATGTATTGAAAGGCAGGCTATCATACATGCAGTGAGATTCATTGTTCTTGTATATGCTCTCGTATTATATTGTTTATATAGGCTACCCAATACTGACATCAAAATAGATTGTAGTATGCCTCTAGAAATCATATGCAGCAGGTAGAAAATTGACGGGAGATCCATCGCGATTTGGAATAAAATTGAGGAGAACTTTAATCCCTGGGGTATTAATCAAACAACACGGGAAAAGGCAGTCATATTCCAGCGCGGTCTTTATTAGCCGACAACAAAATAGATGCATCTAAAAATCATATAGCCAATCGAACACAACTAATAAAGGCATTCATATTACAAGCACGGTTATAATGACACACAACCAACGCCAAACAGTGGTCAACGAACGGTCTTTATTAGTATTTTGAGCTGTCCAGGCAGAATTGCAGCAATGGTCTTAGGGAGCCGTTGATATCTGACATCACCGTTTACAAATCCGCCTTTTATTTATCCCACAATACGCGATAGTGTCTTCTTGGTTCGACAGCAGTGAATTCTCCGTGGAGTTTCTCAGGGTTCCGCTCGGGTCCGTCCATTATTTCACATCCCATGGGGGGTGTTTCCTCATTTTCATGACCATATATGGATAATCATGCACGAGCATTGACGGTAGAACAAAGTGGTATTCATCAACACGGAGGACCATAGAGCCTGCGTACGCACGTGTGATGAATGCCGACTTCCCTGTGCGTGCGCTAGTTCTACATTCCGTGCTTACGTGTGGAAGTAGGTCAAGTTCTACGTCCACATTGATGCATGAGGGCCCTGGCGTACCTAGCTCCCAGTGGTAGAATATATTATTACAACAAGGAAATGAGCTTCTGTGCATAATAACACCGGCATGTTCTGTACGAACCGTAGTTCATTATAGTTCATTGTAGAATAGCAACAGTAGTGTAATTATGGTCAAAACCCTATAAATAGCATTTGGAATAATAGATCTTTCTCTCAGAATGAATGCAGCATGGTTTATATAGCGTTATCGGAATATACGGGGTGTAGGCTACTGACTGACTGCGCTCCGCGTAGCTTGATTGATTGATTGATTGAAAAGTTTATTAACAGATTGCAGAATGGGTACAGTACAGTACAGCTCAGTACATACAATTGTTAATTGGGGATGCAGACCAACTTTCGTCTTGTTTACATCAGGGTCCCCCATTTTCAATTCATCATAAATCATAAAGCTCAACTCGTTATTATTCTGCGCAGACCGCAGAAACACGGGAACGTTTTAAAAGGCTTTACGTTAAACGAAACAAGTGGAACTTCGAAGCTGTAAGCAGAATACAAGTCATATTAATATAGTGTTCTTCCCCCTTTTTACTGTATAAGAAAGAATAGAAAACGCATTGCAATGACACTATAGTGGACAGACTATGTATATGATGGAATTCAAGTTCATGTATTGAAAGGCAGGCTATCATACATGCAGTGAGATTCATTGTTCTTGTATATGCTCTCGTATTATATTGTTTATATAGGCTACCCAATACTGACATCAAAATAGATTGTAGTATGCCTCTAGAAATCATATGCAGCAGGTAGAAAATTGACGGGAGATCCATCGCGATTTGGAATAAAATTGAGGAGAACTTTAATCCCTGGGGTATTAATCAAACAACACGGGAAAAGGCAGTCATATTCCAGCGCGGTCTTTATTAGCCGACAACAAAATAGATGCATCTAAAAATCATATAGCCAATCGAACACAACTAATAAAGGCATTCATATTACAAGCACGGTTATAATGACACACAACCAACGCCAAACAGTGGTCAACGAACGGTCTTTATTAGTATTTTGAGCTGTCCAGGCAGAATTGCAGCAATGGTCTTAGGGAGCCGTTGATATCTGACATCACCGTTTACAAATCCGCCTTTTATTTATCCCACAATACGCGATAGTGTCTTCTTGGTTCGACAGCAGTGAATTCTCCGTGGAGTTTCTCAGGGTTCCGCTCGGGTCCGTCCATTATTTCACATCCCATGGGGGGTGTTTCCTCATTTTCATGACCATATATGGATAATCATGCACAAGCATTGACGGTAGAACAAAGTGGTATTCATCAACACGGAGGACCATAGAGCCTGCGTACGCACGTGTGATGAATGCCGACTTCCCTGTGCGTGCGCTAGTTCTACATTCCGTGCTTACGTGTGGAAGTAGGTCAAGTTCTACGTCCACATTGATGCATGAGGGCCCAGGATGGACTTTCCATTCCAGTTATTGCAGAAGAGTTCAGAACAGTCAGTGCATGTATTTCATCTTTCTATTTCAACAGGTGAGTTTCCTTATGCTTGGAAATTGGCCATTGTGACCCCCATTCATAAGAGCGGAGATAGAAGTGTCTTAAACAATTAGCGCCCAATGTTCTACCATGCTTGTCTAAAATCATGGAATCCTTGATTGAGAACTAACTCAAATCATTGCTTTCAACTCATTCAGTTTTAAATCTGCATCAATCTGGATTCTGAAATTATCACAGCACCATTACATTACATTACATTACATTAATTACAAATTACATTATATCTGCATTAGATAACAAGAAGCATTGTCCTGCTCTTTGTGTAGATACAGTATATCTAAAGCATTTGATACAGTGCATCATCCTTTGCTCTTACATAAATGATATAACATTGGTATGGGCAGGGCCGCCTGGGAGAAATGCGAGGCCCTGTGCGGGATTTAACGCGAGCCCCCCCCCCCCCCCCCAAATATATATATATATATATATATATATATATATTTTTTTTATACAGTCAACATATTCTTAAATAATTGCGCTGCCCGAGGCGGGGCATGATACAGTCAACATATAGCAAAAGAGAGAGCGAGAGAGAGCTCCCGTTCTACAGTCAATATACAGTGTACAGAGAGAGAGAGAGAGAGACACATTGGAAAGAAATTGAAATGCTATTTGGCCCTAAACAGAGAGTACACAGTGGCAGAATACCTGAGCACTGTGACTGAAGATCCTTGAGCACAGCCTAGCCATCGAGAAAGGCCGCCATAGGCAGACTGTGTGTGTTAGAAAGAGACAGAACATGTGTGTTTGTCATGTGTGTGTGTGTTAGAGAGAGACTAGAGCATGTATGAGAGATCCAAAAGGACAAAGATCAACACTTAAATCCAAGAGAGAGAGAGAGAGAGAGAGAGAGAGAGAGAGACACATTGGAAAGAAATTGAAATGCTATTTGGCCCTAAACAGAGAGTACACAGTGGCAGAATACCTGAGCACTGTGACTGAAGATCCTTGAGCACAGCCTAGCCATCGAGAAAGGCCGCCATAGGCAGACTGTGTGTGTTAGAAAGAGAGAGAGAGAGAGAGAGAACATGTGTGTTTGTCATGTGTGTGTGTGTTAGAGAGAGACTAGAGCATGTATGAGAGATCCAAAAGGACAAAGATCAACACTTAAATCCAACAAGAAGAGGGTCTATACCAGAGAAACCAAAGCAGCAAGGAGCCAATGGCCGACATCAGCTAAATAGGCTAGCCAGGTACTGTGACACCAGGCCACACACAGCTTTGGCCAACGGCCCAACGCTACCCAAGCTACACAAACGACCAAGACATTCACACACAGCACATGTCGTATCTCCAAATGTTGTGAAGTAGCATATGTTTTGCCTGGAAAAAAACATCGTTATTAACAAAACATTCGGGAGGGGAAGGAAGGAAGAGTGGGGTAATGTCATGACATTTTCATTAATCTTACCTGCACAAAAGGAACGCAGGGCGAAAGGCCGCAACACAGGTCTCCACGTTGACGAAAGGCCTCTCGCTGTCGGGACAAATAAGCTATGGCCAGAGCCTTGTCATGGTGCAGGCCCGACTACATCTTCTGTCAAAGATGATGTCGTAGTCAGAGTGCCAGAACCCCCTGCTATTCTCAAGGCTAACTGATAGCATCAAACGAACGTTCCCAGCTGAAGCTAAACAGCTAACTGGCTAACAGTTAGCTCAATCAGGCACCTGGCTGTATGTAGCCGCATAGCTTGCTTCTGCGTTAGCTAATGGTTAGCACAAGCTAACAGCTAATTAGCTAACAGCTGATTGAGCTAACTGTTAGCCAGTTAGCTGTTTAGCTTCAGCTGGGAACGTTCGTTTGATGCTTGTGCTAACCATTAGCTAACGCAGAAGCAAGCTATGCGGCTACACACAGCCAGGTGCTGACACCAGGCACACACCGTTAGCTACTAGTAGTACTAAGTCTATTAGCTAGTCGACCAGTTTGGCTCCAGAGAGAGAGAAAGAGAGATAGGTCCACGGCGGGAATATAATGATAGGTTGACTCACCATAACGCAGTATCAATGCGGCGCCAATGGTAAAGTTGGAAGGAGACTTTCTTGGCCCACGGTGTAATTTCTTCTGATCCATACTGCTTTTGAAAAGACATTCCACTGGCTCCTCTGAATAGCGCTGAATTAGATTCTACCTCGTGTCGTGTGTCTTCTTCTTCTTCTTCTTCTATTACGGGGGACGGGAGAAGAGACCGGAAACACTATCCTAAAATCTGTAGAGCAGCAAAGCCGCAGAAACCGGAAAACTGCAGTCTGCAGAGCCGCAGAGGCAGGAACAAGTCAGACACATTCTACAAACGTGTCTAATGTGAAATATATAAGCATATAAGCAAAACTAGATTTTAGGTCTGTGATGAAAAAGGGCCTCGCGGGAAGGGGGGCCTCGCAAAAAAATAAATTAAATAAAAAATAAAAAAAATTTTTTTTTTTTTTTTTTTTTTTTTTTTTTGCGAGGCCCCCCTTCCCGCGAGGCCCTGTGCGACCGCACTGCTCGCACACCCCCTGAGGCGGCCCTGGGTATGGGTAGAAAAGCCTGTGACTGGTTTCAGAATGATTGAAAAATGCCCAATCAGAATTCTTACAGATAACAAAGGGTGTTTCACAGGGTACAGTCCTGGGCCCAGTCCTCTTCACCTTTATATAAATTATATTGCCCATTTATATGTGGATGGTACAATACTGTATAGCTGACACTGTGTGTTATTTGAGTGTTTCCAAATGAATGAGCTACAGAAATCCAAAGTGTTTCTGTTTTGCAAAACAAAATGGAGTAATGTCCATCTATATTGTCTGACTTTTCAATTATTCCAGTCTGACGCATTATTATTTATTTATTGAGAGTTACATGTGCTTTGAATTGCCTAAAAGTCTATTTCAGTCAAATTACCCTTTAAATACACTTTTTGATATTGCAGTTGCTGACATTTTCACTAGAGGGCAGCACATAATAATGAACGGACACCCATGAGAGACTTCACTTAGCACTATGGATAAAAGCACTAAATGCAGTCCATTAACCATTTACCATGAATACTTAATACAGTAAAACAGCCCTGCGCTATATAAATGCAGAGTACTTCAGTCTGGAATAAAGCCCTGTTCTCATACAATAGAGCTAATAGTTGAGCAGTTAGCTGCTTTTAACTGATCAATCTGGCCAATCAGAAGAACAATAGACTCCCCATCCATCAGACAAGGTGATATCTCCGCTACCAATCACCTTGGAAGACAACTATTAGGCTACACTCACTATTCATCACTGCACTATCTGCATATATATTTGAGTTTAATTTGTACATATTTTACTTCAAATATATAAATACTCTCTCTTACAATAAACTCGGTAAGCCAATCATAGGTAAATTGAAGTCCAATGTTAAGCTATTGCCCATACGGCTTCTCCTGTATGAATACGCTGGTGTGTCTTTAAGGTTCCAGAGTGACTGAAGCCTTCCCCACATTGGTCACAGTGGTCTTTTTGACGAAGCTCTTTCCACATTGGTCACAGCAATGAGGCCTTGACTCAGCCATTATTTCTATTTGTTGTTGGTGCACAATTGTATCTGGAATAGAAAGAAACATTGCAATGAAGATTTCAGATTGTGTTTTGCTAGAATTTGTAGTTTAAAAAAATTGATTTAAGGTAGAATCTGCAATTTCATATTGCACTTTGTTTATATATTTTGTTTTGGTCTGATGTGTGGGTTGGAGTTTAATAACTTATTGGGGTATTTGGGTAGCTTGGGTAGCTATTCAGTGAGAACAATACTACCACCATATCAGCCTCTGCACACCTGTGTGTACAGTGTTCAGTGCCATGAATATGTTCATAAGGTGCTACAGTCTGCTCCCATTGACTTTTCAATTGCAAATCAATTAGTAGGAGTGTATCCCACTGCTATACAAATGTTTATTATGTTATGCCCCGGCCATTGGCTATGGTATGTCATTGTTGTGTTGTTGTGTTTTATTTGTAAATTGATCTGTGGGTAGACATATAGCCAGGTAAATTAAGTTTGGGGAGCATTGAGTTAAAGGAAGGGAAGTTCAAGTTCTTTATAAAAGTTCTTTATTTGTCAAATACACAACAATACAGGCACATTGCAACAGTGCACAATTAAGAAACAATGCATACAAGAATGGTAACAATAAGTAATAGTAGTAAGATCAAATAAAATAGGAAATGAGGTAAGATCAAATAAAATAGTCAATGTTTACAGAAAGCGTCTTGCGTATAAGTGTATGTGCATATTAAGGTGAGTGCAGGGTGTGTGTGTGTGTGTGTGTGTGTGTTCAAGAGTTTTTATCAGGTGTGTGTTCAAGAGTCTTTAATAGGGATATCTCCTGTTCTTGTTCTTGTTCAGGAGTCTTGTAGCTTGTGGGAAAAAACTGCTGCTGAACCTACTGGTTCTTGTGCGGATGTTCCGGTTTCTCCGCTAGTGAAAAAAACTGAAAAGAAATCATATTCATGCATGGATCAAATAAAGTACATAAAACCATCTCTTAGGCATTTTCTGGTTAGTTAAACAAGGTAAAAACAGTAAAAACAGTAAATGTATTTAGCAGGCTCTGCAAACAAAAAACCCTTTCTCAGAAACTGCATAGTGCCCCTTTAAAATAATATTTCAAATGGAAGAAATGTTCCTTTAAAAGAAAAAAATGAAACCATTGGCACATTTTTTTAAATCAATGATGGATAAGTACATGCAATAACCTCTTGAAATGTGTATTACAAATTAATATTAAAGCTGCAATAATTATTTTCTGACAAGTAGAGGGCAGCAAGGAGCCATTGTAAACAAAGCATTGCCTCTCTTTCTCCCAAAACAAAAGCCTTGCTTTGTCTCACTAAATTGATCATTGTATCATGTATAAACATAACCATACCTTGGTGGTACAATAGTGTTGTAACTAGAGAACAAAACCAGTGGAAAAAAAGGTCAGTTTCATGCATGGATTACTAGATTTCAAATAAAGTATATACAATGGTCTTTTAGGCATTTCCTGGTTGTTAAACATGAAAATGGCAAAACATTTTAAATGCATAGGTTTATACAATAGACAGAGGAATGTTTGATCTATGTCCAGTATGAATCTATGTCCTGTTGAATTTGTAAATGTTTTAAGCAGTTTCTACTTATTTTTAGTGTTTGACACCTGTATGAATATGCTGGTGATTCTTTAAGTTTCCAGGGTGAACAAAGCTCTTCCCACACTGGTCACAGGGATAGTGCTTCTCTCAAGAATGAATGTTCTGGTGTCTTTTTAAGTGTCCAGATGTAATGAAGATCTTCCCACATTGGTCACATTGGCTTCTCTCCTGTATGAATACACTTGTGTTTCTTTAAGCTGACAAAGTGTCTGAAGCTCTTCCCACACTGGCCACAGGGATAGAACTTCTCTCCTGTATGAATGTTCTGGTGTCTCTTTAAGTTACTCAATTGGCTGAAGCTCTTTCCACACTGGTCACAGTGGTACGGCTTCTCTCCTGTATGAATACGCTGGTGTATTTTTAAGTTTCCAGACTTACTGAAGTCTTCCCCACATTGGTCACAGTGATAGGGCTTCTCTCCTGTATGAATACGCTTGTGTGTCTTTAAGGTTCCAGACTGACTGAAGCCTTCCCCACATTGGTCACAGTGGTAGGGCTTCTCTCCTGTATGAATACGCTTGTGTGTCTTTAAGGTTCCAGACTCACTGAAGCCTTCCCCACATTGGTCACAGTGGTAGGGCTTCTCTCCTGTATGAATACGCTGGTGTGTCTTTAAGGTTCCAGACTGACTGAAGCCTTCCCCACATTGGTCACAGTGGTAGGGCTTCTTTCCTGTATGAATACGCTGGTGAGTCTTTAAGTGTCCAGACTGACTGAAGCCTTCCCCACATTGGTCACAGTGGTAGGGCTTCTCTCCTGTATGAATACGCTGGTGTCTCTGTAAGTTTCCATACCGACTGAAGCTCTTCCCACATTGGTCACAGCAGTGAGGCCTTGACTCAGCCATTATTGTATTTGTTGTTGGGGAACAATTGTATCTGAAATAGAGAGAAACATTGCAATGAAGATTTCAGATTGGTAGAATCTGTAATTCCGTATTGTTTATATATTTAGTTTTGGTCTGATGTGTGGGTTAGGGTTTAGTAACATATTATAGTTTCTCCAGACCTCTCTTGGCAGAGCCTGAGGTGTGTCCAGCAATAGCAACACCTTCCTTATCCCCACTCAATTACAACCCACACATCAGAGAAACATGTGCAGTATGGGCAGTGCAGTATCAAGCAGGGCTCTTTTACCTAGATGTCACTGTTTGGTGGCATTACAGATTCTACCTTTGAAAGTGAATCTGCTCCATGGATGGGTATTGAAAACTGGTCAGCATTAGCTAAAATACGGTGCACAACCCAATGGACAGTTATCTGCAATTTGTCATTGTGGTTGTTACTGTACAAATATACCTTTACATATATTGAAGAGAAATAAACAACAGATTCAAACTATTAGACAGCATATTTAGACAGAAAATAAGTTAGACTCTGCAAAGCCATGGAAACAATCAAATAAATAATTGTACTTACTGATGTTGTGGTGTCAAAAGACTGATATATGTTATCAGAAGCAAGTTTGGATCCAGGTGGTTTTAGTATAAAGTCTTGTTCCAGTAGAGAATTTATTCTGCCACAGAGAGGGGTTCAAGTCAACCAGCAGACTATCCAGTGTTTTTGGTTGAATGAGTAGTTCAGTCTGGAAAACAGCCTGTTCTTATACAACAGAGCCAATAGTTGAGCAGTTAGCTGCTTTGAACCGATTGGCCAATCAGAATAGACACCCCATCCATCAAACACAAGGTGATAGGTCCTCTTATAATCATCTAGGAAGACAACTATTATGCTTTGTACAATCACTATGTATGTATACAGTATTTACAACTGCATATATTTTTATACTTTCATTATTTCAATCTTCTCTCTTACAAGATACTGGATGATCAGAATTTTGGATTTAGAACAAATCACAGCACTATTTCAGCGGTCACATTCATTACAAATGACATTATATCTGCATTAGATAACAAGAAGCTCTGCTCTTTTTGTAGATATATCTAAAGCATTTTATACAGTGGATCATCCTTTGCTCTTACAGAAGTTATATACCATTGGTATGGATAGAAAAGCATGTGACTGGTACAACTGGGCAAGGTGTGGTCAAGTATATACACTAATTAGAATGAAATAACAATACAGTGGGATGGGATAATTTAGCAGGGCTGTGCAATTGGGCAGTTATGTGCAAAGAGTATGAACAGCAAAGTATGAACAAGTATTCATCAAATAGTACAACCATCTCTTTTGCATTTCCTGGTTGTTAAACGAGGTGAAAATGGCCAAGAGAACATTACATACTTAATCTATGAACATAATACTGTTCTGACAATATTGATGTAATTACGTTTGCAGATTTTATTTTGTAATGCATAGGTTTATACAATAGGTAAGTGGATTTCTGTCCAGTATGAAGGCGCTGTTGAGTATATAGATTCATGAACGCTTTTGATATTGCAGTTGCTGACATTTTCACTAGAGGACAGCACATAAGAATGAACGGACACCCCCATGAGAGACTTCACTTAGCACTTTGGAAAAAAAGCGCTAAATGCAGTCCATTTACCCTTTAACATGAGTACTTCAGTAAACCAGCCCTGTTCTCATACAATAGAGCCAATAATTGAGCAGTTAGCTGCTTGGAACTGATTGGCCAATCAGAAGAAGAATAGACTCCCCATCCATCAAACACATGGTGATATTTCCTCCTCCAATCACCTTGGAAGACAAATATTAGGCTACACTTTGTACAATCACTATGCATCACTGCACTATCTGCATATATTTGAGTTTAATTTCTACATATTTCACTTCAAATATATAAATATTCTCTCTCTTATAATGTACTGGTTGAGCTAATCAGAGGCAAATTGAAGTTCAATTTTAAGCTATTGCCCATCAGAGGTATTACCCTTACCCTAACCCTAATCAACAAGCGAAGAAAATAAACCATGTGGGGCTAGACTGCATTACCAGGGAAGTTAGTGTAGAGTTATGTGTAAAAATAGGAAATTGTCAAAAAATAAACAGGCAAATTATTAATAAACCACCACTACACACAAACTAAATCAAAATTGTTATACACTCAAATGTACCTACTCTCAGCAAGCTAAGTGACTCAAAGCACAATGATGGCAACTTTTTATTTTAGTTGGTTAATGGTACAAATTCAATGTAACTATCAATAACCTATAGATATTTTTGGATCTCGATAGCTAATTGTATCGTTAGCGCCCTGATGTGCCTGATCAGCCTCTAGATACCAAAGCAGACAGGTCCAAATCCATAGTTTAGGTTGTACCAAACTTGTAGCCATATTGTAAGAAAGATAACTACACAAGATTCTGTGCAAAGCCTCTATTTCTTAGCCCAGGGCTACATTTGTGAATGTTATTGTTAATCCTGCATTGGGTCTAATCCTGCTTTAGAACAAGTCTTGCTAGCTCAAGGCTAAAGTCAGGATTATCCAATTTTAGAACGTGCCAGTGAGAAATCTCTAACAGAAAAGTATCATGGTATTTATGTCAATAAAAAAATGATGTAAACACCATATTACCATCAGTATCATGGTTTAAATGGGATTATACAGTGGTATTTTTTAACTACAAAAGTGGTACCAAGGTGATACATGACTGTTACTGTTATAATGTGGGTTACTTTCCTCTTTTTACACATAACTCTACATTAACTTCCCTATTAGTGCAGTTTAGCCCCACATGGTTTATTTTCTTTGATTGTTCATTCATTGTTTATTTGAGTTATGTATATTACATCCAGTTGACTTCACCCCTCCTTCATTGTGGTCTGCATGTAGGCCTTGTATGAACACAGCAGAAGAAAGGTCAGAGCAGAGTCATGGACCTGCTGTCTACAACACCCGTTCTACATCTCCTCCTGCTGAACATCTCAAACACTTCCACTGTTGCCATCAAACTGAACACAGGGGGAGGTGGGCTAGCTCGTTTTAAGGCTGCTAGCCAGCCTCTGAGGACTAGTTTACGTTTGAAAGGCAATGAGTTGTAAATTAAATCAAATGTATTTGTAAAGCCCAAGATCACAATGTAATGCCCCCATGGGCTGGACCAGTCTTCTTTAATTAAACAAATCTAGAAGAAACATCACAATCAATCAAGAACAAAAAAGACACTCCCAGACAAAATGACCCTTTAAATACACTTTTTGATATTGCAATTGCTGACATTTTCACTAGAGCACATAATAATGAACGGAAACCCCCATAAGCGACTTCACTTTGGATAAACGCGCTACATAAATGCACAGTACTTCAGTCTGGAAAACAGCCCTGTTCTCATACAAGCCATTCGAGCCAATAGTTGAGCAGTTAGCTGATTTGAACTGATTGGCCAATCAGAATAGACACCCCATCCAACACAAGATGATATTTCCTCCTCCAATCCTCTTGGAAGACCATTATTAGGCTACACTTTGTACACTCACTATGCATCACTGCAATATCTGCATATATTTTACTTTAATTCTTCACATATTTTACTTTAAATATAGTAATCTTCTCTCTCTTGCAATAAACTGGGTAAGCTAATCAGAGGCAAATTAAATCATTACGTAAGTCGAACACTGTTGAGAGGTTTGATGGGGACATGTTCAATCACATGTATTTCCTTCTAAAAACACAACAATACTGATGCCATACCAGAGCCAATGGCCCGAGCATAACGTAATAAGCATTTGTATAGCAGTGGGATACACTCCTCTTAATTTATTTGCAATTGAAAAGTTAATGGGAGCAGACTGGAGGACCCTACAGATGGTCTAATGGCTGAAATGGTGGTAGTATTGTTCTCACTGAAAAGCTACCAAATACCTCTGATGGGCAATAGCTTAACGTTACGCCCCAATTTACATGACAGTCTGCCATTCTTTCCTTCCAATGATCGGTGCCACGCCCCTACTCTGCCTCTGAATGGCCCCAGGTGGGATGACAATAGGGAACATATCACGTCCTGTATTGATTCTAAACGGAACTCAAGATGTAATTGTCAAAGACGGGACAATTCTGTATTTTATGAGAGTCTTGTAGGCACTAGTTCTTGTCTAATATTAGTTGTACTTTAAATAACAAAAGTGTAGTTTACTGTTTGTTTCTCACTTGCAAATTTGTTGTTGTATTTGGACTATTGTTTGATTTGATTTGATTTGAAATCTTTATTTCGAACATGCAATGAATACACACAAACAATAACAAAAGCAAAACACAACTCAATCTACATGTTCGAAAAGGAGTAGGAAGAAGTATACACTTATTTAATCCTACCCCTTTTCCACTACTCAAATGAGTGTACTATTTTATAACATAAAAAGGAATATATATATATATATATATATATATATATATATATATATATATATATATATATATATATATATATATATATGCAAAACAAAAAAACAAAAACTATATATGTAAAACATGAAAGAAATAAAATAAAAATGTAAACACCCGTGAATATCAAGTCCCTTCCTCATCCCTGTACCTTGTGAACATAATTTCCTTATACATCAGTTTGAATTGTCTCATGTTTGGACATTGCTTTAGCACCACATTTAGACTGTTCCACAGTTTCACTCCACATATCGAGATGCAGTGTCTTCTCATGGTAGTGTGTACATTTAGCAATTTTAAATTGTGTTCTCCCCTCAGATTATAACCCCCCTCCCTATCAAAGAACAATTCTTGAATGTTTTTTGGAAGTGCATGACTATTAAAAAGACTGAAATTGTAAAAGGAAAATATCAAACGTTTTTTTTACCTGCATTCCTGAATACCACACATTTTCAACACTGAAATATGTATTTGTTCGTTCATTATTATCCTCTAGTGAAAATGTCAGCAACTGCAATATAGAAAGCTGTATTTAAAGGGCTATTCTACTGAAATCTACTCTTAGGTTGTAATTCCAAGTACATGTAATAATAATAATAATAATATAATACAATTGTATTTGTATAGCACGTTTCATACAGAAACTGCAGTTCAAATTGCTTCACAACAGATAAAAGACAGGAAAATTAGCACATAAAGTGCAGATATATAAAATCACAGTTTTTCACATTAGGATAAAAATAGACAATAATAAAAACATGTAACTGATATTGTAAACAGTTGCATAATAATAATGTGTCAGAGCCAGGAGTGAAATCATTGAAAAGTCAGACAATATAGGGGGATCTTTCTCAGACATTAGTCCAATTTATTTTGCAAATCAGAAACACTTTGGATTTCTGTACCTCATTCATTTGGAAACACTCAAATAACATGCAGTGTCAGCTATACAGTATATAATTGTATAATCCACGTGTAAATGTACAATATAATTTATATAAAGGTGAAGAGGACTGGACCCAGGATGGAACCCCCTTTGTTATCTGTAAGAATACTGATTGGGCATTTTTCAATTATTCTGAAACCAGTCACAGGCTTTTCTACCCATACCAATGTTATATAATTTCATAAGAGCAAAGGATGATCCACTGTATCAAATGCTTTAGATAGATCTACATAAAGAGCAGCACAATGCTTCTTGTTATCTAATGCAGATATAATGTCATTTGTAATGAATGTGAAATAGTGCTGTGATTTGTTGTAAATCCAGATTGATGCAGATTTAAAACTGAATGAGTTAAAATAAATGATTTGAGTTAGTTCTCAATCAAGGATTCCATGATTTTAGACAAGCAATGTAGAATATTGGGCCTTATTGTTCAAGTAACTTATATCTTCACTCTTATGAATGTGGGTCACATTGGCTAAGCATAAGGACACTCACCCGTTGAAATGGAAAGATTAAATACATGCGCTGACTGTTCTGAACTGTTCTGCAATAACTAGAGTGGAAAGTCCATCCAATCCACCTGGAGTCCATGGAGTGCAAACAGCCACCATATTCAACCTGTGGTCCTGTTTTTGCTAGATGAACCACCTTCCACAATTGTGTCAGGTTTGTATATGAGGGTGTGAATTGGTCCAATTATAAGCTAGATTTAGCTGTTCTTATAGCAGAGATACATTTATTTCGTGAAAATTAACCAATGAGCATGATCCCCTGAGTGTCGGGCTTGAGCCCAGGCAGAATCCCTGTCACTAAGCAGAGTTGTTAGTTGTGCCGGAATAACATAATAAGCTTTTGTATATCAGTGGGATACAGATCGTTCAATGGCACTGAAACCAAACTAGGCTGAAATGGTGGTAGCATTGTTCTCACTGAAAAGCTACCAAATACCTCTGATGGGCAATAGCTTAACGTTATGCTTCAAGTTACATGACAGTCTGCCATCCTTTCGTTCCAGTGCTCGGTGCCGCGCCCCTACTCTGCCTCTGATTGGCTCTGACCCTCATCCCCGGGTGGGATGACAATAGGGAACATATCACGTCCTGTATTGATTCTAAATGGAACTGAATGAATATAGTTTATTTTCTGTCTTTGGTTACAACAAATCATAAACACACTTGTGTGGACTTACAAAAAGAAAAAAATCACAAATGTACATATTCAAAGTAAGCTCACACACAAAATCCCAACTCAATGACTGAAAAAGGAATAGGCTGAACCACATGCTTATTTTTTTGTATCATTTAGAATTCTTAAAAACAAAATATATTTTAACATGTCATGTCATTTGAAATTAATGTTGACAGCTGAAATAGTTCTGTGACTTGTTCTAAATGCAAAATTGTGATTATCCAGTATCTTGTTTCATTATTGAAATAATGAAAGTATAAAAATATATGCAGGTGTAAATACTGTATACATACATAGTGCTTGTACAAAGTGTAGCATAATAGTTGTCTTCCTAGATGATTATAAGAGGACCTATCACCTTGTGTTTGATGGATGGGGTGTCTATTCTGATTGGCCAATCAGTTCAAAGCAGCTAACTGCTCAACTATTGGCTCAGTTGTATAAGAACAGGCTGTTTTCCAGACTGAACTACTCATTCAACCAAAAACACTGGATAGTCTGCGGGTTGACTTGAACCCCTCTCTGTGGCAGAACACATTCTCTACTGGAACAAGACTTTATACTAAAACCATCTGGATCCAAACTTGCTTCTGATAACATATATCAGACTTTTGACACCACAACATCAGTAAGTACAATTATTTATTTTAATTGTTTCCATGGCATTGTAGAGCCTATCTATTTTTTTGTCTAAATATGCTGTCTAATATTTTGAATCTGTTGTTTATTTCTCTTCAATATATGTATATGTAAAGGTATATTTGTACAGTAACAACCACAATGACAAATTGCAGATAACTGTCCATTGGTTTGTGCACAGTATTTTAGCTAATGCTGACCAGTTGATGCAATACCCATCAATGGAACAGATTCACTTTCACAGGTAGAATCTGTAATGCCATCAAACAGTGACCTCTAGGTAACAGAGCCCTGGTTGATACTGCACTGCCCATACTGCACATGTTTCTCTGATGTATGGGTTGTAATTGAGTGGGGATAAGGAAGGTGTTGCTATAGCTGGACACACCTCAGGCTCTGTCAAGAAACTCACACTATAAGTTACTAAACTCCAACCCACACATCAGACCAAAACTAAATATATAAACAATACGGAATTACACATTCTACCCATCTGAAATCTTCATTGCAATGTTTCTCTCTATTCCAGATACAATTGTTGCCCAACAACAAATACAATAATGGCTGAGTCAACACATCACTGCTGTGACCAATGTGGGAAGAGCTTCAGTCAGTCTGGCAGCTTAAAGATACACCAGCGTATTCATACAGGAGAGAAGCCCTACCACTGTGACCAATGTGGGGAAGGGTTCAGTCAGTCTGGACACTTAAAGACACATCAGCGTATTCATACAGGAGAGAAGCCCTACTACTGTGACCAATGTGGGGAAGGCTTCAGTCAGTCTGGACACTTAAAGACACATCAGCGTATTCATACAGGAGAGAAGCCCTACCACTGTGACCAATGTGGGGAAGGCTTCAGTCAGTCTGGAACCTTAAAGACACACCAGCGTATTCATACAGGAGAGAAGCCGTACCACTGACCAATGTGGGGAATACTTCAGAGAGTCTGGAACCTTAATAACACACCAGCGTATTCATACAGGAGAGAAGCGCTACCGCTGTGACCAATGTGGGGAAGGCTTCAGTAAATTGAGTAACTTAAAGAGACACCAGAACATTCATACAGGAGAGAAGTTCTATCCCTGTGACCAGTGTGGGAAGAGCTTCAGTCGCTCTGGAACCTTAAAGACACACCAGCGTATTCATACAGGAGAGAAGCCCTACCACTGTGACCAATGTGGGGAAGCCTTCAGTCACTCTGGAACCTTAAAAATACACCAGCGTATTCATACAGGAGAGAAGCCCTACCACTGTGACCAATGTGGGGAAGGCTTCAGTAAATTGAGTAACTTAAAGAGACACCAGAACATTCATACAGGAGAGAAGTTCTATCCCTGTGGCCAGTGTGGCAAGAGCTTCAGACACTTTGTCAGCTTAAAGAGACACCAGCGTATTCATACAGGAGAGACGCCAATGTGACCAATGTTAGATGGCAGGCTGAGTGTGTCTAAAGTGAACTTGATTGATCTGCGTTGAGAGAGGACACAATTATTTGTGTGTGATATCTAGTTATTATGTTAAGTCAAAATACGTTTGTTGGCAGCCGTTTTGTGGTCATCGTTTTCCGTAATCTTACATTTAAATTAAATGTTTGCTCATGCATATCTTTGGACACCTCTAGCTGATAAACCAATAAGGATACACATACGGGAATTAAGGACCCCGAACATGTCAACAACGGAGGATGGTTCTGACTGGAACGCTATCTATGTCTGGATTATACATTGCAACTTGAAAGACAGTAAATACTATTCTAATAAAACATTCAAAGCTATGTTCAACTTCTGTATTGTTTTGTTACTATACGATTGTATTTCGCACTGTATTAAGCCATACCGACGTCACAGATGAGCTTGCTAGCCATTAGATGGTTAACGTGATATTAACGTTAGATCTATCCAACCACAATTTGATTCCAAGTTTATTACATACTTCACTTTGTTGGTCTCTCATGAAAGTCTTTCTCTGGTCTGCATCCCCTTAACAATTGTGTGTATTGAGCTGTACTGTATTGTACCCATTCTGCAATCTGTTAATACAGTTTTCAATCAATCAATGTCAGACGTCCTCTCCATAAAAAAAAACGATTGAATTGCTCAGAATATTAAATTATGTCCCCAATAGGACATAATAATATTAATATTATTCCCCAGTATGACACAATAAACACAGAATGAATGCCCCCCCCCAACCCAAAGTCCAAAAGGTTACATTGAATAATTTCCCCACGGTTTGGTATGGGGGGATGGGTACCGGTATTCACAGTAAGAAAGATGGAGTGCTACATGCACGTGTGTAATTCTTGCAAGGAACCTAACACAATTATACAATTTTCAGATACAAGTTGGTTGAAATGTATTAACAGTTCGTTGCAGTGGTCTAATTTAGATGGCCCAGAAAGCAAGATTGCACAATTAGCTGTTAAAACATATAACATTGAGGAGAACAGCCCAATTCTAGATGTGCCAGTTAATAAAGGCTACCACAGAGAATGCTATATGCAATTTGCTAATATAAGGAACATAGCCTGCAAGAGGAAGGCAAAGTTGACAAACACCACAAAAGGTTTGTACCAAATGCAATTTATTTTAAACATATGATACATGATTAATGTATTTTTTACTGGACTGGCCCTGTAATTTGCCCTTCATGTGAAACCTAGCTATATGGGTATAAGAAAATGTGTATTCATCCTGTAACATGGCCATAGCATCTGTTATATGAGTCAAGGTCAGATCTAGCCTGGAATAGAGAACAGAATGTTGATTTTGTGATGTGTAACTAGTACAGTGCAGGGGTGTCCAGGGCCCAGAGAGTAGAAAGCTGTGTGAGAGTCGTCCCCGGACAGCTTCTGTGAGAGGATGACCATCCTTATCCCCCATGTTCAAAAGTTGAGGTCTGCAGATTAGCCTGGCCCCACTTCTATCCAGAACAATATATATATATAAGGGGACTGCACATTTTTTGAGCTTGCAAGATTACTATAGAACCCTCAGGCTAGGGTTAGATTAGGCCTAGAATATATCTATAAAAAGATTTGTACCAAATGCAATTTATTTTAAACATATGATACATGATTAATGTATTTTTTTATTTATCTTTTACTGGACTGGCCCTATAATTTGCCCTTCAGGTGAAAACTAGCAATATGGGTGTAAGAAAATGTGTATTAATCCTGTAACATGGGCACAGCATCTATGAGTCAAGGTCAGATCTAACCTGTAATAGAGAACAGAATGTTGATGTTCAAGTTTCAAGTTCAAGTTTATTTATTAGTTAACAAAAGCCTCTAGCAAGCTCCGGCCCGCCGTCTATGTGGGAAGAGGTTCAGTACAGCTGGACACTTAAAGAGACACCCGAATATTCATACAGGAGAGAAGCCCTACCACTGTGACCAATGTGGGAAGATCTTCATTTGTGAATGTTATTGTTAATCCTGCATTGGGTCTAATCCTGCTTTAGAACAAGTCTTGCTAGCTCAAGGCTAAAGTCAGGATTATCCAATTTTAGAACGTGCCAGTGAGAAATCTCTAACAGAAAAGTATCATGGTATTTATGTCAATAAAAAAATGATGTAAACACCATATTACCATCAGTATCATGGTTTAAATGGGATTATACAGTGGTATTTTTTAACTACAAAAGTGGTACCAAGGTGATACATGACTGTTACTGTTATAATGTGGGTTACTTTCCTCTTTTTACACATAACTCTACATTAACTTCCCTATTAGTGCAGTTTAGCCCCACATGGTTTATTTTCTTTGATTGTTCATTCATTGTTTATTTGAGTTATGTATATTACATCCAGTTGACTTCACCCCTCCTTCATTGTGGTCTGCATGTAGGCCTTGTATGAACACAGCAGAAGAAAGGTCAGAGCAGAGTCATGGACCTGCTGTCTACAACACCCGTTCTACATCTCCTCCTGCTGAACATCTCCAACACTTCCACTGTTGCCATCAAACTGAACACAGGGGGAGGTGGGCTAGCTCGTTTTAATGCTGCTAGCCAGCCTCTGAGGGCTATTTTACGTTTGAAAGGCAATGAGTTGTAAATGAAATCAAATGTATTTGTAAAGCCCAAGATCACAATGTAATGCCCCCATGGGCTGGACCAGTCTTCTTTAATTAAACAAATCTAGAAGAAACATCACAATCAACCAAGAACAAAAAACATCATACAATCCAAATATGCAACACTCCCAGACAAAATGACCCTTTAAATACACTTTTTGATATTGCAATTGCTGACATTTTCACTAGAGCACATAATAATGAACGGAAACCCCCATAAGCGACTTCACTTTGGATAAACGCGCTACATAAATGCAGAGTACTTCAGTCTGGAAAACAGCCCTGTTCTCATACAAGCCATTCGAGCCAATAGTTGAGCAGTTAACCCTTAGAAGTCTAACCTAAATAGCTCCTCCTCCTGAGAATTTCCCCCCTTTTTTTTTGTTACATAATATAAAATTACAGATTCATACCTTCAAAATAAGCCATCAATTGTCAAATTTGAGACGATAGTTTTCAATCAATGTCCTATCAAACATTCTGGTACAGTCATTACCAATTTGCAGCAGGAGCCTCTGAAGGGAATTCAGTGAATTCAGCTAATGATAAGGGAACTACACTCCTTCCCAGAATTCAATGTGATGTCAATGTTAATTTCAATGACTAATTCACACCATGAAACAAAGGCCCAGCAGGGAACAATTACAGCTGAATGGGGGTATAGTGTGACTGATCAATACAGGCAACACACACTTTGATTTGATGCCATGCATATACACACACTAGATAGACAGAGGTTTAGATATTTAGATAGATATATAATAGTAATATAATAGAAAGAGAGAGAGAGAGAGATAGAAAGAAAGAAAGAAAGAAAGAAAGAAACAGAGAGAGAGACATTTATAATAATAATAATAATTATTATTATTATTATTATTATTATTAAATAGAATAATTTTCTATAGGCTTGCCGTGGTAGTCAGTGATACTGGTGTCATTCTGTGTTCAGGCTTCCATACTTATTGAAAAGAATGCTCATATCCAAAAGTATTAGATAGATATAGGTCATACATGTAGGTATGCATTTGGTTACACACACACACAGAAGTAGTCTCAGAGAGGGAGATACAGAGGAGAGATGGAGAGAGAGATTTGAACTTAGTGTCCACTTGGGTGTCTGAAAACAGGCTGAAGTTAAACATCTCAAAAACCAAGAGCCTAATATTGGGATCCAAGCATACTATAAGAAAAACGTGAAGCTAAGTATATCTTTAGACGGAACAGCTATTGAGCAAGTTAGAGAGGCAAAGCTGTTGGGTGTCACACTTGATGGAACACTCTCATGGTCAACTCACACCAACAATGTGGTTGCCAAAATGAGCAGAGGTATTTCAATTATCAGAAGGTGTAGGTATTTTCTAGCCGATCTGATATTGAAGCAAGTGATACAGTCATTAGTTCTTTCTCACCTTGACTACTGTCCAGCTGTCTGGTCTAATGCCTCAAGACAAGAGCTCAATAAGATCCAGCTCACTCAGAACAGAGCGGCCCGTCTGGCCCTGAACTGCTCAATGAGAAACAGTGTGGAGGGGATGCATACCAAGCTGTTGTGGTTGAAGGTGGAAGACAGACTGGATTGCAGCCTGATCTTGTTCATGAGGAATATATATATCTCAAGAGAACCTATCTGTTTGTATTCACAGCTAACATGTACACATGATCGACATAAGTATAATACTAGGCATGCCTGTAGGGAAACGTTCACACTGCTACTACCAAAAACCAATGCAGCAAAGAAAACTGTGTTATATAGAGCCATGTCATATTGGAATAAACTGCCAGTACATCTTACTCAGATAACCAATAAGATAAGTTTTAAAAATAATTTGAAAAGAGCATTGAGAGAAAAAGAAATTAGTTTACATTAAAGAAAAACACAGATACTGTAGTTTACACTGTAAAGAAATGACTGTCTGAGAGTTTAATCCCTTTTATTGTATTTTCTGTGATCTGATACTCTGTGTACTGTAATGCTATTTGGAAATATTTTTATATGTAGGAATATTGGAATATATTTTTAAATGTATGCTACTATAATGTTATGTATGTATGTACTGTTTTTGTTGTGTGTGGACCCCAGGAAGACTAGTTGTTGCTGCGGTGATGACTAATGGGGATCCGTAATAAAGATAAAGATAAAGAGAGGGAGATAGGGAGATATAGATAGAGAGAGGGAGAGAGAGAGGGAGAGATAGAGGGAGAGAGATATATATAGGTTAGAAAGCAACCTGGGTTCTCAGACAGACAGACAGACAGAGAGAGAGAGAGAGAGAGACAGAGAGGCGACGTCATCTTTCCTTCACTCGCGCTGTCAACTAAAGCACCGTGTTTACTCAGCGCGGGTGACCAAAACACCAAACTCGTCACACAGTAGCCAGTGGCTGATCATATACACACACGCACTCTGCCATACTTAGTTAATGTTTTAGCGCGACGTGGGTATACAGGACTGTCGAAGCAGAAGAAGCAGACATACATAGAAGCAGACTCGACACAAGTTTCGTCTTGACGCTGCGTCTCAGCGCACACACACACATACACACACACCACATTATTCTGCGAAGCAGCTCAGTGTCCCGTGGATATTATTGCAAGAGATATTTCATACATATTATGAAAAGCCGATGCCGATCTGTTGTTTAGAATTTGGATGGGGGGTAGCGAGTCTCTGATACCTCTCACCTCTGCGCGGGGGTCTAACACCTTCACAGCGCACACGCTTCTCTTGTGTGTGTGCGCGCGTGCGTGACGTGCGTTTCGTGACGCGCTGTAGTTCTCTGGCAAACGCAGATAATTACAAGCATAACATCTAGCAAGAATTAAACGTATTTACAAATCGTATTATGTTTAGCAAGTAAGGAGACATATATAGTAAATCTCAAATCACTCGAAATTGTCATTTTTCTATTTTTACAGATTTCTGAAAAGCGCGACTTCCAGAGCATTTATGAGTCATTCTAAATCCCTTTGTTCTCCGCCCACGGGTCCAAACAAGCCCCGCAACCTAAAAGGGTTAACTGATTTGAACTGATTGGCCAATCAGAATAGACACCCCATCCAACACAAGATGATATTTCCTCCTCCAATCCTCTTGGAAGACCATTATTAGGCTACACTTTGTACACTCACTATGCATCACTGCAATATCTGCATATATTTTACTTTAATTCTTCACATATTTTACTTTAAATATAGCAATCTTCTCTCTCTTGCAATACACTGGGTAAGCTAATCAGAGGCAAGTTAAATCATTACGTAAGTCGAACACTGTTGAGAGGTTTGATGGGGACATGTTCAATCACATGTATTTCCTTCTAAAAACACAACAATACTGATGCCATACCAGAGCCAATGGCCCGAGCATAACGTAATAAGCATTTGTATAGCAGTGGGATACACTCCTCTTAATTTATTTGCAATTGAAAAGTTAATGGGAGCAGACTGGAGCACCCTACAGATGGTCTAATGGCTGAAATGGTGGTAGTATTGTTCTCACTGAAAAGCTACCAAATACCTCTGATGGGCAATAGCTTAACGTTACGCCCCAATTTACATGACAGTCTGCCATTCTTTCCTTCCAATGATCGGTGCCACGCCCCTACTCTGCCTCTGAATGGCCCCAGGTGGGATGACAATAGGGAACATATCACGTCCTGTATTGATTCTAAACGGAACTCAAGATGTAATTGTCAAAGACGGGACAATTCTGTATTTTATGAGAGTCTTGTAGGCACTAGTTCTTGTCTAATAATAGTTGTACTTTAAATAACAAAAGTGTAGTTTACTGTTTGTTTCTCACTTGCAAATTTGTTGTTGTATTTGGACTATTGTTTGATTTGATTTGAAATCTTTATTTCGAACATGCAATGAATACACAAACAATAACAAAAGCAAAACACAACTCAATCTACATGTTTGAAAAGGAGTAGGAAGAAGTATACACTTATTTAATCCTACCCCTTTTCCACTACTCAAATGAGTGTACTATTTTATAACATAAAAAGGAAAAAAAAAAAATATATATATATATATATATATATATATATGCAAAACAAAAACTATATATGTAAAACATACAAAATAAAAATGTAAACACCCGTGAATATCAAGTCCCTTCCTCATCCCTGTACCTTGTGAACATCATTTCCTTATACATCATTTTGAATTGTCTCATGTTTGGACATTGCTTTAGCACCACATTTAGACTGTTCCACAGTTTCACTCCACATATCGAGATGCAGTGTCTTCTCATGGTAGTGCGTACATTTAGCACTTTTAAATTGTGTTCTCCCCTCAGATTATAACCCCCCTCCCTATCAAAGAACAATTCTTGAATGTTTTTTGGAAGTGCATGACTATTAAAAAGACTGAAATTGTAAAAGGAAAATATAAAAAAAATGTTTACCTGCATTCCTGAATTTTCAACACTGAAATATGTATTTGTTCGTTCATTATTATCCTCTAGTGAAAATGTCAGCAACTGCAATATAGAAAGCTGTATTTAAAGGGCTATTCTACTGAAATCTACTCTTAGTTTGTAATTCCAAGCAGTGTGCGAACCATAGCATGGTCTTTGGGTGAGCCAAATAATATTTTTTTGCGCGGGGGGGGGGGGGGGGGGAGCGCGGCGCGCCTCTCATGGAGGAGTCAGACTTTTGGAGGATACTGTGATCGCAGACGTTAATGTAGCCTGTAGCCTGTAGGCCTTGTGTATGTATGTATGTGACAAATAAACCTCTTGAATCCTGTCATATATTCAATCAGTTTCAGTAACTACAGAACACATAATACTAGACAACTCACTTGTTGAGGTCCGGCCGTCTGGACGGTCTGGGCTTCCACAGCACATTCCATGATAAAAAAAAAAGTATCCGTTTAGTTAGATAGATGATAGATCATCATCCAACACTGTCTACAGTATCCTATCCTGTGTTCTGATACGACCGCAGGCGCCGGCACGGTCACCGGGCGTTGTAATACTAATAATAGTCTCCACCGGAGCAGCATCAGCAGCAGGTGTAATTGTAACGGCGTCGCCTGTGATCCCGCCTCCTGCTGCTCTGTCAGCTTCACTGTCTTCGTGAAACCAAAATTGGTTAGGCTTACTTGTTTTCGTTTAGACATTATGCATTCCTGAGTGACCTTATTTACTGGCTGTCAAAACGATCACTGTGTCAACAAGTCACAGCACAGGTTACAAAGTGGGTCAAGTTTGATTTGTGCTGTGCGTGCGTGCAGGCTGCAGCGCCGCCGCGCTCCGAATGGTAATTGTAAGAATAGCATGCATGTTGCCATATTACGTGTGAATTAGTGCGTAAATCATTAATCATACATCCAAAATAGCATACGTTTATTATTATACACGATGATGATACAGAAAATTACAGAAAAATTAGAAATGCATGGCAAAAGTAGCATTTATTTTCAGTAATTTAGAGACCCCCAGGGGAGCTTTAGAGACCCCCAAGGGAGCTGATGTCTGATCTAGGGGAGCTATAGCGGACCGAGCTCCCCCCGTGGATCGCACCCTGATTCCAAGTACATGTAATAATAATAATAATATAATACAATTGTATTTGTATAGCACGTTTCATACAGAAACTGCAGTTCAAATTGCTTCACAACAGAAAAAAGACAGGAAAATTAGCACATAAAGTGCAGATATATAAAATCACAGTTTTTCACATTAGGATACAAATAGACAATAATAAAAACATGTAACTGATATTGTAAACAGTTGCATAATAATAATGTGTCAGAGCCAGGAGTGAAATCATTGAAAAGTCAGACAATATAGGGGGAACTTTGTCAGACATTAGTCCAATTTATTTTGCAAAT
Organism: Notolepis coatsorum; assembly: GCF_963971535.1. Taxonomy (NCBI): domain Eukaryota; kingdom Metazoa; phylum Chordata; class Actinopteri; order Aulopiformes; family Paralepididae; genus Notolepis; species Notolepis coatsorum. Next base: position 3,777,573 of record NC_140177.1, read on the forward strand.
CAGAAACACTTTGGATTTCTGTAGCTCATTCATTTGGAAACACTCAAATAACATGCAGTGTCAGCTATACAGTATATAATTGTATAATCCACGTGTAAATGTACAATATAATTTATATAAAGGTGAATAGGACTGGACCCAGGATGGAACCCCCTTTGTTATCTGTAAGAATACTGATTGGGCATTTTTCAATTATTCTGAAACCAGTCACAGGCTTTTCTACCCCAATGTTATATAATTTCATAAGAGCAAAGGATGATCCACTGTATCAAATGCTTTAGATAGATCTACATAAAGAGCAGCCCAATGCTTCTTGTTATCTAATGCAGCTATAATGTCATTTGCAATGAATGTGAAATAGTGCTGTGATTTGTTGTAAATCCAGATTGATGCAGATTTAAAACTGAATGAGTTAAAATAAATTATTTTAGTTAGTTCTCAATCAAGGATTCCATGATTTTAGACAAGCAATGTAGAATATTGGGCCTTATTGTTTAAGTAACTTATATCTTCACTCTTATGAATGTGGGTCACATTGGCTAAGCATAAGGACACTCACCCGTTGAAATAGAAAGATTAAATACATGCGCTGACTGTTCTGAACTGTTCTGCAATAACTAGAGTGGAAAGTCCATCCAATCCACCTGGAGTCCATGGAGTGCAAACAGCCACCATATTCAACCTGTGGTCCTGTTTTTGCTAGATGAACCACCTTCCACAATTGGTCAGGTTTGTATATGAGGGTGTGAATTGGTCCAATTATAAGCTAGATTTAGCTGTTCTTATAGCAGAGATACATTTATTTCGTGAAAATTAACCAATGAGCATGATCCCCTGAGTGTCGGGCTTGAGCCCAGGCAGAATCCCTGTCTCTAAGCAGAGTTGTTAGTTGTGCCGGAATAACATAATAAGCTTTTGTATATCAGTGGGATACACTCCTCCTAATTGATTTGCAATTGAAAAGTAAATTGGAGCAGACTGGAGCAGATCGTTCAATGGCACTGAAACCAAACTAGGCTGAAATGGTGGTAGCATTGTTCTCACTGAAAAGCTACCAAATACCTCTGATGGGCAATAGCTTAACGTTATGCTTCAATTTACATGACAGTCTGCCATCCTTTCGTTCCAGTGCTTGGTGCCGCACCCTTACTCTGCCTCTGATTGGCTCTGACCCTCATCCCCGGGTGGGATGACAATAGGGAACATATCACGTCCTGTTTTGATTCTAAATGGAACTGAATGAATATAGTTTATTTTCTGTCTTTGGTTAGAACAAATCATAAACACACTTGTGTGGTTTACAAAAAGAAAAAAATCACAAATGTACATATTCAAAGTAAGCTCACACACAAAATCTCAACTCAATGACTGAAAAAGGAATAGGCTGAACCACATGCTTATTTTTTTGTATCATTTAGAATTCTTAAAAACAAAATATATTTTAACATGTCATGTCATTTGTAATTAATGTGACAGCTGAAATAGTTCTGTGACTTGTTCTAAATGCAAAATTGTGATCATCCAGTATCTTGTAAGAGACAAGATTGAAATAATGAAAGTATAAAAATATATGCAGGTGTAAATACTGTATAAATACATAGTGCTTGTACAAAGTGTAGCATAATAGTTGTCTTCCTAGATGATTATAAGAGGACCTATCACCTTGTGTTTGATGGATGGGGTGTCTATTCTGATTGGCCAATCAGTTCAAAGCAGCTAACTGCTCAACTATTGGCTCAGTTGTATAAGAACAGGCTGTTTTCCAGACTGAACTACTCATTCAACCAAAACACTGGATAGTCTGCGGGTTGACTTGAACCCCTCTCTGTGGCAGAACACATTCTCTACTGGAACAAGACTTTATACTAAAACCATCTGGATCCAAACTTGCTTCTGATAACATATATCAGACTTTTGACACCACAACATCAGTAAGTACAATTATTTATTTTAATTGTTTCCATGGCATTGTAGAGCCTCTAAAATTTTTTGTCAAAATATGCTGTCTAATATTTTGAATCTGTTGTTTATTTCTCTTCAATATATGTATATGTAAAGGTATATTTGTACAGTAACAACCACAATGACAAATTGCAGATAACTGTCCATTGGTTTGTGCACAGTATTTTAGCTAATGCTGACCAGTTGATGCAATACCCATCAATGGAACAGATTCACTTTCACAGGTAGAATCTGTAATGCCATCAAACAGTGACCTCTAGGTAACAGAGCCCTGGTTGATACTGCACTGCCCATACTGCACATGTTTCTCTGATGTGTGGGTTGTAATTGAGTGGGGATAAGGAAGGTGTTGCTATAGCTGGACACACCTCAGGCTCTGTCAAGAAACTCACACTATAAGTTACTAAACTCCAACCCACACATCAGACCAAAACTAAATATATAAACAATACGGAATTACACATTCTACCCATCTGAAATCTTCATTGCAATGTTTCTCTCTATTCCAGATACAATTGTTGCCCAACAACAAATACAATAATGGCTGAGTCAACACATCACTGCTGTGACCAATGTGGGAAGAGCTTCAGTCAGTCTGGCAGCTTAAAGATACACCAGCGTATTCATACAGGAGAGAAGCCCTACCACTGTGACCAATGTGGGGAAGGCTTCAGTCAGTCTGGACACTTAAAGACACATCAGCGTATTCATACAGGAGAGAAGCCCTACTACTGTGACCAATGTGGGGAAGGCTTCAGTCAGTCTGGACACTTAAAGACACATCAGCGTATTCATACAGGAGAGAAGCCCTACCACTGTGACCAATGTGGGGAAGGCTTCAGTCAGTCTGGAACCTTAAAGACACACCAGCGTATTCATACAGGAGAGAAGCCGTACCACTGTGACCAATGTGGGGAATACTTCAGAGAGTCTGGAACCTTAATGACACACCAGCGTATTCATACAGGAGAGAAGCCCTACCACTGTGACCAATGTGGGGAAGGCTTCAGTAAATTGAGTAACTTAAAGAGACACCAGAACATTCATACAGGAGAGAAGTTCTATCCCTGTGACCAGTGTGGGAAGAGCTTCAGTCAGTCTGGAGACTTAAAGACACACAAGCGTATTCATACAGGAGAGAAGCCCTACCAGTGTGACCAATGTGGGGAAGGCTTCAGTCGCTCTGGAACCTTAAAGACACACCAGCGTATTCATACAGGAGAGACGCCCTACCACTGTGACCAATGTGGGGAAGGCTTCAGTCACTCTGGAACCTTAAAAATACACCAGCGTATTCATACAGGAGAGAAGCCCTACCACTGTGACCAATGTGGGGAAGGCTTCAGTCAGTCTGGAACCTTAAAGACACACCAGCGTATTCATACAGGAGAGAAGCCATACCACTGTGACCAGTGTGGGAAGAGCTTCAGAGACTTTGGTAACCTTAAGAAACACCAAAATATTCATACAGGAGAGAAGTTCTATCCATGTGGCCAGTGTGGCAAGAGCTTCAGACACTTTGTCAGCTTAAAGAGACACCAGCGTATTCATACAGGAGAGACGCCAATGTGACCAATGTTAGATGGCAGGCCGAGTGTGTCTAAAGTGAACTTGATTGATTTGCGTTGAGAGAGGACACAATTATTTGTGTGTGATATCTAGTTATTATGTTAAGTCAAAATACGTTTGTTGGCTGCCGTTTTGTGGTCATCGTTTTTCGTAATCTTACATTTAAATTAAATGTTTGCTCATGCATATCTTTGGACACCTCTAGCTGATAAACCAATAAGGATTCACATACGGGAATTAAGGACCCCGAACATGTCAACAACGGAGGATGGTTCTGACTGGAACGCTATCTATGTCTGGATTATACATTGCAACTTGAAAGACAGTAAATACTATTCTAATAAAACATTCAAAACTATGTTCAACTTCTGTATTGTTTTGTTACTATACGATTGTATTTCGCACTGTATTAAGCCATACCGACGTCACAGATGAGCTTGCTAGCCATTAGATGGTTAACGTGATATTAACGTTAGATCTATCCAACCACAATTTGATTTCAAGTTTATTACATACCTCACTTTGTTGGTCTCTCATGAAAGTCTTTCTCTGGTCTGCATACCTTAACAATTGTGTGTATTGAGCTGTACTGTATTGTACCCATTCTGCAATCTGTTAATACAGTTTTCAATCAATCAATGTCAGACGTCCTCTCCATAAAAAAAACGATTGAATTGCTCAGAATATTAAATTATGTCCCCAATAGGACATAATAATATTAATATTATTCCCCAGTATGACACAATAAACACAGAATGAATGCCCCCCCCCCCCCCAACCCAAAGTCCAAAAGGTTACATTGAATAATTTCCCCACGGTTTGGTATGGGGGGATGGGTACCGGTATTCACAGTAAGAAAGATGGAGTGCTACATGCACGTGTGTAATTCTTGCAAGGAACCTAACAAAATTATACAATTTTCAGAGACAAGTTGGTTGAAATGTATTAACAGTTCGTTGCAGTGGTCTAATTTAGATGGCCCAGAAAGCAAGATTGCACAATTAGCTGTTAAAACATATAACATTGAGGAGAACAGCCCAATTCCAGATGTGCCAGTTAATAAAGGCTACCACATAGAATGCTATATCGCTGCTGTCGGGACAAAACCTCATAACTCCAAAAACCCAACTTTTCAGCAGATGAAAAAAACGAACACAGATTTGAGGGTGAATAGAGTTAGGAGGTTTAGACAGATGATCGGTTTAATGCTTTTCCATTGTTTAAACTTTGTAAAACCCACACACACATATGGAGGATGATCTACGGAGTTGATTTATATAATAAAAAAAAATTCAAAAAATGGAGTTATGAGGTTTTGTCCCGACAGCAGCGATATGCAATTTGCTAATATAAGGAACATAGCCTGCAAGAGGAAGGCAAAGTTGACAAACACCACAAAAGGTTTGTACCAAATGCAATTTATTTTAAACATATGATACATGATTAATGTATTTTTTACTGGACTGGCCCTGTAATTTGCCCTTCATGTGAAACCTAGCTATATGGGTATAAGAAAATGTGTATTCATCCTGTAACATGGCCATAGCATCTGTTATATGAGTCAAGGTCAGATCTAGCCTGGAATAGAGAACAGAATGTTGATTTTGTGATGTGTAACTAGTACAGTGCAGGGGTGTCCAGGGCCCAGAGAGTAGAAAGCTGTGTGAGAGTCGTCCCCGGACAGCTTCTGTGAGAGGATGACCATCCTTATCCCCCATGTTCAAAAGTTGAGGTCTGCAGATTAGCCTGGCCCCACTTCTATCCAGAACAATATATATATATAAGGGGACTGCACATTGTTTATTCACTGTGCTATTTACCATGGCCTCTCATTCAATCATGATATTCATAGTTTTGGGAAATACAGGTCCTAAGTGCAGTTGCCACTCTGATAATGGTCCTGGAGCAGGGCCAGAGTCACCTCAAGAGCTAAATCTTTGAGCTTGCAAGATTACTATAGAACCCTCAGGCTAGGGTTAGATTAGGCCTAGAATATATCTATAAAAAGGTTTGTACCAAAAGCAATTTATTTTAAACATATGATACATGATTAATGTATTTTTTTATTTATCTTTTACTGGACTGGCCTTATAATTTTCCCTTCAGGTGAAAACTAGCAATATGGGTGTAAGAAAATGTGTATTAATCCTGTAACATGGGCACAGCATCTATGAGTCAAGGTCAGATCTAACCTGTAATAGAGAACAGAATGTTGATGTTCAAGTTTCAAGTTCAAGTTTATTTATTAGTTAACAAAAGCCTCTAGCAAGCTCCGGCCCGCCGTCTATGTGGGAAGAGGTTCAGTACAGCTGGACACTTAAAGAGACACCCGAATATTCATACAGGAGAGAAGCCCTACCACTGTGACCAATGTGGGAAGATCTTCATTACATCTGGACACTTAAAGAGACACCAGAATATTCATTCTTGAGAAAAGCACTATCCCTGTGACCAGTATGGGAAGAGCTTTGTTCACTCTGCAAACTTCATTATTATGCGCTGTCCTCTAGTGAAAATATCAAAATACTTTGGATTTCTGTAGCTCATTCATTTGGAAACACTCAAATAACACGCAGTGTCAGCTATACTGTATATAATTGTATCATCCATGTGTAAATGGACAATATAATTTATATAAAAGTGAAGAGGACTGGACCCAGGGTGGAACCCTAACACCCTTTGTTATCTGTAAGAATACTGATTGGGCATTTAAAAATGATTCTGCTTTTCTACCCATACCAATGTTATATAATTTCATAAGAGCAAAGGATGATCCACTGTATCAAATGCTTTAGATAGATCTACAAAAAGAGCAGCACAATCTGTCTTGTTATCTACTGCAGATATAATGTAATTTGTAATTAATGTGACTGCTGAAATAGTGCTGTGATTTGTTCTAAATCCAGATTGATGCAGATTTAAAACTGAATGAGTTGAAGGGAAATACTTGTGTTAGTTGTCAATCAAGGATTCCATGATTTTAGACAAGCATTGTACAGTAGCTTGAATAGTCGGCGCTAATTGTTTAAGTCACTTTTATCAGCACTCTTATGAAGGGGGTCACATTGGCAATTTTGATGCATAAGGAAACTCACCTGTTTGTATAGTTTGTCAGGTCACCTATTTGAATATGTAAATTGTTTATACCCACAAGTTGTATAATAATAATAATAATAATATAATTTAGGACCTGCTCCGAGGTCACCATTTGGCACACATGCGAACCATGCATACAATGCGTATCTGCGATTAACCCATCCCGTCGTCCTTCCCCCCCAAGGGCAGCCGGGAGCAGACAGGCGCCACGTGAGCCGCGCCAGGGGACCAATCCAAGTGCTCCTGTCCGTCTTCGTCAAGGACGCCACAGCGTTAGCGATCTTGTTGTTGTGCATGTTTTTCCATTGGGTTTATCTTATCGGGGGGGAAACCCTTGCGAGCACGGGGAGAACATGCAAACTCCACACAGAAAGGCCTGGGAGATACCCCACCTGGGTAACTGGCATCATGGAAACCTGGTCCCCAAGCGGGATTCGAACCCTGGACCTTCTTGCTGTGAGGCGACAGTGTTAACCACTACACCACCGTGCCTTGTAGACGTAAAATATGCCTTTTAAAATTGTTTCATTATGTTACTAAAAATATCAGGAGAGAGGCCCTACCACTGTGACCAATGTGGGAAGACCATCAGTACAGCTGACAGTTTAAAGATACAATAACATATTCATACAGGAGAGAATATAGGAAGGGCTTCAGTCACTCTTGAAATGGTTAAAATGTACAGTATTTTTCATATTTCCAAAACTTCTTAAGACCATGTGCTATCAGAGGCCAGTCTCATTATTCCATAATTTATTCATCTACCTGGCTATCCCCACAGACCAATTTACAAATAAACCACAACAATACTGATGACATACCAGAGCCAATGGCCCGGGCATAACATAATAAGCATTTGTATAGCAGTGGGATACACTCCTCTTAATTGATTTGCAATTGGAAAGCCAATGAGAGCAGACTGGAGCACCCTACAGATGGTTTAATGGCACTGAAACCAAACCAGGCTAGCATTGTTCTCACTGAATAGCTACCCAAATACCTCCAGTTGCCCCTCCCTGCTCTAGATACCAAAGCAGACAGGTCCAAATCCATAGTTTAGGTTGTACCAAACTTGTAGCCATATTGTAAGAAAGATAACTACACAAGATTCTGTGCAAAGCCTCTATTTCATAGCACAGGGCTACATTTGTGAATGTTATTGTTAATCCTGCATTGGGTCTAATCCTGCTTTAGAGCAAGTCTTGCTATCTCATGGCTAAAGTCAGGATTATCCAATTTTAGAACGTGCCAGTGAGAAATCTCTAACAGAAAAGTATCATGGTATTTATGTCAATAAAAAAATGATGTAAACACCATATTACCATCAGTATCATGGTTTAAATGGGATTATACAGTCGTATTTTTTAACTACAAAAGTGGTACCAAGGTGATACATGACTGTTACTGTTATAATGTGGGTTACTTTCCTCTTTTTACACATAACTCTACATTAACTTCCCTATTAGTGCAGTTTAGCCCCACATGGATTATTTTCTTTGATTGTTCATTCATTGTTTATTTGAGTTATGTATATTACATCCAGTTGACTTCATCCCTCCTTCATTGTGGTCTGCATGTAGGCCTTGTATGAACACAGCAGAAGAAAGGTCAGAGCAGAGTCATGGACCTGCTGTCTACAACACCCCTTCTACATCTCATCCTGCTGAACATCTCCAACACTTCCACTGTTGCCATCAAACTGAACACAGGGGGAGGTGGGCTAGCTCGTTTTAAGGCTGCTAGCCAGCCTCTGAGGGCTAATTTACGTTTGAAAGGCAATGAGTTGTAAATGAAATCAAATGTATTTGTAAAGTCCAAGATCACAATGTAATGCCCCCATGGGCTGGACCAGTCTTCTTTAATTAAACAAATCTAGAAGAAACATCACAATCAACCAAGAACAAAAAACACCATACAATCCAAATATGCAACACTCCCAGACAAAATGACCCTTTAAATACACTTTTTGATATTGCAATTGCTGACATTTTCACTAGAGCACATAATAATGAACGGAAACCCCCATAAGCGACTTCACTTTGGATAAACGCGCTACATAAATGCAGAGTACTTCAGTCTGGAAAACAGCCCTGTTCTCATACAAGCCATTCGAGCCAATAGTTGAGCAGTTAGCTGATTTGAACTGATTGGCCAATCAGAATAGACACCCCATCAAACACAAGATGATATTTCCTCCTCCAATCCTCTTGGAAGACCATTATTAGGCTACACTTTGTACACTCACTATGCATCACTGCAATATCTGCATATATTTTACTTTAATTCTTCACATATTTTACTTTAAATATAGCAATCTTCTCTCTCTTGCAATAAACTGGGTAAGCGAATCAGAGGCAAATTAAATCATTACGTAAGTCGAACACTGTTGAGAGGTTTGATGGGGACATGTTCAATCACATGTATTTCCTTCTAAAAACACAACAATACTGATGCCATACCAGAGCCAATGGCCCGAGCATAACGTAATAAGCATTTGTATAGCAGTGGGATACACTCCTCTTAATTTATTTGCAATTGAAAAGTTAATGGACTGGAGCACCCTACAGATGGTCTAATGGCTGAAATGGTGGTAGTATTGTTCTCACTGAAAAGCTACCAAATACCTCTGATGGGCAATAGCTTAACGTTACACCCCAATTTACATGACAGTCTGCCATTCTTTCCTTCCAATGCTCGGTGCCACGCCCCTACTCTGCCTCTGAATGGCCCCAGGTGGGATGACAATAGGGAACATATCACGTCCTGTATTGATTCTAAACGGAACTCAAGATGTAATTGTCAAAGACGGGACAATTCTGTATTTTATGAGAGTCTTGTAGGCACTAGTTCTTGTCTAATATTAGTTGTACTTTAAATAACAAAAGTGTAGTTTACTGTTTGTTTCTCACTTGCAAATTTGTTGTTGTATTTGGACTATTGTTTGATTTGATTTGAAATCTTTATTTCGAACATGCAATGAATACACACAAACAATAACAAAAGCAAAACACAACTCAATCTACATGTTCGAAAAGGAGTAGGAAGAAGTATACACTTATTTAATCCTACCCCTTTTCCACTACTCAAATGAGTGTACTATTTCATAATATAAAAAGGAAAAAAGGTCTTCTCATGGTAGTGTGTACATTTAGCACTTTTAAATTGTGTTCTCCCCTCAGATTATAATCCCCCTCCCTATCAAAGAACAATTCTTGAATGTTTTTTGGAAGTGCATGACTATTAAAAAGACTGAAATTGTAAAAGGAAAATATCAAAACAAATTTTGACCTGCATTCCTGAATACCACACATTTTCAACACTGAAATATGTATTTGTTCGTTCATTATTATCCTCTAGTGAAAATGTCAGCAACTGCAATATAGAAAGCTGTATTTAAAGGGCTATTCTACTGAAATCTACTCTTAGGTTGTAATTCCAAGTACATGTAATAATAATAATAATATAATGCAATTGTATTTGTATAGCACGTTTCATACAGAAACTGCAGTTCAAATTGCTTCACAACAGAAAAAAGACAGGAAAATTAGCACATAAAGTGCAGATATATAAAATCACAGTTTTTCACATTAGGATAAAAATAGACAATAATAAAAACATGTAACTGATATTGTAAACAGTTGCATAATAATAATGTGTCAGAGCCAGGAGTGAAATCATTGAAAAGTCAGACAATATACTTTGTCAGACATTAGTCCAATTTATTTTGCAAATCAGAAACACTTTGGATTTCTGTAGCTCATTCACATTTACATTTACATTTAGTCATTTAGCTGACGCTTTTATCCAAAGCGACTTACAAGTTCTGTACGACAAGCCATCAGGAAGAGCACAACTCTATCAGCTGAGTAACAATGTTCATCAAAGTGTTGAGTGCTACAGTGTAGGTTAGTTTATTAGGACAAGTGCATGACAGTATGGTTAGTTAGGGTTAGATTTTTTTTTTTTTTTTTTTTTTCAGATAATGGTTGAAGAAGTGAGTCTTTAGTCGACGGCGAAAGATTGGACGTGTTTCGGCTGTCCTAACTGGGGTGGGTAGTTCATTCCACCATTGTGGGGCAAGGACTGAGAATAGGCGACTTCTCTTTGATGACCCTCCCGGAGCTTGGATAGGAGTAGGTCTGAGGCGGCCAGAAGATGCAGAGCGTAGGGGTCTTGAGGGTGTGTAGTTAGAGACCATTGACCGGAGGTAGGCGGGAGCAGTTCCCTTTGCCGCACGGTATGCTAGGTCAAGGGCCTTGAAGCGGATTCGTGCAGCAATGGGGAGCCAGTGCAGGTCCCTAAGAAGTGGGGTGACATGGGCCGACTTCGGTAGGTTTGAGATCAGGCGGGCCGCTGCGTTCTGAATGAGTTGAAGAGGCTTAGTGGCAGTGGCCGGGAGGCCAGCGAGCAGTGCGTTGCAGTAGTCGAGGCGGGAGATGACTGTTGATTGGACGAGGAGTTGGGTGGCTTCTTTTGTCAGGAAGGGGCGTATCCTTCTGACGTTGCTCAGGAGGAATCGGCAGGTTCTGGTTGTCGCTGCGATGTGAGCAGAGAAGTTCAACTGGTCGTCGAGGACAACACCAAGGTTCTTGGCGGTCGGGGACGCGGTCACAGCTGCATTCTCGACTGTGATGGAAAGGTCGGTCAGGGGGGAGGATTTGGCCGGCAGGTGGAGCAATTCTGTTTTGCTTAGGTTCAGTTTGAGGTGGTTGGTCGTCATCCAGGCGGAGATGTCGGACAGACAGGCCGAGATCCGCTCAGAGACGTGGATATCTGAGGGAGGGAAGGAGAGGAAGAGTTGAGTATCGTCGGCATAACAGTGGTAGGAGAAGCCATGAGACGTGATAATGTTACCCAGTGATTTAGTGTAGAGGGAGAAGAGAAGGGGTCCTAAAACCGAGCCCTGGGGGACACTCAAATAACATGCAGTGTCAGCTATACAGTATATAATTGTATAATCCACGTGTAAATGGACAATATAATTTATATAAAGGTGAAGAGGACTGGACCCAGGATGGAACCCTGTGGAACACCCTTTGTTATCTGTAAGAATACTGATTGGGCATTTTTCAATTATTCTGAAACCAGTCACAGGCTTTTCTACCCCAATGTTATATAATTTCATAAGAGCAAAGGATGATCCACTGTATCAAATGCTTTAGATAGATCTACATAAAGAGCAGCCCAATGCTTCTTGTTATCTAATGCAGATATAATGTCATTTGTAATGAATGTGAAATAGTGCTGTGATTTGTTGTAAATCCAGATTGATGCAGATTTAAAACTGAATGAGTTAAAATAAATGATTTGAGTTAGTTCTCAATCAAGGATTCCATGATTTTAGACAAGCAATGTAGAATATTGGGCCTTATTGTTTAAGTAACTTATATCTTCACTCTTATGAATGTGGGTCACATTGGCTAATTTCCAAGCATAAGGACACTCACCCGTTGAAATGGAAAGATTAAATACATGCGCTGACTGTTCTGAACTGTTCTGCATTAACTAGAGTGGAAAGTCCATCCAATCCACCTGGAGTCCATGGAGTGCAAACAGCCACCATATTCAACCTGTGGTCCTGTTTTTGCTAGATGAACCACCTTCCACAATTGTGTCAGGTTTGTATATGAGGGTGTGAATTGGTCCAATTATAAGCTAGATTTAGCTGTTCTTATAGCAGAGATACATTTATTTCGTGAAAATTAACCAATGAGCATGATCCTCTGAGTGTCGGGCTTGAGCCCAGGCAGAATCCCTGTCACTAAGCAGAGTTGTTAGTTGTGCCGGAATAACATAATAAGCTTTTGTATATCAGTGGGATACAGATCGTTCAATGGCACTGAAACCAAACTAGGCTGAAATGGTGGTAGCATTGTTCTCACTGAAAAGCTACCAAATACCTCTGATGGGCAATAAATAATAATAATAATAATAATAAATCAAATTTATATAGCGCCTTTCATAGAACCCAAGGTCGCTTTACAATCAGGACAAAAAATAGGGCAAGGAAAGTAGGGGGGGAGGGGGAAGAGGGGATGAGGGAAAGTAGGGGATAATGGACCTAATTTAATCTAAAACTAACTGATGGGGAAAGCCTTGGTGAAGAGGTGTGTTTTTAGAGCGGATTTGAAGGTGTCCAGGGTTGGGGCGTTGCGGATTTCGGGGGGGAGGGAGTTCCAGAGGGTAGGGGACGCCACGCTGAAGGCTCTGTCCCCAAAAGTCCGTAACCTGGTGCGAGGGATGGAGAGGAGACCTAGATCAGAGGATCGTAGGTTCCGGGATGGAGTGTACTGGTGGAGGAGATCAGACAGGTACCGGGGGGCGAGGGCATGGAGGGATTTGTAGGTGAGGAGCAGGAGTTTGAAGGTGATGCGGAACTTGACTGGGAGCCAGTGGAGGTGGATGAGGGTGGGGGTGATGTGCTGCCAGGGCTTGGTGTGAGTGAGAACCCTGGCAGCTGAGTTCTGGACATACTGGAGCCTGTCCAGGGCTTTGCTGGGTACCCCGAACAGGACTCCATTACAATAGTCCAACCGGGAGGTGACAAATGAGTGGATCAGGGTCTCCGCCACAGAGTCTGAGAGTGAGGGTCGGAGACGGGAGATGTTCCTGAGGTGGTAGAAGGCAGACTTGGTGACAGATTTGATGTGGGAGTGAAATGAAAGTGTGGAGTCAAGGGTGACGCCCAGGTTACGGACTTCGAGAGACGGGGAGATGGAAGAGCCGTCAACGTGGAGGAGGAGATCTCCAACCTTCCCGAGCAGTGCCTTGGGGGCCACAACCATGAGCTCTGTCTTTTTGCTGTTGAGTTTGAGTAATTTGGTTGCCATCCAGGTTTTTATAGCGTGGAGGCAGTTGACTACAGACTGTGGGGGGAGCTGGGAGGATGGTGAGGTGCTGATGTAGAGCTGAGTATCATCAGCATAACAGTGGAAGTTGAGTCCGTGGTGACGTATAATCTGACCGAGGGGGAGCATGTAGATGGTGAATAGTAGGGGACCCAGCACAGAGCCCTGGGGGACACCGTGGTTGACTGGGGCCGGGGGGGAGGATGAGCCGCTGACGCTGACAAACTGAGATCTATTAGTGAGATATGAATGAAACCATGACAGAGCTGTACCGGTGATGCCTAGGTTGTCGGAGAGGCATTTGAGGAGGACTGAGTGGGATATTGTGTCGAACGCCGCGGAGAGGTCGAGAAGGATGAGGAGGCTGATGTGTCCGGAGTCTGCAGCAAGGAGGAGGTCATTAGTGATCTTGATGAGGGCGGTCTCTGTGCTGTGATGTGCTCGGTAGGCTGACTGAAGGGGTTCGTAGAGCTCATGGTTGGACAGATGTTGATGAAGCTGGGCGGCGACTGCCCTTTCCAAGGTTTTGCTTAGGAAAGGAAGGTTGGAGATCGGCCGGTAGTTGTCCAGCACCTCAGGGTCCAAACCAGGCTTTTTTAGGATGGGAGTGATGGAGGCGGTTTTGAAACAGGAGGGAACTATTCCAGATGACAGAGAGGAGTTGATGATGTCCGTAGCTTAACGTTATGCTTCAATTTACATGACAGTCTGCCATCCTTTCGTTCCAGTGCTTGGTGCCGCACCCCTACTCTGCCTCTGATTGGCTCTGACCCTCATCCCCGGGTGGGATGACAATAGGGAACATATCACGTCCTGTTTTGATTCTAAATGGAACTGAATGAATATAGTTTATTTTCTGTCTTTGGTTACAACAAATCATAAACACACTTGTGTGGACTTACAAAAAGAAAAAAATCACAAATGTACATATTCAAAGTAAGCTCACACACAAAATCCCAACTCAATGACTGAAAAAGGAATAGGCTGAACCACATGCTTATTTTTTTGTATCATTTAGAATTCTTAAAAACAAAATATATTTTAACATGTCATGTCATTTGAAATTAATGTTGACAGCTGAAATAGTTCTGTGACTTGTTCTAAATGCAAAATTGTGATTATCCAGTATCTTGTAAGAGAGAAGATTGAAATAATGAAAGTATAAAAATATATGCAGGTGTAAATACTGTATACATACATAGTGCTTGTACAAAGTGTAGCATAATAGTTGTCTTCCTAGATGATTATAAGAGGACCTATCACCTTGTGTTTGATGGATGGGGTGTCTATTCTGATTGGCCAATCAGTTCAAAGCAGCTAACTGCTCAACTATTGGCTCAGTTGTATAAGAACAGGCTGTTTTCCAGACTGAACTACTCATTCAACCAAAAACACTGGATAGTGTGCGGGTTGACTTGAACCCCTCTCTGTGGCAGAACACATTCTCTACTGGAACAAGACTTTATACTAAAACCATCTGGATCCAAACTTGCTTCTGATAACATATATCAGACTTTTGACACCACAACATCAGTAAGTACAATTATTTATTTTAATTGTTTCCATGGCATTGTAGAGCCTATCTAATTTTTTGTCTAAATATGCTGTCTAATATTTTGAATCTGTTGTTTATTTCTCTTCAATATATGTATATGTAAAGGTATATTTGTACAGTAACAACCACAATGACAAATTGCAGATAACTGTCCATTGGTTTGTGCACAGTATTTTAGCTAATGCTGACCAGTTGATGCAATACCCATCAATGGAACAGATTCACTTTCACAGGTAGAATCTGTAATGCCATCAAACAGTGACCTCTAGGTAACAGAGCCCTGGTTGATACTGCACTGCCCATACTGCACATGTTTCTCTGATGTGTGGGTTGTAATTGAGTGGGGATAAGGAAGGTGTTGCTATAGCTGGACACACCTCAGGCTCTGTCAAGAAACTCACACTATAAGTTACTAAACTCCAACCCACACATCAGACCAAAACTAAATATATAAACAATACGGAATTACACATTCTACCCATCTGAAATCTTCATTGCAATGTTTCTCTCTATTCCAGATACAATTGTTGCCCAACAACAAATACAATAATGGCTGAGTCAACACATCACTGCTGTGACCAATGTGGGAAGAGCTTCAGTCAGTCTGGCAGCTTAAAGATACACCAGCGTATTCATACAGGAGAGAAGCCCTACCACTGTGACCAATGTGGGGAAGGGTTCAGTCAGTCTGGACACTTAAAGACACATCAGCGTATTCATACAGGAGAGAAGCCCTACTACTGTGACCAATGTGGGGAAGGCTTCAGTCAGTCTGGACACTTAAAGACACATCAGCGTATTCATACAGGAGAGAAGCCCTACCACTGTGACCAATGTGGGGAAGGCTTCAGTCAGTCTGGAACCTTAAAGACACACCAGCGTAGTCATACAGGAGAGAAGCCGTACCACTGTGACCAATGTGGGGAATACTTCAGAGAGTCTGGAACCTTAATGACACACCAGCGTATTCATACAGGAGAGAAGCCCTACCACTGTGACCAATGTGGGGAAGGCTTCAGTAAATTGAGTAACTTAAAGAGACACCAGAACAATCATACAGGAGAGAAGTTCTATCCCTGTGACCAGTGTGGGAAGAGCTTCAGTCAGTCTGGAGACTTAAAGACACACAAGCGTATTCATACAGGATGTAACTGAGGGGTACAATTCCCTGACTGTATTGATAAGTATGGTATTATTAAACCACTACCGCTTGTACTTTAACTTCTGGCCATCCAGTACATGATATAGATATGATGAACACTTTCCCACCTGATGAAACGAAGTCGACACAATTGTATAAATCGAATATTTTATATAGCAAAGGGTATATACAACGTTCACTTAATGACATTTATGATTTGAAATGCACTTGTATGGCAAATGAGTATTCGTAGGTAAATCAACATTGAATGTCCAATCTCTGGTTACGCAGGGAGCAAGTATACAACCTGGTTCTTTAGGGAACTATAGCGATGGTACTTAAATGATTATAGCTGGATACACTAAGGGGGGGGGGGTCCCGCTGGTTGTAAGACAGTAGGGGGGGGGTTAGAAGAGCCGCTGGCGGTATCCCATCTGGCAGACGATTTCTTGGGAGAATTCAGAGTCCTGAACACGATGCCCACAGAACCTCGGTCCGCAGATGAATACAGCTGGACCCTCTGGTGGACGGTAGCTGCCGGTCCACAGATGAAGAGACGTGAGGCGACCTCACTGGGGTAGAGCGCCGTCTCACCTGGACTCCTCTCCGGGGGGTAGTTCCAACACTCAGCAGTGTTGGCCGTTATCCATGGAATAATCAAAGCACCCAAAGCATGTAGATAATCCAAGCCGTGGAAGGCTCGCCGTCGTCCGGGTAAAGTAATCCAATGTACAGGTCCACTCGTCCTGGCCCGGAGCTCCTCGGATGCAAGCACCACACGTGGTCTGCCCAGCCTGGTTAAGACTCCAGATAACGTCAGGAACGATGGGGGTACTACTCACTTTATAACTCTAACCGAACGATGCACCATACATAATAGACTATTATTAGCTTAATAGAAATACGTCCAACTCGACGGTATAGTGCCAAACTATGACAATTCAACTATTAATCCACACGATGTCTCAATGCCTATTCTGAGGCCAAGTAGGCCTTACTACACCACACGTGCGTCGTGGGTGAGGCTTCGCGTCTGTTACTAGGTTGGAGGGTAAAGAACTAATGGACTAAAAGAAAGTTCTACTTTACTTGCGCCATATATATATGCGCTGTGAACAAATAGTACCATTCGTATTTCGCCAGACGTATTCCTACGCGGAACCGGGCTTGCCACGACATGTTGGTCGGCACGATTGAACTTGAACCAAGGGGCATGGCTGCTGGCGCCAGGTTCTCGTCCAATGGTAGAATGAAACTATTATGGGCTGTTTAGTAGACTAAAGGGATATTCAGTGCATATTGTACAAGGAATATACAGGGGATATCAAACGATATACAAATACTATTAAATATATATCCATAAATAAATATATATATTCGGTTTAATCTGATCCTTCACAACACAGGAGATAAGCCCTACCAGTGTGACCAATGTGGGGAAGGCTTCAGTCGCTCTGGAACCTTAAAGACACACCAGCGTATTCATACAGGAGAGAAGCCCTACCACTGTGACCAATGTGGGGAAGGCTTCAGTCACTCTGGAACCTTAAAAATACACCAGCGTATTCATACAGGAGAGAAGCCCTACCACTGTGACCAATGTGGGGAAGGCTTCAGTCAGTCTGGAACCTTAAAGACACACCAGCGTATTCATACAGGAGAGAAGCCATACCACTGTGACCAGTGTGGGAAGAGCTTCAGAGACTTTGGTAACCTTAAGAGACACCAGCGTATTCATACAGGAGAGACGCCAATGTGACCAATGTTAGATGGCAGGCTGAGTGTGTCTAAAGTGAACTTGATTGATCTGCGTTGAGAGAGGACACAATTATTTGTGTGTGATATCTAGTTATTATGTTAAGTCAAAATACGTTTGTTGGCAGCCGTTTTGTGGTCATCGTTTTCCGTAATCTTACATTTAAATTAAATGTTTGCTCATGCATATCTTTGGACACCTCTAGCTGATAAACCAATAAGGATTCACATACGGGAATTAAGGACCCCGAACATGTCAACAACGGAGGATGGTTCTGACTGGAACGCTATCTATGTCTGGATTATACATTGCAACTTGAAAGACAGTAAATACTATTCTAATAAAACATTCAAAACTATGTTCAACTTCTGTATTGTTTTGTTACTATACGATTGTATTTCGCACTGTATTAAGCCATACCGACGTCACAGATGAGCTTGCTAGCCATTAGATGGTTAACGTGATATTAACGTTAGATCTATCCAACCACAATTTGATTCCAAGTTTATTACATACCTCACTTTGTTGGTCTCTCATGAAAGTCTTTCTCTGGTCTGCATCCCCTTAACAATTGTGTGTATTGAGCTGTACTGTATTGTACCCATTCTGCAATCTGTTAATACAGTTTTCAATCAATCAATGTCAGACGTCCTCTCCATAAAAAAAAACGATTGAATTGCTCAGAATATTAAATTATGTCCCCAATAGGACATAATAATATTAATATTATTCCCCAGTATGACACAATAAACACAGAATGAATGCCCCCCCCCCAACCCAAAGTCCAAAAGGTTACATTGAATAATTTCCCCATGGTTTGGTATGGGGGGATGGTACCGGTATTCACAGTAAGAAAGATGGAGTGCTACATGCACGTGTGTAATTCTTGCAAGGAACCTAACAAAATTATACAATTTTCAGATACAAGTTGGTTGAAATGTATTAACAGTTCGTTGCAGTGGTCTAATTTAGATGGCCCAGAAAGCAAGATTGCACAATTAGCTGTTAAAACATATAACATTGAGGAGAACAGCCCAATTCTAGATGTGCCAGTTAATAAAGGCTACCA
Organism: Notolepis coatsorum; assembly: GCF_963971535.1. Taxonomy (NCBI): domain Eukaryota; kingdom Metazoa; phylum Chordata; class Actinopteri; order Aulopiformes; family Paralepididae; genus Notolepis; species Notolepis coatsorum. Next base: position 3,796,569 of record NC_140177.1, read on the forward strand.
CAGAGAATGCTATATGCAATTTGCTAATATAAGGAACATAGCCTGCAAGAGGAAGGCAAAGTTGACAAACACCACAAAAGGTTTGTACCAAATGCAATTTATTTTAAACATATGATACATGATTAATGTATTTTTTACTGGACTGGCCCTGTAATTTGCCCTTCATGTGAAACCTAGCTATATGGGTATAAGAAAATGTGTATTCATCCTGTAACATGGCCATAGCATCTGTTATATGAGTCAAGGTCAGATCTAGCCTGGAATAGAGAACAGAATGTTGATTTTGTGATGTGTAACTAGTACAGTGCAGGGGTGTCCAGGGCCCAGAGAGTAGAAAGCTGTGTGAGAGTCGTCCCCGGACAGCTTCTGTGAGAGGATGACCATCCTTATCCCCCATGTTCAAAAGTTGAGGTCTGCAGATTAGCCTGGCCCCACTTCTATCCAGAACAATATATATATAAGGGGACTGCACATTGTTTATTCACTGTGCTATTTACCATGGCCTCTCATTCAATCATGATATTTATAGTTTTGGGAAATACAGGTCCTAAGTGCAGTTGCCACTCTGATAATGGTCCTGGAGCAGGGCCAGAGTCACCTCAAGAGCTAAATCTTTGAGCTTGCAAGATTACTATAGAACCCTCAGGCTAGGGTTAGATTAGGCCTAGAATATATCTATAAAAAGGTTTGTACCAAATGCAATTTATTTTAAACATATGATACATGATTAATGTATTTCTTTATTTATCTTTTACTGGACTGGCCCTATAATTTGCCCTTCAGGTGAAAACTAGCAATATGGGTGTAAGAAAATGTGTATTAATCCTGTAACATGGGCACAGCATCTATGAGTCAAGGTCAGATCTAACCTGTAATAGAGAACAGAATGTTGATGTTCAAGTTTCAAGTTCAAGTTTATTTATTAGTTAACAAAAGCCTCTAGCAAGCTCCGGCCCGCCGTCTATGTGGGAAGAGGTTCAGTACAGCTGGACACTTAAAGAGACACCCGACTTCCGGTTTTAGCACAACATGTAGTGCACGCATTTTGCAATTGCTCCGCTCCCACCAACGCTAATTTCGTTTAAAAACATTATTTGGACAGTAAAGAAAGAGAATAGACCACATCGTATGTATTGTTAAGACCCTCTACTAACCATATCAAAAGACAAAATGGTTAAAGGTAGAAAGGCGGCAGAGAAAATAACTACGGCAACTTCAACGGCGCAGGACGTAACAAAACGAGGAAGACACGTCCTAACCGTCGCTGGTTCTGAGCCGACGGCGACAAGCTCCGAGGAGGAGAAGGAAGAGGACAATTTACCGAGATCATCGATTACGGTCCCCGAAAGAGAGTTAATAGAGACCAACATAACAGAAGGTACAGAATCAAGCTCCGTGAAAGCGAGAGCAGCCAGATTTATGGATTCCAACGTCACTGCATCTATCTACCATATGCCGCCAACTGAAGAAAGCAGAAATCCACCCGATTTCAACACACTGACTAACCTGATGGTAGAACAGTCTAACCTGATGAAAGAACAGATGGTAGAACAGTCTAACCTGCAGATTACACACATCAAGGCGCTCGAGGCAAACGTCGATGCTAAATTCGATCGCATCAAGGCTAAATTCGATTGCATCGATGAGAAATTAGAAGAAGTCAAGAAAGCGATCGATGCACAGTCAAAGCGAATCACGACAGTGGAGATTTCGGTGACAGAAAACACAAAAGCAGTCAAGGCGAACGAAGGTGGCATGACAGAGATGGGAGAAGAGATGGAAAGAGTGAAAGAGGAATATCGGATGGAAATACAAGGGCTTAAAAACGAAGCGATGGAGAGGCAACTAGAAACCCAACGTTACCACAGGCGGAATAACATCCGCATTGTGGGGCTTGATGAAGCAGTGAACTGCGAAGACACCAACTTTCCAAAAGAGTTATCAACGATTTTGGATAACACCGATCCAAACAAAGTGCCAGAAGTGGAACAAGTTTACAGAATCGGTTCCCAGGGGCAAAGTATCAACGGGCCGAGAGTCATCATTGTCACTCTGCGGAAAACTACAACAAGGGATGACATCATCAAATATGCTCGCAACCAACGTGGGAAGCTGAAGTATGGTGATAAACCAATATTTATCTACGAAGATTTGAGCAAAGAGGCCATCATCGCACTGTATTAAGCCATACCGACGTCACAGATGAGCTTGCTAGCCATTAGATGGTTAACGTGATATTAACGTTAGATCTATCCAACCACAATTTGATTCCAAGTTTATTACATACCTCACTTTGTTGGTCTCTCATGAAAGTCTTTCTCTGGTCTGCATCCCCTTAACAATTGTGTGTATTGAGCTGTACTGTATTGTACCCATTCTGCAATCTGTTAATACAGTTTTCAATCAATCAATGTCAGACGTCCTCTCCATAAAAAAAAACGATTGAATTGCTCAGAATATTAAATTATGTCCCCAATAGGACATAATAATATTAATATTATTCCCCAGTATGACACAATAAACACAGAATGAATGCCCCCCCCCCAACCCAAAGTCCAAAAGGTTACATTGAATAATTTCCCCATGGTTTGGTATGGGGGGATGGTACCGGTATTCACAGTAAGAAAGATGGAGTGCTACATGCACGTGTGTAATTCTTGCAAGGAACCTAACAAAATTATACAATTTTCAGATACAAGTTGGTTGAAATGTATTAACAGTTCGTTGCAGTGGTCTAATTTAGATGGCCCAGAAAGCAAGATTGCACAATTAGCTGTTAAAACATATAACATTGAGGAGAACAGCCCAATTCTAGATGTGCCAGTTAATAAAGGCTACCACAGAGAATGCTATATGCAATTTGCTAATATAAGGAACATAGCCTGCAAGAGGAAGGCAAAGTTGACAAACACCACAAAAGGTTTGTACCAAATGCAATTTATTTTAAACATATGATACATGATTAATGTATTTTTTACTGGACTGGCCCTGTAATTTGCCCTTCATGTGAAACCTAGCTATATGGGTATAAGAAAATGTGTATTCATCCTGTAACATGGCCATAGCATCTGTTATATGAGTCAAGGTCAGATCTAGCCTGGAATAGAGAACAGAATGTTGATTTTGTGATGTGTAACTAGTACAGTGCAGGGGTGTCCAGGGCCCAGAGAGTAGAAAGCTGTGTGAGAGTCGTCCCCGGACAGCTTCTGTGAGAGGATGACCATCCTTATCCCCCATGTTCAAAAGTTGAGGTCTGCAGATTAGCCTGGCCCCACTTCTATCCAGAACAATATATATAAGGGGACTGCACATTGTTTATTCACTGTGCTATTTACCATGGCCTCTCATTCAATCATGATATTTATAGTTTTGGGAAATACAGGTCCTAAGTGCAGTTGCCACTCTGATAATGGTCCTGGAGCAGGGCCAGAGTCACCTCAAGAGCTAAATCTTTGAGCTTGCAAGATTACTATAGAACCCTCAGGCTAGGGTTAGATTAGGCCTAGAATATATCTATAAAAAGGTTTGTACCAAATGCAATTTATTTTAAACATATGATACATGATTAATGTATTTCTTTATTTATCTTTTACTGGACTGGCCCTATAATTTGCCCTTCAGGTGAAAACTAGCAATATGGGTGTAAGAAAATGTGTATTAATCCTGTAACATGGGCACAGCATCTATGAGTCAAGGTCAGATCTAACCTGTAATAGAGAACAGAATGTTGATGTTCAAGTTTCAAGTTCAAGTTTATTTATTAGTTAACAAAAGCCTCTAGCAAGCTCCGGCCCGCCGTCTATGTGGGAAGAGGTTCAGTACAGCTGGACACTTAAAGAGACACCCGACTTCCGGTTTTAGCACAACATGTAGTGCACGCATTTTGCAATTGCTCCGCTCCCACCAACGCTAATTTCGTTTAAAAACATTATTTGGACAGTAAAGAAAGAGAATAGACCACATCGTATGTATTGTTAAGACCCTCTACTAACCATATCAAAAGACAAAATGGTTAAAGGTAGAAAGGCGGCAGAGAAAATAACTACGGCAACTTCAACGGCGCAGGACGTAACAAAACGAGGAAGACACGTCCTAACCGTCGCTGGTTCTGAGCCGACGGCGACAAGCTCCGAGGAGGAGAAGGAAGAGGACAATTTACCGAGATCATCGATTACGGTCCCCGAATGAGAGTTAATAGAGACCAACATAACAGAAGGTACAGAATCAAGCTCCGTGAAAGCGAGAGCAGCCAGATTTATGGATTCCAACGTCACTGCATCTATCTACCATATGCCGCCAACTGAAGAAAGCAGAAATCCACCCGATTTCAACACACTGACTAACCTGATGGTAGAACAGTCTAACCTGATGAAAGAACAGATGGTAGAACAGTCTAACCTGCAGATTACACACATCAAGGCGCTCGAGGCAAACGTCGATGCTAAATTCGATCGCATCGAGGCTAAATTCGATCGCATCGATGAGAAATTAGAAGAAGTCAAGAAAGCGATCGATGCACAGTCAAAGCGAATCACGACAGTGGAGATTTCGGTGACAGAAAACACAAAAGCAGTCAAGGCGAACGAAGGTGGCATGACAGAGATGGGAGAAGAGATGGAAAGAGTGAAAGAGGAATATCGGAGGGAAATACAAGGGCTTAAAAACGAAGCGATGGAGAGGCAACTAGAAACCCAACGTTACCACAGGCGGAATAACATCCGCATTGTGGGGCTTGATGAAGCAGTGAACTGCGAAGACACCAACTTTCCAAAAGAGTTATCAACGATTTTGGATAACACAGATCCAAACAAAGTGCCAGAAGTGGAACAAGTTTACAGAATCGGTTCCCAGGGGCAAAGTATCAACGGGCCGAGAGTCATCATTGTCACTCTGCGGAAAACTACAACAAGGGATGACATCATCAAATATGCTCGCAACCAACGTGGGAAGCTGAAGTATGGTGATAAACCAATATTTATCTACGAAGATTTGAGCAAAGAGGCCATCATCCGACGTCTACCATACAAAGATGTGATGCAAAAGCTGTACAAAGCCGGCTACAAGCCAAGGCTAGCATATCCGGCGCTGTTATCATTCTTGGGCAATAACGGCCGCAGGTCAGGTCCATATACACCTTTTGAAGCTGAGGATTTCCTGAATCAAAATGTAGCAAATAACCCAAAGCATGACGAAAATGCCGGAAACAGTTAAGCCTCTCTCTCAATATATACCAGTGTTGGAATGACTTTATTGTGTTCATCAATGAGGTCATTCCACCAGTGTTGGAATGACATTGTTGTGTTCATCAAAGTAGCAAACGATATGCAAGTCGTCTATAACAAAGTGTACTGTGTATAATACGATTCATAATACATTATAATTTCAGTCTCTGGTCTCTGAGGGGACAAATAAATATCATTGCAAAAAGATCTATCTGGAATATTCTGGGTTTATCGCTCAAATGCCCTGGGTCTCTTAGATCATTCTGGAAAGTAAAATAGTCTAGGCACTAGTATATTCTACAACCTTCTAGAATATAAGGCACCATGACAACGAAGCATACAACTCTAACAATAACATTCGGTGTGTATACACATAGCAGATAATAAATTAAATGAAGTGCAATCAGTCCTTAATAATACTTTAAAAATTAACCACACATAAACGTATGAGCACAGCAAGGTTATTCTAACAATTTAAGTAATCACTCCATTAAAGGCACATTGAAGCGCTAAAAGGCGCTGCTTTTCTATCTTATCTAATCAGTTAAATCGGTTCTAGTGGCTTCTCCACGTTGATAATTATTTATCTCTTATTCCTTATCTATATCTTTTCATTGATTTTTATTTTATTTAATTTTTTCTTCTCATTACTCTATATTTTTTAAATATATTTTAACTTACATTGTTCTTTTCCAATGTTCTTCACATTAAGGTGTCAATATTACTCTATATTTTTTAAATATATTTTAACTTACATTATTCTTTTCCAATGTTCTTCACATTAAGGTGTCAATATTGCTCTACAATCTTTTCCTTTTTTTCCCCCACACGTTAGTGGAGGGTTCAAAGGAATATGTCGATAAAGGTTTATTCTCTTTTTTTATTTTATTTTTTATTTTTATTTTTATGTTATTTATCACAATACTTCATTACAGTAAGGGAAGGTGCAAGACAAAAAGCGACATTCTATTGCAATAGAATGGAAATGTTAGATCCTATGGCAATTAGCATAGGAAAATTAGGATTACAATGCTCAGTTTGGGCAATCCGGTGGACCATGGGAGAAAGTCAATCGCGGAGGATGTGTTCTTGGAACACAGGCATGTTCGACTTTCTGGGTGAGGGGAAAATAGGGGATTTTTATTTGTATATATATATGTTTTTAAGCTCAGCTCTCAACGGGACCTCATTAATTGGATGTGCATCTATTGTAGCTTCATACTCCAGAAACATTACCAAAAACTACACGAAAACATGCATAGACTATGGCTAGTTTGAATATAATGGTATGGAACACCGGTGGGATAAACAAACAACACAAGCGCAAAAGCGTGCTCACACTGATGAAAAAAGAACATGTGGACGTGGCTCTATTAAGCGAAACGCACATTTTAGAGGGAGACATAAATACGTTAGCGGATAACATATACCATAATATTAGTCACTCTTCTTTTGCTACGAGAACTAGAGGGGTAGCCATAGTCGTCAGACGCAAATTAAATATCGAATTGAAAGGGGTATGGTCGGATGCTGAGGGGCGCATAACTATAGCTAGGATTATACACAATAACAGGAAAATTGCATTGGCAGCGGTATATGCCCCGAATTTGTACGAAGTGGGTTTCTTCACTTCACTAACAGGAGAAATGTTAAACCATCCCGAGTACTCATATATAATAGGTGCGGATTTTAATGCCATTTGGAACCCAAGGATGGACAAAACTTACCTTTCCTTCTCCAGCGAACAAAAGAATTCATCTAAAGCATTAAAAGATTGGTCGAAATCAACAGGAGTAACTGATTTATGGCGTTCACTTAACCCCATGACCCGCAAGTACTCCTGTCGTTCGGCGAGACACAACACACTATCCAGAATTGATTACGTCTTTTCATCCCCGAGAATATTTGATAAATATGAAGTGGAAATGACACCCAATGCGCTTTCAGATCACTGCTACTTAATCCTGAAAGCAACATTTGGTACACTATCTGCCCGGGCCCCAAGATGGCGTTTTAATTCGATGCTGCTTAACAACAAGGAATTCATTACACAAATTAAAGAAGCTCTCACAGTATTCCTACGAGATAATGCTAACTCGGTGCAAGATCCCAGAATATTATGGATGTCGGTAAAGAATATGATCAAGGATTTCTCGGATAGATTTACCTCCATATTGCGCAAAAATCAAAACACAAAACTGTCTGAAATGGAAACGCTTTACTCAACGCTTTTTAATTCTTTAAAATACAACAACTCTACTAGACTAGATAACCAAGTTAACATTCTAAAGACAGAGATCAAAGCAATGTACAGACAAAAATCGGAATTGCAAATACGCAGCACTAGACAACAGCAGTACTTCCAAGGTTCTAAACCTAGTCACCTATTAGCCATGCGACTAAGAATTAATGCAAAATTTGCAGATATAACTGCCATTAGGAAACAACAAGCTCTAGTAACAGAACCCAAAATAATAAACGATACATTCAAAGAATTCTACTCCGATTTATATAACTCAGAAACGACCTTTGATCAAGACAAATTAGACACATATCTTAATCAAATTACTCTCCCTAAACTTACGGAGGAAGACGCTAAACAGTTAGAAGTACCGATCACATTAGAAGAACTCAAGAAGGCCATATCCGGAATGAAAAACGGCAAAGCTCCGGGAATTGACGGTATCCCATCAGAAATGTACATTTCTTGCTGGGACATATTTGGACCCTTATTACTAAATATGATCTTATACTCAGTCAAAGAGGGAAGCTTCATTGAACACCAAAATACCGCACTCATTTCAGTTCTTCACAAAAAAGACAAAGACCCCACTGAGTGCGGTAGTTACCGTCCTTTAAGCCTCCTCGGAACCGATGTCAAACTGTACTCTAAGATATTAGCCATCAGATTGCAAAAGCATATGACGTCTTTAGTTCATCCGGACCAAACAGGCTTCATAAAAGGTCGCCTGATCAATGATAACATAAGGCGAATACTGCACGTACTAGATACAGACAAAGAGGACATCACACCTAAGGCGATACTATCCCTGGATGCTATGAAAGCATTTGACAGGTTGGAATGGTCGTTTCTATGGGCAGTATTGGAAAGGATGGGGTTAGGAAAAGGTTTCATTGATATGATTAAAGTACTATACAAGGACCCATCGGCCAGGATTACAACAGGCACATTCATCTCCGATATCTTTCCGGTATCACGCTCAGCCAGACAAGGTTGCCCTCTTAGTCCCGGACTATTCGATCTATCATTAGAACCTTTAGCACAATTTATAAGACAATCCCAACACATAGAACCAATAGTAATCAAGGGCACACATCATAAAATTAGTTTATATGCGGACGACGTAATATTGTTCATGCAAAACCCCAACAACACATTGCCGCTTATACTCAAGTTGATAGAGAACTTTGGTGATTTATCGGGATTTAAAATAAATTGGCCTAAGTCGGCTTTTCTTCCTCTTAACACCAGTGCAAAAAAAGAGACAACCCTCCCAGGTGCGATACCCATGGTCAAACATTTCAGATGCTTGGGTGTGGAAATATTTCCCACCATAAGACAAACGGTGAAGCACAATTACACAAAAATACAGAACAAAATCAAAGACGACCTGGACAGGTGGGCAAAACTTAAAAACTCAGTACAGGCAAGGGTATCAATAGTTAAGATGGATGTATTACCAAGAATCAATTTCTTCAGCTCAATGCTTCCGTTACCTCCTCCAGAGGGCTACTGGAAAAGATTACAAACCTCCACATACAAATTTATTTGGAATAACAAACCACCTTGCATAAAAAGATCCACCGCACAGAGAAATAAAGCAGACGGTGGCATGGCAGTCCCAGATTTTTTACAATATTTTAATGCCTTCACATTAAGACCATTGAAGAAGATATGGTTTGACCCCGAGGCTTTGGTATCTTGGAGAAAATTAGAAGAAAACATAGTAGCCCCACAGAGATTGAAAGACATAGCATACACTAAACTTTCAATCAAGCATTGTGAGCGAGAATTTGGCCCAATAATTACCCATGCAATCAGGACATGGCGGGAAACACAAAGGAAATTTCCTAACCCTCAAGTATGGCATAATCACACTCCCATATTCAATAACAATGCTCTCTTAATGGGAAAACGACCTATAAGATTCCCTATATGGGAAGAGAGAGGCATACACTCATTAGGGGATATTTTTAATAACAAGGGCCTCTGTAGTTATGTCGAAATATGCATAAAGTTTAACCTCACCGAGTCCACATGGCTTTTTTACATACAGTTACGACTTTGTATGAGATCTCACGGTGTTCCATTACACATACCAATTGAACACCACAGATACCACAAATTTTTCTATGAAAGAGATACATTGGGAGGTTTTGTATCAGGTTTTTATTATCAATTACTAACGTCCTCGTATGAAACCCTTCAACTAGACAATGTCTGGAGGAGGGATATACCAGACCTGGAAAATGACTTTGATTGGCAAGGAGCCTGGGCAAATGTCCGACTTACATCAAGGAACCCGGATCATCAACAAATCAATCTGAACTATATTCACAGGACATACTTGACTCCTATAAGGCTGTGCAAAATGGGGCTTATACAAGACTCCAAATGCTCCCAATGTACAAATGGGGACGAAGGAACATTTATGCACATGTATTGGGACTGCCCACCAGTTAAGGCATTCTGGAAAGATGTGTCCCAACAATTATCAATACTCGTATTTTGGAATATACCTGTACACCCCGCGGTATTGCTATTGAATGATGTTTTTGAGTTTGCAGTGAATCCACAACTAAAAAGATTGGTTTTATCGGGTATCACAGTAGCTAAAAAACTGATCGCATCACGTTGGTTTCAACCGGAAAAAATGTGCCGGAAAGTGTGGTTTCTTACATATCTCGATGTGATATATCAAGAAATATCTACAGCAAGAATTCTGGGGCTCAATGAATCCAAAATGTCAATGTGGTTAGAAGTGGTGGAGAGAATAAAAGCTAGCCTATAATGGTAGTGTCTGGTTAGGAGTGAGGGATAATGGAGGTACTATCCAAGAGGGGGTCCGGGAGGGGGGTGTTTGAGCTGGAGCATATGTGTGTAGGGTTTTAGAAAATAGGTATTAGGGGTATATTATATACTAACATTTATATAATTGTAACTTCGCTGGATATACACTGTATACGGTTAAAATGTTATTATTGACAATTTTTGTTTTATCCTGTTTCTGTACTTGCATATATTTTAACCACCTTTACTGAAAGTTTCATTATACATTGTGTGTTGAGTACTGACTTTTAATAAGTTTTGTTTTGCAATAATAAAAAAAATTAAAAAAAAAAAGAGACACCCGAATATTCATACAGGAGAGAAGCCCTACCACTGTGACCAATGTGGGAAGATCTTCATTACATCTAGACACTTAAAGAGACACCAGAATATTCATTCTTGAGAAAAGCACTATCCCTGTGACCAGTGTGGGAAGAGCTTTGTTCACTCTGCAAACTTCATTATTATGCGCTGTCCTCTAGTGAAAATATCAAAACACTTTGGATTTCTGTAGCTCATTCATTTGGAAACACTCAAATAACACGCAGTGTCAGCTATACTGTATATAATTGTATCATCCATGTGTAAATGGACAATATAATTTATATAAAGGTGAAGAGGACTGGACCCAGGGTGGAACCCTAATACCATTTGTTATCTGTAAGAATACTGATTGGGCATTTAAAAATTATTCTGCTTTTCTACCCATACCAATGTTATATAATTTCATAAGAGCAAAGGATGATCCACTGTATCAAATGCTTTAGATAGATCTACAAAAAGAGCAGCACAATCCGTCTTGTTATCTACTGCAGATATAATGTAATTTGTAATTAATGTGACTGCTGAAATAGTGCTGTGATTTGTTCTAAATCCAGATTGATGCAGATTTAAAACTGAATGAGTTGAAAGGAAATACTTGTGTTAGTTGTCAATCAAGGATTCCATGATTTTAGACAAGCATTGTACAGTAGCTTGAATAGTCGGCGCTAATTGTTTAAGTCACTTTTATCTCCACTCTTATGAAGGGGGTCACATTGGCAATTTTGATGCATAAGGAAACTCGCCTGTTTGTATAGTTTGTCAGGTCACCTATTTGAATATGTAAATTGTTTATACCCACAAGTTGTAAGCCTTGTAGACGTAAAATATGCCTTTTAAAATTGTTTCATTATGTTACTAAAAATATCAGGAGAGAGGCCCTACCACTGTGACCAATGTGGGAAGACCATCAGTACAGCTGACAGTTTAAAGATACAATAACATATTCATACAGGAGAGAATATAGGAAGGGCTTCAGTCACTCTTGAAATGGTTAAAATGTACAGTATTTTTCATATTTCCAAAACTTCTTAAGACCATGTGCTATCAGAGGCCAGTCTCATTATTCCATAATTTATTCATCTACCTGGCTATCCCCACAGACCAATTTACAAATAAACCACAACAATACTGATGACATACCAGAGCCAATGGCCCGGGCATAACATAATAAGCATTTGTATAGCAGTGGGATACACTCCTCTTAATTGATTTGCAATTGAAAAGCCAATGGGAGCAGACTGGAGCACCCTACAGATGGTTTAATGGCACTGACACCAAACCAGGCTAGCATTGTTCTCACTGAAAAGCTACCCAAATACCTCTGAATGGCAATAGCTTAACGTTACGCCTCAATTTACATGACAGTCTGCCATCCTTTCTTTCCAATGCTCGGTGCCGCGCCCATACTCTGCCTCTGATTGGCTCTGACCCTCATCCCTGGGTGGGGTGACAATAGGGAACATATCACATCCTGTATTGATTCTAAAGGGAACTCAAGATTAAATTGTCAAAGACGGAACAATTCTGTATTTTACGAGATGGGTGGAAACCCTAAACATCCTTGGCCTGTATTGCAACATGCTCCAAGAATCATAATTTCAGTCACCAGCCAACTGCATGGTCAGTAATGTCAGACTCAATGTTTATAAAAAAAACAAAACATGGAATACATCAAATCAATACATTTCCTAAAGACACTTAAACGTCCCACTGAGGATTGTGTTTGGTTTGGAACTTGAAATATGTCAATATTTAAGGAATTGGGCTCAATTCTGATCATCCAGTATCTTGTAAGAGAGAGAATATTGAAATAATGAAAGTATGATAAGTACAAATAAAACAAATATATATACAAGTGCAAATACTGCACACATACATAGTGAATGTACAAAGTGTAGCATAATAGTTGTCTTCCTAGATGATTATAAGAGGACCTATCACCTTGTGTTTGATGGATGGGGTGTCTATTCTGATTGGCCAATCAGTTCAAAGCAGCTAACTGCTCAACTATTGGCTCAGTTGTATAAGAACAGGCTGTTTTCCAGAGACTGAACTACTCATTCAACCAGAAACACTGGATAGTCTGCTGGTTGACTTGAACCCCTCTCTGTGGCAGAACACATTCTTTACTGGAACAAGACTTTATAGTCCATCTGGATCCAAACTTGCTTCTGATAACATATATCAGACTTTTGACACAAGATTCAACAAAAAATCATATTCATGCATGGATAAAATAAAGATTAGCCATTTTTCTGGTTACTTAAACAAGGTGAAAAACAAATTCTTATTACGTTATGCCCGGGCCAACTAACAACTCTGCTTAGAGACAGGGATTCTGCCTGGGCTCAAGCCAGACACTCAGGGGATCCTGCTCATTAGTTAATTTCACTTCATCCCTCCTTCATTATGGTCTGCATTTAGGCCTTGTATGAACACAGGTGAGGAAGAAAGTCAGTCCAGAGTCTGAAGATGTATAGGGTTTCCACCTGTCTCATAATATACAGAATTGTATTAGACAATTAAATCTTGAGTTCTTTTTAGAATCAATACAGGATGTTATATTGTCATCCCACCTGGGGATGAGGGTCAGAGAGAATCAGAGGCAGAGTAGGGGCGCAGCACCAAGCATTGGAAGGAAAAGATGTAAATCAAAATGTAACATTAAGCTGTTGCTCATCAGAGAGAGAACAATGCTACCACCAGTTCAGCCTGTGCACACCTGTGTGTACAGTATTCAGTGCCATTAAACCATCTGTAGGGTGCTGTAGGGTAAGCTAATCAGAGCCCATCAGAGGTATTTGGGTAGCTATTCAGTGAGAACCATTCTACTACCATTTCAGCGTCTCCACACCTGTGTGTACAGTGTTCAGTTCCATGAATATGTTCATAAGGTGCTACAGTCTGCTCCCATTGCCTTTTCAATTGCAAATCAATTAGTAGGAGTGTATTCCACTGCTATACAAATGCATATTACGTTATGCCCGGGTCAACTAACAACTCTGCTTAGAGACAGGGGTTCTGCCTGAGCTCAAGCCAGACACTCAGGGGATCCTGCTCATGTATCTCTGCTATAACAACAGCAACATTTAGCTTATAATTGGACAAATTCACAACCTCATATACAAACATGACACAATTGTGGAAGGTGGTTCATCTAGCAAAAACAGGACCAGCCTGCACAGGGTGCATATGGATGGACTCTCCATTCCAGTTATTGCAGAAGAGTTCAGAACAGTCAGTGTGTAACTGAGGGGTACAATTCCCTGACTGTATTACTAGATATGATACTTACTACCACTACCTTTGTACTTAATATTCGGCCACCCAGTACACGGCATAAATATATTATCATGAACACTCTCACGTAGATGAAACGGATCCAACACAAATGTACGAATTAGAAACAGGTCTTTATTTCTACACAGCGATGGTGTGTAGAATAAGCACTTAATCACTTAATTACATTTATGAATTGAAATAGTATGCACTTTTATGGCAAGGAGTATTCGTCGGTATATCAATAGAGAATGTCCAATCTCTGAAGGCGCAGGTGGTAAATATACGACCTGGAATAGTTAAGGAATAACAGCAATGATACTTTAATGATTATACTAGATACACTAGAGGGGGTTAATCCGGTCGCTTGTAAGCCGACAGGAGTAGGAGGGGGGGGGGGGTAGAATCCGGCTGCCTCGTCCGGCCAAGGGTATCCCAGGTGAACCCACTGTAGTGCCGTTCAATGCGCCGGCGATCCTTGGACCACAGATGAAAGCAGGTGGACTCTTTGTGGGCCGGCTCTCTCCGGTCCACGGGGGAGAGACGTGAAGCGACCTCGTCTTGCAGAGCGTCTCCTCACCTTGCGTCCTCTCCAGGGGGGGGGGTTCCAACACACGGCAGTGTCGGGGGTCTTTATCCATGGAATAATCAAAGTATCCAAAGCATAATCCGTGCCTGGGAAGGCGGGCTGTCGTCGGTAGAATAATCCGGTATACAGGTCCACTCGCTCGTCGGCTCTGGGGCTCCTCGGGTGCAGCTTCACATAGGGTCAACCACCCTGGGTAAGCAGCCAGTTCTCTGCCCGAAACGATGGGGTACTGACTACGGTAGTATTCTCACCGCACAAAGCACTATATATTAACAGACTATTATTAGCTTAATAGACTACGTCCAACTCGACGATATAGTGCCAAATATGACTATTCAAATATTAATATACACAATGTCTCAATACCGATGGTAGGCGAACTTGGCCTTACTCCCACACGTGGCGTCGCGGGGAGGCTTTACGTCTGTGACTCTATTGGAGGGTAAGAAACTGGACTGAAAAGAAAGTCCTACTTTAGTAGCGCAGTATATATACGCACTATGAACAAATAGTCCCATTAGTGGTGCGGTAGCCAAATTCCTACGCGGAACTAGGACTTGTTCGTACATGTCGAGCGGTACGTTTGAACTGGGTCTGAGGGGTATGGCAGCCTGGCACCAAGGTCTCGACCAATAGTAGAATGGAGACTATTATGGGATGTTCAGTAGGCTAGAATGGATATTCAATGCATATTGTACAAGGAATATACAAGGGATATCAGGGAATATTAGAGAATATACAAATACAATTAAATATATATAAATAAATATATATATTCGGTTTAATCTGGCCCTTCACAACAGCCACCCCCTGAATAGGTCCCAGACCTAATCAGTTAAACAGAGACAGATTAATCGCGTTGTCTATTTACACATAAGGGTTTGCTGTAGGGGTCAGTCAACTTCACAAAGTCATAGGGTTGTAGGGTCATGGTCATCATCGATTGTGTCTGGGAGTCGAGGCAGTTCTATGAGCCTTGCCACGGGACGGGTGTAAGTGCGACCCTGGACGAGCACTTCAGCTGCTCGGACCTTGCCGTCGGCACCGGTGATCACTTTGCTTACGCGGCCGGCCGGCCACATAGCTCTGGGCAGTGATTGATCAATAATCATGACGACTGTTCCTTCTGTCAAATTGTCTCGCTCCTTTACCCACTTCTGGCGGGTCTGTAGAGACGGTAGGTAGTGTTTAATGTCATCCGGTAGATTGGGGGCTCTGCGTAGGCGACCACCCACTCTGATGAGGGTATGAGCGTCGCTCTCGGGGGCCAGATGAATTAATCTGCTGTCGGATGGGACGGGCTTTCCTCCCTGTAGACAGGCCAATTCATCGGGGAACGAGTCTCTCTGGGCTCGCTGCAGTAGAAGCAATTCTGCTTCCTCGTAGTTAGCTGCTGACATATCAGCGGGGGACTTGCACTCCGGGTGGTACCGCAGGAATGTTCTTTGTTGTGCACTCTCTATGAACGTGCAATCGTCTATGTTAGGGTCGGTGGAGGCTACGGTGCTCAATCCACAGAACACAGACTTCTTATTTTCCACCTCCTCTGGACTTGCTTCCCTCGGGATAGGCATGGGCCACTGTCCTTCCGGGAGTCTTAGGAATGCGGGGCCGTCACTGTAGACATTGCGACGGGTGAGGTCATCCAGGGGCATCCCCCGGGTGATGACGTCAGTTGGGTTCTGTTTTGTATCAACGTAGCGCCACTCTGTTTCTCCGGTTAACTCTTCGGTTAAGTCTTGAATCTCGGTGACTCTGACTCCCACGAAGACTTTGTACTTGCATGAGTCCGATTTGATCCAGGCGAGTACCGTCGTGGAATCTGACCACAGGATTGTTCTAGACACCGGTATGGTGAGCTCACGTTGGATGAGCGTGGCTAGGTGCGCTCCGGCTAGGGCTGCGCAGAGCTCTAGACGTGGGATAGATTGTTGCTTGCGTGGGGCTATTCTCGAGCGGGCGAGGACAAATGCTGTGTAGATCTCTCCCCCCTGGTCTTGGGCCCGCAAGTAGGCTACTGATCCGTATGCGACCTCTGAGGCGTCACTGAAGACGTGTAAGTCCATTTTACATGTCTCTGGCCTCACCGTGGGTGGGAAGTAGCTTCGGCGCATATTAACGCCTGGGAGTGAGTGGAGCTCCATCTCCCACTCTCTCCAGGTGGATGCAAGGTGTGCGGGAATGGGGTCGTCCCAGCCCTGGTCCTTGTCCCACAATGCTCGTACAATCATTTTTGCCCTGGTGGTGTACGGTAGAATACATCCTAGCGGGTCATATTGTCGGGCGAGTGTTGTGTACACACTCCGTCTGGTGGTCGGCGCCGCCGCCGGCCTTCCCTGCTCCGTAGTCAGGGGCTTGTGTCTGTAGTGAAGCGAATCTGTTTTGAATCGCCACACCAATCCCAGGGTCATCTCCTGGGCTTCTCCCGGGATTGTAGCCATCCAGGTCTCGCTGCTGGCTGCCTTGTCCTCGGAGGAGAGGCTGCGCAGTACTTGCGGATCGCTGCTGGCCCACTGCCTGAGATCAAAGCCGCCTTTGATCAATGAGGCGCGGAGTTTAATCAGGAGAGCCTCGGCTTCTTCCTGGGTTGAAAGGCTTTGTAGACAGTTGTCTACGTAGAAGCTGTTCTTTACGCTGTGTCGGACCTCTTCGTCCGCTGCTGGGTCCTCTGCTACATGTTTCTGTAGTGCAAATGTCGCACAGCAGGGGCTGCACGTCGTTCCGAAGGGGAGGACTTCCCATTGGTAGATGGCTGGGTGCTCATCTCTTGGCTTCTTTCTCCATAGGAACCGTAACAGGGGCTTGTCCGCCTCTACTAATCTCACCTGCAGGAACATTCCTTTAATGTCCCCGCTGATGGCCACCTTGTCCTGGCGGAAGCGGAGTAGAACGCCGAGTAGGGAGGGGCCGAGTGTGGGACCGGGCAGTAACTCTTTATTTAGATTTTGGGATCCGATCTGGTAGCTGCAGTTAAATACTATGCGGTCTTTACCGTTGTGATGGACCTTGTGGTGGGGCACGTACCACGATTCAGTGGTCTGGTCAGCCTCTTTAATGTCCATCTTTGTGACGTGTCCCGCTGTGATGAGCTTCTCAATCTCAGCGCGGTATACACTCTCTTGGGCGGGGTTCTTGGCTAAGCGCCGCTCCGTGTTCAGCAGGTACCGTTCTGTGGCGTCTGTCTTGGCGTGGAAAGTAGGCATTCCTTCTCGCCGCAGGAGTGGCGTGGCGTATCTCAACACGCCGTTGACCGGGACTCTCTTGGTCCCTGTCTCGAGGAGGTGAATGGCGTAAATGTCATCTTTAGAGCGAATGTCTTTCTTTCCGTTCTTGAAGGGCATTTGTTCCAAGGTCCATAGCCGCTCTACGTGTTGCAGGAGTGCGGTTTCTCCCTCTGTGACTCGGGAGTGGAGACATCTAGTGGCTGTACTTCGGTTGAGAGATTTGGCGAGCGGGCCTTGGAGAGTCCATCCCAAACGGGTCTCGACTGCTGCAGGGCAGCCTCGGGGTCCGGTATGAACCCGGTCTATCGGGACAATGAGGTCTGCATGGTCGGAGCCTATCAACAGGGTCGGCATAGCATTGTCTATGAGCGGGATCGGTAACTTGCGCAGATGTGCATATTTCTCCATCAGCTTGGCGACGGGGTATGTGTACCGCGACAGTCCTATTTCTTGGCTGGTGAAAGCGTCTGCAATCTGGTACCGTCGCTCAGGCTGGCCGCTTGCTGCGATAGAGAATGAGACATTCTCGCCCTTTATCGTCTTCAAATCTCGTCTTATTGTCCGAATTGTCATTTGGGTTTCGCTTCCCCGCAGCCCTAGCTGGGCCGCAGCGGAGGCGAGCAGCAGGGTCTTCTCTGACCCGTCATCGTGCTACCAGCGCTGCTGTGTATGGGGTGGTGGAAGTCGCGTAGGCGAGCGCTATATTATGTGCGCGGGGTACCTTTAAGTGCTTCAGTAGGATGGCGTATTTGTGGCGTTCATCCAATACATCCAGCAACATGGTCTCCAGACACATGCGGAGTTCTGTATACTGGGCCCGGTTCTCTTGGGTGAAGTCGGGTACCATAGGCGTGCCAATGTATGACGCTGACTGTGGATACATCGGCGAGCGTTGGGGGAGAGGCCTCCTAGGCGAGTCTCCTCCCGCTCCTTGGTATGGGCTGGTACCGGCAGTGTACCATGGCCCGCTTGTCCAGGTGCTGTTCCTCGGTGCGGGTCGTGCGTCGTGCTCACCCGTGTATAGAGTCGGGGGTCTGTAGCGCAGCTCCGCGGGAGTATAGCCTGGGCTGTACCGGACCTCCTGGTCCGGTAGAGTACTGTGCTGTCTTCGGGCGTGGTTCTCCTCCTCTTCCTCTTCGTCTTCAGTTAGGTCATCCAGTGCTTGTAGTCTCTGGTTTAGCCTCTCCACAGGATATGCTGCTCCTTCCCGGTTGCTAGGTCTCGCTTGGACCGGTGGGGGGAGGTGGTCTGTGGGGGGTATAGACCTCGTCTGTTGGTCAAGTTCAGGGTTGTTTACTCGGCTAGGGGATGCCGCCCTGGAGGTGTGTCTAGACGAGTTCCTGGAGCCTCTGGCGGAGGGAGAGGGTGTTGTCCGTCTGATCAGCTGTTCTATTAGTTGCGACTGCTGTCTGTCGCGCGCTGCGTCCCGTTGAGCACCGGCTCGTTCTCGGGCCACATTCTCTTCCATCTGAATGCGTCTTATTTCTAGACGTATCTGCTCGTGTTCGCTTCGCTGCTGGATCTGCAGTCGGTCGCGTTCAGCAGCGGCGTTCAGGCTGATGAGGAAGGCCTGCTGTAGGGTCCTCTCTGCCTCGCTGGGAGAAGGCGGTTGTATAGGGGAGCCTTCCCTCGGGGTACTCCTTGCGGAGCCTTGGAGCTCTATCTCCACGGTGCTCTCCCCGTCTTCTTCCGTGCCGAGTTCTCTCTCGGTAGCGTTGTATTCCTCCCGGGACTCATCGGGGACTACTTCTTCAGTACTGGCGGGGTGTGAAGTCATGTCTGGTTCCCACTGGTCCCCACCGTGAACTTGGTCAGTTACATTAGAGCCCGTAGGGGCCTCTATGGTCGGGGTAGTCTGGGCGTTGGGGTTAGACATACTTTTACTTTCTAGTTTTACCGCGTTTACTGTTAGTAGAAGACTAGGTTGTTGACTGACAGCGTAAGCCTCTAAGTACTGAGGGAGCCGTCGTTCGCGCTGCGGGCGTTGGTTAGGAGGATCGTTTCGTGGAGTGTTCATCATAGGCCATTTCAATATTAATAACACTATATTAATATTAATATATTAATTACCATCCGGCTCGAAGGACCAATTGTAACTGAGGGGTACAATTCCCTGACTGTATTACTAGATATGATACTTACTACCACTACCTTTGTACTTAATATTCGGCCACCCAGTACACGGCATAAATATATTATCATGAACACTCTCACGTAGATGAAACGGATCCAACACAAATGTACGAATTAGAAACAGGTCTTTATTTCTACACAGCGATGGTGTGTAGAATAAGCACTTAATCACTTAATTACATTTATGAATTGAAATAGTATGCACTTTTATGGCAAGGAGTATTCGTCGGTATATCAATAGAGAATGTCCAATCTCTGAAGGCGCAGGTGGTAAATATACGACCTGGAATAGTTAAGGAATAACAGCAATGATACTTTAATGATTATACTAGATACACTAGAGGGGGTTAATCCGGTCGCTTGTAAGCCGACAGGAGTAGGAGGGGGGGGGGTAGAATCCGGCTGCCTCGTCCGGCCAAGGGTATCCCAGGTGAACCCACTGTAGTGCCGTTCAATGCGCCGGCGATCCTTGGACCACAGATGAAAGCAGGTGGACTCTTTGTGGGCCGGCTCTCTCCGGTCCACGGGGGAGAGACGTGAAGCGACCTCGTCTTGCAGAGCGTCTCCTCACCTTGCGTCCTCTCCAGGGGGGGGGGTTCCAACACACGGCAGTGTCGGGGGTCTTTATCCATGGAATAATCAAAGTATCCAAAGCATAATCCGTGCCTGGGAAGGCGGGCTGTCGTCGGTAGAATAATCCGGTATACAGGTCCACTCGCTCGTCGGCTCTGGGGCTCCTCGGGTGCAGCTTCACATAGGGTCAACCACCCTGGGTAAGCAGCCAGTTCTCTGCCCGAAACGATGGGGTACTGACTACGGTAGTATTCTCACCGCACAAAGCACTATATATTAACAGACTATTATTAGCTTAATAGACTACGTCCAACTCGACGATATAGTGCCAAATATGACTATTCAAATATTAATATACACGATGTCTCAATACCGATGGTAGGCGAACTTGGCCTTACTCCCACACGTGGCGTCGCGGGGAGGCTTTACGTCTGTGACTCTATTGGAGGGTAAGAAACTGGACTGAAAAGAAAGTCCTACTTTAGTAGTGCAGTATATATACGCACTATGAACAAATAGTCCCATTAGTGGTGCGGTAGCCAAATTCCTACGCGGAACTAGGACTTGTTCGTACATGTCGAGCGGTACGTTTGAACTGGGTCTGAGGGGTATGGCAGCCTGGCACCAAGGTCTCGACCAATAGTAGAATGGAGACTATTATGGGATGTTCAGTAGGCTAGAATGGATATTCAATGCATATTGTACAAGGAATATACAAGGGATATCAGGGAATATTAGAGAATATACAAATACAATTAAATATATATATATAAATAAATATATATATTCGGTTTAATCTGGCCCTTCACAACAGCCACCCCCTGAATAGGTCCCAGACCTAATCAGTTAAACAGAGACAGATTAATCGCGTTGTCTATTTACACATAAGGGTTTGCTGTAGGGGTCAGTCAACTTCACAAAGTCATAGGGTTGTAGGGTCATGGTCATCATCGATTGTGTCTGGGAGTCGAGGCAGTTCTATGAGCCTTGCCACGGGACGGGTGTAAGTGCGACCCTGGACGAGCACTTCAGCTGCTCGGACCTTGCCGTCGGCACCGGTGATCACTTTGCTTACGCGGCCGGCCGGCCACATAGCTCTGGGCAGTGATTGATCAATAATCATGACGACTGTTCCTTCTGTCAAATTGTCTCGCTCCTTTACCCACTTCTGGCGGGTCTGTAGAGACGGTAGGTAGTGTTTAATGTCATCCGGTAGATTGGGGGCTCTGCGTAGGCGACCACCCACTCTGATGAGGGTATGAGCGTCGCTCTCGGGGGCCAGATGAATTAATCTGCTGTCGGATGGGACGGGCTTTCCTCCCTGTAGACAGGCCAATTCATCGGGGAACGAGTCTCTCTGGGCTCGCTGCAGTAGAAGCAATTCTGCTTCCTCGTAGTTAGCTGCTGACATATCAGCGGGGGACTTGCACTCCGGGTGGTACCGCAGGAATGTTCTTTGTTGTGCACTCTCTATGAACGTGCAATCGTCTATGTTAGGGTCGGTGGAGGCTACGGTGCTCAATCCACAGAACACAGACTTCTTATTTTCCACCTCCTCTGGACTTGCTTCCCTCGGGATAGGCATGGGCCACTGTCCTTCCGGGAGTCTTAGGAATGCGGGGCCGTCACTGTAGACATTGCGACGGGTGAGGTCATCCAGGGGCATCCCCCGGGTGATGACGTCAGTTGGGTTCTGTTTTGTATCAACGTAGCGCCACTCTGTTTCTCCGGTTAACTCTTCGGTTAAGTCTTGAATCTCGGTGACTCTGACTCCCACGAAGACTTTGTACTTGCATGAGTCCGATTTGATCCAGGCGAGTACCGTCGTGGAATCTGACCACAGGATTGTTCTAGACACCGGTATGGTGAGCTCACGTTGGATGAGCGTGGCTAGGTGCGCTCCGGCTAGGGCTGCGCAGAGCTCTAGACGTGGGATAGATTGTTGCTTGCGTGGGGCTATTCTCGAGCGGGCGAGGACAAATGCTGTGTAGATCTCTCCCCCCTGGTCTTGGGCCCGCAAGTAGGCTACTGATCCGTATGCGACCTCTGAGGCGTCACTGAAGACGTGTAAGTCCATTTTACATGTCTCTGGCCTCACCGTGGGTGGGAAGTAGCTTCGGCGCATATTAACGCCTGGGAGTGAGTGGAGCTCCATCTCCCACTCTCTCCAGGTGGATGCAAGGTGTGCGGGAATGGGGTCGTCCCAGCCCTGGTCCTTGTCCCACAATGCTCGTACAATCATTTTTGCCCTGGTGGTGTACGGTAGAATACATCCTAGCGGGTCATATTGTCGGGCGAGTGTTGTGTACACACTCCGTCTGGTGGTCGGCGCCGCCGCCGGCCTTCCCTGCTCCGTAGTCAGGGGCTTGTGTCTGTAGTGAAGCGAATCTGTTTTGAATCGCCACACCAATCCCAGGGTCATCTCCTGGGCTTCTCCCGGGATTGTAGCCATCCAGGTCTCGCTGCTGGCTGCCTTGTCCTCGGAGGAGAGGCTGCGCAGTACTTGCGGATCGCTGCTGGCCCACTGCCTGAGATCAAAGCCGCCTTTGATCAATGAGGCGCGGAGTTTAATCAGGAGAGCCTCGGCTTCTTCCTGGGTTGAAAGGCTTTGTAGACAGTTGTCTACGTAGAAGCTGTTCTTTACGCTGTGTCGGACCTCTTCGTCCGCTGCTGGGTCCTCTGCTACATGTTTCTGTAGTGCAAATGTCGCACAGCAGGGGCTGCACGTCGTTCCGAAGGGGAGGACTTCCCATTGGTAGATGGCTGGGTGCTCATCTCTTGGCTTCTTTCTCCATAGGAACCGTAACAGGGGCTTGTCCGCCTCTACTAATCTCACCTGCAGGAACATTCCTTTAATGTCCCCGCTGATGGCCACCTTGTCCTGGCGGAAGCGGAGTAGAACGCCGAGTAGGGAGGGGCCGAGTGTGGGACCGGGCAGTAACTCTTTATTTAGATTTTGGGATCCGATCTGGTAGCTGCAGTTAAATACTATGCGGTCTTTACCGTTGTGATGGACCTTGTGGTGGGGCACGTACCACGATTCAGTGGTCTGGTCAGCCTCTTTAATGTCCATCTTTGTGACGTGTCCCGCTGTGATGAGCTTCTCAATCTCAGCGCGGTATACACTCTCTTGGGCGGGGTTCTTGGCTAAGCGCCGCTCCGTGTTCAGCAGGTACCGTTCTGTGGCGTCTGTCTTGGCGTGGAAAGTAGGCATTCCTTCTCGCCGCAGGAGTGGCGTGGCGTATCTCAACACGCCGTTGACCGGGACTCTCTTGGTCCCTGTCTCGAGGAGGTGAATGGCGTAAATGTCATCTTTAGAGCGAATGTCTTTCTTTCCGTTCTTGAAGGGCATTTGTTCCAAGGTCCATAGCCGCTCTACGTGTTGCAGGAGTGCGGTTTCTCCCTCTGTGACTCGGGAGTGGAGACATCTAGTGGCTGTACTTCGGTTGAGAGATTTGGCGAGCGGGCCTTGGAGAGTCCATCCCAAACGGGTCTCGACTGCTGCAGGGCAGCCTCGGGGTCCGGTATGAACCCGGTCTATCGGGACAATGAGGTCTGCATGGTCGGAGCCTATCAACAGGGTCGGCATAGCATTGTCTATGAGCGGGATCGGTAACTTGCGCAGATGTGCATATTTCTCCATCAGCTTGGCGACGGGGTATGTGTACCGCGACAGTCCTATTTCTTGGCTGGTGAAAGCGTCTGCAATCTGGTACCGTCGCTCAGGCTGGCCGCTTGCTGCGATAGAGAATGAGACATTCTCGCCCTTTATCGTCTTCAAATCTCGTCTTATTGTCCGAATTGTCATTTGGGTTTCGCTTCCCCGCAGCCCTAGCTGGGCCGCAGCGGAGGCGAGCAGCAGGGTCTTCTCTGACCCGTCATCGAGGACGGCGTAAGTGTCCAGGACTTTATTCTGGTAGCTTAGTGTCACACGCACTACTTTTAGGAGTACTTGGGCTCCACTGCTGCTGGCGGGATCGATGTACATGACGCTCGCTTTGCGGCTGGATGGTGCAGGTGAAGGGCGCCGTCTGTTACTGTCGTGAAGTATGTCCAGATGGGCTCCATCGCACTTGGTGCACCTTTTCTTTAAGCGGCATTCGGCTGCCATGTGTGAGCGCGCACAGCGAAAACAGCGCTTGTTGGACTTTATCCATTGACCTGCTTCCTCCGCGTTCAGCTTGGGGAAGGAGTCACATTGCGCTAGCCAGTGTTCTTTCTCACAGTAGGGGCACACTATCTTCCACTTCTCCGTTCTGGAGGGGGTACTGTGGCTCCTGCTGCTCGGTACTGACTCCGATTGGTGCATCACAGTCACCGATCTTCTTCCATCATTTAGTCGTCTGGTTCCTTCTCTGGAGCCAGGGGTGCTCCGTCCGAATGTATCTAGCCGTAGGCTGCTGACTTCTCTCGCCAGGAAGTCTGCTAGATCGAGGAGGTTCGGTTCGGGGCCATTCGGGTCTCGGTGGTCCCTCTGCCGCCTAAAGCGCTCCTGACGAGCGGGCGGCAGCTTCTCCAGAATCCTTTCCACATTTGAGTTGGCGTAAAGTTCATGCCTCCCCTTCTCTCTTTGCGCTCCCAACATCCCTACCAGGGACTGCACTCTGATGGACAGGTCGTCCAGTGCTCGATTGTCTATTGCTGGGGGTAAGCGGTCGATGTGTCGGATCTCCTGGATCACGTAATCCCATATGCGCCCATACCTCTGGTCCAATGCTACCAGCGCTGCTGTGTATGGGGTGGTGGAAGTCGCGTAGGCGAGCGCTATATTATGTGCGCGGGGTACCTTTAAGTGCTTCAGTAGGATGGCGTATTTGTGGCGTTCATCCAATACATCCAGCAACATGGTCTCCAGACACATGCGGAGTTCTGTATACTGGGCCCGGTTCTCTTGGGTGAAGTCGGGTACCATAGGCGTGCCAATGTATGACGCTGACTGTGGATACATCGGCGAGCGTTGGGGGAGAGGCCTCCTAGGCGAGTCTCCTCCCGCTCCTTGGTATGGGCTGGTACCGGCAGTGTACCATGGCCCGCTTGTCCAGGTGCTGTTCCTCGGTGCGGGTCGTGCGTCGTGCTCACCCGTGTATAGAGTCGGGGGTCTGTAGCGCAGCTCCGCGGGAGTATAGCCTGGGCTGTACCGGACCTCCTGGTCCGGTAGAGTACTGTGCTGTCTTCGGGCGTGGTTCTCCTCCTCTTCCTCTTCGTCTTCAGTTAGGTCATCCAGTGCTTGTAGTCTCTGGTTTAGCCTCTCCACAGGATATGCTGCTCCTTCCCGGTTGCTAGGTCTCGCTTGGACCGGTGGGGGGAGGTGGTCTGTGGGGGGTATAGACCTCGTCTGTTGGTCAAGTTCAGGGTTGTTTACTCGGCTAGGGGATGCCGCCCTGGAGGTGTGTCTAGACGAGTTCCTGGAGCCTCTGGCGGAGGGAGAGGGTGTTGTCCGTCTGATCAGCTGTTCTATTAGTTGCGACTGCTGTCTGTCGCGCGCTGCGTCCCGTTGAGCACCGGCTCGTTCTCGGGCCACATTCTCTTCCATCTGAATGCGTCTTATTTCTAGACGTATCTGCTCGTGTTCGCTTCGCTGCTGGATCTGCAGTCGGTCGCGTTCAGCAGCGGCGTTCAGGCTGATGAGGAAGGCCTGCTGTAGGGTCCTCTCTGCCTCGCTGGGAGAAGGCGGTTGTATAGGGGAGCCTTCCCTCGGGGTACTCCTTGCGGAGCCTTGGAGCTCTATCTCCACGGTGCTCTCCCCGTCTTCTTCCGTGCCGAGTTCTCTCTCGGTAGCGTTGTATTCCTCCCGGGACTCATCGGGGACTACTTCTTCAGTACTGGCGGGGTGTGAAGTCATGTCTGGTTCCCACTGGTCCCCACCGTGAACTTGGTCAGTTACATTAGAGCCCGTAGGGGCCTCTATGGTCGGGGTAGTCTGGGCGTTGGGGTTAGACATACTTTTACTTTCTAGTTTTACCGCGTTTACTGTTAGTAGAAGACTAGGTTGTTGACTGACAGCGTAAGCCTCTAAGTACTGAGGGAGCCGTCGTTCGCGCTGCGGGCGTTGGTTAGGAGGATCGTTTCGTGGAGTGTTCATCATAGGCCATTTCAATATTAATAACACTATATTAATATTAATATATTAATTACCATCCGGCTCGAAGGACCAATTGTAACTGAGGGGTACAATTCCCTGACTGTATTACTAGATATGATACTTACTACCACTACCTTTGTACTTAATATTCGGCCACCCAGTACACGGCATAAATATATTATCATGAACACTCTCACGTAGATGAAACGGATCCAACACAAATGTACGAATTAGAAACAGGTCTTTATTTCTACACAGCGATGGTGTGTAGAATAAGCACTTAATCACTTAATTACATTTATGAATTGAAATAGTATGCACTTTTATGGCAAGGAGTATTCGTCGGTATATCAATAGAGAATGTCCAATCTCTGAAGGCGCAGGTGGTAAATATACGACCTGGAATAGTTAAGGAATAACAGCAATGATACTTTAATGATTATACTAGATACACTAGAGGGGGTTAATCCGGTCGCTTGTAAGCCGACAGGAGTAGGAGGGGGGGGGGTAGAATCCGGCTGCCTCGTCCGGCCAAGGGTATCCCAGGTGAACCCACTGTAGTGCCGTTCAATGCGCCGGCGATCCTTGGACCACAGATGAAAGCAGGTGGACTCTTTGTGGGCCGGCTCTCTCCGGTCCACGGGGGAGAGACGTGAAGCGACCTCGTCTTGCAGAGCGTCTCCTCACCTTGCGTCCTCTCCAGGGGGGGGGGTTCCAACACACGGCAGTGTCGGGGGTCTTTATCCATGGAATAATCAAAGTATCCAAAGCATAATCCGTGCCTGGGAAGGCGGGCTGTCGTCGGTAGAATAATCCGGTATACAGGTCCACTCGCTCGTCGGCTCTGGGGCTCCTCGGGTGCAGCTTCACATAGGGTCAACCACCCTGGGTAAGCAGCCAGTTCTCTGCCCGAAACGATGGGGTACTGACTACGGTAGTATTCTCACCGCACAAAGCACTATATATTAACAGACTATTATTAGCTTAATAGACTACGTCCAACTCGACGATATAGTGCCAAATATGACTATTCAAATATTAATATACACGATGTCTCAATACCGATGGTAGGCGAACTTGGCCTTACTCCCACACGTGGCGTCGCGGGGAGGCTTTACGTCTGTGACTCTATTGGAGGGTAAGAAACTGGACTGAAAAGAAAGTCCTACTTTAGTAGTGCAGTATATATACGCACTATGAACAAATAGTCCCATTAGTGGTGCGGTAGCCAAATTCCTACGCGGAACTAGGACTTGTTCGTACATGTCGAGCGGTACGTTTGAACTGGGTCTGAGGGGTATGGCAGCCTGGCACCAAGGTCTCGACCAATAGTAGAATGGAGACTATTATGGGATGTTCAGTAGGCTAGAATGGATATTCAATGCATATTGTACAAGGAATATACAAGGGATATCAGGGAATATTAGAGAATATACAAATACAATTAAATATATATATATAAATAAATATATATATTCGGTTTAATCTGGCCCTTCACAACACAGTGCATTTATTTCATCTTTCTATTTCAACAGGTGAGTTTCCTTATGCTTGAAAATTGGCCATTGTGACCCCCATTCATAAGAGTGGAGATAGAAGTGACATAAACAATTAGCGCCGCTGCCCACTATTCTACCATGCTTGTCTAAAATCATGGAATCCTTGATTGAGAAATAACTCATTCAGTTTTAAATCTGGATCAATCTGGACTTGGAACAAATCACAGCACTATTTCAGCAGTCACATGAATTACAAATGACATTATATCTGCATTAGATAACAAGAAGCATTGTGCTGCTCTTTGTGTAGATATATCTAAAGCATTTGATACAGTGGATCATCCTTTGCTCTTATGCAATTATATAACATTGGTATGGATAGAAAAGTCTGTGACTGGTACAACTGGGCAAGATGTGGTCAAGTATATACACTAATTAGAATGAAATAACAATACAGTGGGATGGGATAATTTAGCAGGGCTGTGCAATTGGGCAGTTATGTGCTAAGAGTATGAACATCAAAGTATGAACAAGTATTCATCAAATAATACAACCATCTCTTATGCATTTCCTGGTTGTTAAACAAGGTGAAAATGGCCAAGAGAACATTAAATACTTAATCTATGAACATAATACTGTTCTGACAATATATTGATGTAATAAGTTTGCAGATGTTTATTTTGTAATGCATAGGTTTATACAATAGGCAGAAGTAAGTGTATTTCTGTCCAGTATGAATGTGCTGTTGAGATTCATGAACGCTTTTGATATTGCAGTCACTGACATTTTCATTAGAGGACAGCACATAAGAATGAACGGACACCCCCATGAGAGACTTCACTTTGGATAAAAGCGCTAAATGCAGTCCATTTACCCTTTACCATGAGTACTTCAGTAAAACCGCCCTGTTCTCATACAATAGAGCCAATAATTGAGCAGTTAGCTGCTTGGAACTGATTGGCCAATCAGAAGAAGAATAGACGCCCCATCCATCAAACACATGGTGATATTTCCTCCTCCAATCACCTTGAAAGACAACTATTAGGCTACACTTTGTACAATCACTATGCATCACTGCACTATCTGCATATATTTGAGTTTAATTTATACATATTTCATTTATTATGATGCTCTATGTTTTTATTATGATGATCTATGTTTTATTACGATGCTCTATGTTTTTATTATGATGATCTGTTTTATTATGATGCTCTATGTTTTATTACGGTGCTCTGTTTTATTATGATGCTCTATGTTTTATTATGGTGCTCTATGTTTTATTATGATGCTCTCTGTTTTATTATGATGCTCTATGTTTTATTGTGATGCTCTACGTTTTATGATGTCTGTCCATGTTCATGATGGAAATAAGTGCTTGCACTCTCTCATGTTTTTATCCCTTGGATGCTGTATTTTACTCCACAATAAAAATCAATCAATCAATCAATATGTATGCTAGTTAAAAGATATGTACCACAGAAGCCTGTGGCAATACAGGCCAAGGATGTTTAGGGTTTCCACCCATCCCATAAAATACAGAATAGTCTCGTCTTTGACAATTACATCTTGAGTTCCGTTTAGAATCAATACAGTATGAAATATAGTAATCCATGCATGAAACTGGCCTTTTCACTGGTTTTGTTCTCTAGTTACAACAAGATTGTACCACCAAGGTAGGGTTATGTTTATACATGATACAATGATCACTTTAGTGAGACAAAGCAAGGCTTTTGTTTTTGGGAGAAAGAGAGGCAATGCTTTGTTTACAATGGCTCCTTGCTACCCTTTACTTACAGACAATAATTATTGCAGCTTTAATATTATTTTGTAATACACATTTCAAGAGGTTAACGCATGTACGTATCCATCATTGATTTTTTTTAATTTGCCAATAGTTCCATATATTTTTTAAAGGAACATTTCTTCTTCTTGCTGCTCCATGGGCTGTTGCTCTGATACTACATGGTATCAGTGAAGTCTCTCAGTGAAGCACTGGAGTGTCTGTTCATTATTATGTGCTGCCATAATCTATGAACATAATACTGTTCTGACAATATTGATGTAATTAAGTTTGCCGATTTTATTTTGTAATGCATAGGTTTATACAATAGGCAGAAGTAAGTGGATTTCTGTCCAGTATGAATGCGCTGTTGAGTATATAGATTCATGGATGCTTTTGATATTGCAGTTGCTGACATTTTCACTAGAGGACAGCGCATAATAATGACGGACACCCCCATGAGAGACTTCACTTTGGATAAAAGCGCTACATAAATGCAGAGTACTTCAGTCTGGAAAACAGCCCTGTTCTCATACAAGAGAGCCAATAGTTGAGCAGTTAGCTGATTTGAGCTAATCAGAATAGACACCCCATCCATCAAACACAAGGTGATATTTCCTCCTCCAATCATGCACTCCATGGACTCCAGGATGGACTTTCCATTCCAGTTATTGCAGAAGAGTTCAGAACAGTCAGTGCATGTATTTCATCTTTCTATTTCAACGGGTGAGTTTCCTTATGCATGGAAATTGGCCATTGTGACCCCCATTCATAAGAGTGGAGATAGAAGTGTCTTAACCCCTTAAACAATTAGCGCCTAATGTTCTACCATGCTTGTCTAAAATCATGGAATCCTTGATTGAGAACTACCTCAAATCATTGCTTTCAACTCATTCAGTTTTAAATCTGCATCAAATCTGGATTCGGAAATGATCACAGCACCATTACATTAATTACAAATTACATTATATCTGCATTAGATAACAAGAAGCATTGTCCTGCTCTTTGTGTAGATACAGTATATCTAAAGCATTTGATACAGTGGATCATCCTTTGCTCTTACATAAATTATATAACATTGGTATGGGTAGAAAAGCCTGTGACTGGTTTCAGAATAATTGAAAAATGCACAATCAGAATTCTTACAGATAAAATAGGGTGTTCCACATGGTTCAGTCCTGGGCCCTTTCTTCTACACATTTATATAAATTATATTACCCATTTATATGGATGGTACAATATTGTATAGCTGACACTGTGTGTTATTTGAGTGTTTCCAAATTAATGAGCTACAGAAATCCAAAGTGTCTCTGTTTTGCAAAACAAAGAGTCTGAAGATGTTTAGGGTTTCCACCTGTCTCATAATATACAGAATTGTATTAGACAGAGTTCCATTTAGAATCAATACAGGACGTGATATGTTCCCTATTGTCTTCCCACCCGGGGATGAGGGTCAGAGCCAATCAGAGGCAGAGTAGGGGCGCGGCACCGAGCATTGGAAGGAAAGGATGGCAGTCTGTCATGTAAATTGAGGCATAACGTTAAGCTATTGCCCATCAGAGGTATTTGGGTAGCTATTCAGTGAGAACAATACTACCACCATTTCAGCCTGGTTTGGTTTCAGTGCCATTAGACCATCTGTAGGGTGCTCCAGTCTGCTCTCATTTACTTTTCAATTGCAAATAAATTAAGAGGAGTGTATTCCACTGCTATACAAATGCTTATTACGTTATGCCCGGGCCATTGGCTCTTGTATGTCATCAGTATTGTTGTGTTTTTAGAAGGAAATACATGTGATTGAACATGTCCCCATCAAACCTCTCAACAAAACTAAAACAAATAAAAATGCTTTATAAAACATCAATAATCTAATGGAATCTTTAATTTGTTCAACATAGTACTTACATCTTTTCATCCTAAATCTAGTAATACTGAGTTGAGACTTTTCAATGGAGCAAGAACATATCATCCACAATTATGTAATTTTACATCATGAATAAATGTGAGGCTTAACAAGTCCTCCACCTGTCCTAGGAAGGCAGAGTTCATCTCATTCTGTAGTGACAAATCCTCTTCACCCTGAGACCTGTAGACATACAAACTTCTCTTGGGCATTTCCTGGTTGTTAAACAAGGTGAAAATGGCCAATAGAGAACGTTAAATACTTAATCTACAAAATAACACTGTTCTAACAGGACAGTAATGATGTAAGAGGGAGATTTGCAGATTTTATTTTTTATTTGCATACATTCATCAAATAGGCAGAGGTAAAGCATAGTCCAGGTTTGATCAACAAGAAAAATAAATGATGGAATAATGAGACAGGCCTCTGATAGCACATGGTCTTAAGAAGGTTTGGAAATGTGAAACATACTGTCAATTTTAACCATTTCCAGAGTCACTAAAGCCCTTCCTACATTGGTCACAGTGGTAGGGCTTCTCTCCTGTATGAATATGTTATTGTATCTTTAAACTGCCGGATGTACTGATGGTCTTCCCACATTGGTCACAGGGATAGTGCCTCTCTCATGATAAGCATTATATTTTCAGTAACATAATAAAACAATTGTAAAAGGCATATTTTACGTCTACAAGGCTTACAACTTGTGGGTATAAACAATTGACATATTCAAATAGGTGATCTTACGGTTATTTGGCTTAAAGATGCACCAAGGAGTTTTGTTTTCATTTATAATAACACAAGAGAGAAGAAAAACAGTAAATGTATTTAGCAGGCTCTGCAAACAAAACCCCCTTTCTCAGATACTGCATAGTGCACCTTTAAAATTATATTTCAAATGGAAGAAATGTTCCTTTAAAAAATCAATGAAACCATTGGCAAATAAAAAAAAACATGCAATAACCTCTTGAAATGTGTATTAAAAAATCATAATAAAGCTGCAATAATTATTTTCGGACAAGTAGAGGGCCGCAAGGAGCCATTGTAAACAAAGCATTGCCTCTCTTTCTCCCAAAACAAAAGCCTTGCTTTGTCTCACTAAAGTGATCATTGTATCATGTATAAACATAACCCCACCTTGCTGGTACAATTTTGTTGTAACTAGAGAACAAAATCAGAGAAAAATGCCAGTTTCACGGATGGATTACTAGATTTCAAATAAAATATATACAATGTTCTTTTAGGCATTTCCTGGTTGTTAAACATGAAAATGGCCAAGAGAACATTAAATATTTAATCTACAAACATAACACTGTTCAGACAGCACAATAGTGATGTAATTGGGAGATTATTTACAGGTTAAACTAATTTAAATGGATAGGTTTATACAATAGACAGAGGAATGTTTGATTTATGTCCAGTATGAATGCGCTGTTGAATATAAAAAGAAAAATTAAAGCAGATTTCTACTTAAGTTTCCAGAGTGAACAAAGGTCTTCCCACACTGGTCACAGGGATAGTGCTTCTCTCAAGAATGAATGTTCTGGTGTCTCATTAAGTGTCCAGATGTAATGAAGATCTTCCCACATTGGTCACATTGGCTTCTCTCCTGTATGAATACACTGGTGTTTCTTTAAGCTGACAAAGCGTCTGAAGCTCTTCCCACACTGGCCACAGGGATAGAACTTCTCTCCTGTATGAATGTTCTGGTGTGTCTTTAAGGTACTCAATCGGCTGAAGCTCTTTCCACACTGGTCACAATGGTACGGCTTCTCTCCTGTATGAATACGCTGGTGTGTCTTTAAGGTTCGAGACTCTCTGAAGCTCTTCCCACACTGGTCACAGTGGTAGGGCTTCTCTCCTGTATGAATACGTTGGTGTTTTTTTAAGGTTCCAGAGTGACTGAAGCCTTCCCCACATTGGTCACAGTGGTAGGGCTTCTCTCCTGTATGAATACGCTGGTGTATTTTTAAGTTTCCAGACTGATTGAAGCCTTCCCCACATTGGTCACAGTGGTAGGGCTTCTCTCCTGTATGAATACGCTGGTGTGTCTTTAAGTTTCCAGATGTACTGAAGCTCTTCCCACACTGGTCACAGTTATAGGGCTTCTCTCCTGTATGAATACGCTGGTGTCTCTTTAAGGGTCCAGACTGACTGAAGCTCTTCCCACATTGGTCACAGCAGTGAGGCCTTGACTCAGCCATTATTGTATTTGTTGTTGGAGAACAATTGTATCTGAAATAGAGAGAAACATTGCAATGAAGATTTCAGATTGGTAGAATCTGTAATTCCGTATTGTTTATATATTTAGTTTGTCTGATGTGTGGGTTAGGGTTTAGTAACATATTATAGTTTCTCCAGACCTCTCTTGGCAGAGCCTGAGGTGTGTCCAGCAATAGCAACACCTTCCTTATCCCAACTCAATTACAACCCACACATCAGAGAAACATGTGCAGTATGGGCAGTGCAGTATCAAGCAGGGCTCTTTTACATAGATGTCACTATTTTAAACAGATTACAGATTCTACCTTTGAAAGTGAATCTGCTCCATGGATGGGTATTGTAAACTGGTCAGCATTAGCTAAAATACGGTGCACAACCCAATGGACAGTTATCTGCAATTTGTCATTGTGGTTGTTACTGTACAAATATACCTTTACATATACATATATTGAAGAGAAATAAACAACATATTCAAAATATTAGACAGCATATTTAAACAGAAAAAAGGTGAGACTCTGCAATGCCAATCAACAATCAAATAAATAATTGTACTTACTGATGTTGTGGTGTCAAAAGACTGATATATGTTAGCAGAAGCAAGTTTGGATCCAGATGGTTTTCGTAGAAAGTCTTGTTCCAGTAGAGAATGTGTTCTGCCACAGAGAGGGGTTCAAGTCAACCAGCAGATTATCCAGTGTTTTTGGTTGAATGAGTACTTCAGTCTGGAAAACAGCCTGTTCTTATACAACTGAGCCAATAGTTGAGCAGTTAGCTGCTTTGAACCGATTGGCCAATCAGAATAGACACCCCATCCATCAAACACAAGGTGATAGGTCCTCTTATAATCATCTAGGAAGACAACTATTATGCTTTGTACAATCACTATGTATGTATACAGTATTTACAACTGCATATATTTTTATACTTTCATTATTTCAATCTTCTCTCTTACAAGATAATGGATGATCAGAATTTTGGATTTAGAACAAATCACACCACTATTTCAGCAGGTCACATTCATTACAAATTACATTATATCTGCATTAGATAACAAGAAGCATTGGGCTGCTCTTTTTGTAGATATATCTAAAGCATTTTATACAGTGGATCATCCTTTGCTCTTACAGAAATGATATACCATTGGTATGGATAGAAAAGCCTGTGACTGGTACAACTGGGCAAGATGTGGTCAAGTATATACACTAATTAGAATGAAATAACAATACAGTGGGATGGGATAATTTAGCAGGGCTGTGCAATTGGGCAGTTATGTGCAAAGAGTATGAACAGCAAAGTATGAACAAGTATTCATCAAATAGTACAACCATCTCTTGTGCATTTCCTGGTTGTTAAACAAGGTGAAAATGGCCAAGAGAACATTACATACTTAATCTATTAACATAATACTGTTCTGACAATATTGATGTAATTAAGTTTGCAGATTTTATTTTGTAATGCATAGGTTTTTTAACAATAGTATATAGTATAGTATAGTGTAAGTGTATTTCTGTCCAGTATGAATGCGCTGTTGAGTATATAGATTCATGAACGCTTTTGATATTGCAGTTGCTGACATTTTCACTAGAGGACAGCACATAAATGCAGTCCATTTAACTTTTACCATGAGTACTTCAGTAAACAGCCCTGTTATCATACAATAGAGCCAATAGTTGAGCAGTTAGCTGCTTGGAACTGATTGGCCAATCAGAAGAATAATAGACTCCCCATCCATCAAACACATGGTGATATTTCCTCCTCCAATCACCTTGGAAGACAACTATTAGGCTACACTTTGTACAATCACTATGCATCACTGCACTATCTGCATATATTTGAGTTTAATTTGTACATATTTCACTTCAAATATATAAATATTCTCTCTCTTACAATATACTGGTTGAGCTAATCAGAGGCAAATTGAAGTTCAATGTTAAGCTATTGCCCATCAGAGGTATTAACCCTAACCCTAACGAACAAGCAAAAAAAAATAAACCATGTGGGGCTAGACTGCATTACCAGGGAAGTTAGTGTAGAGTTATGTGTAAAAAGAGGAAATTGTCAAAAAATAAACAGGCAAATTATTGATAAACCACCACTACACACAACCCAAATCAAAATAGTTATACAACAGTCAAATGTACCTACTCTCAGCAAGCTAAGTGACTCAAAGCACAATGAAACAAGATGGCAACTTTTTATTGTAGTTGGTTCATGGTACAAATTCAATGTAACTATCAATAACCTATAGATATTTTTGGATCTCGATAGCTAATTGTATCATTAGCGCCCTGATGTTTAAGCATTTGATACAGTGGATCATCCTTTGCTCTTACATAAATTATATAACATTGGTATGGGTAGAAAAGCCTGTGACTGGTTTCAGAATAATTGAAAAATGCACAATCAGAATTCTTACAGATAAAATAGGGTGTTCCACATGGTTCAGTCCTGGGCCCTTTCTTCTACACATTTATATAAATTATATTACCCATTTATATGGATGGTACAATATTGTATAGCTGACACTGTGTGTTATTTGAGTGTTTCCAAATTAATGAGCTACAGAAATCCAAAGTGTCTCTGTTTTGCAAAACAAAGAGTCTGAAGATGTTTAGGGTTTCCACCTGTCTCATAATATACAGAATTGTATTAGACAGAGTTCCATTTAGAATCAATACAGGACGTGATATGTTCCCTATTGTCTTCCCACCCGGGGATGAGGGTCAGAGCCAATCAGAGGCAGAGTAGGGGCGCGGCACCGAGCATTGGAAGGAAAGGATGGCAGTCTGTCATGTAAATTGAGGCATAACGTTAAGCTATTGCCCATCAGAGGTATTTGGGTAGCTATTCAGTGAGAACAATACTACCACCATTTCAGCCTGGTTTGGTTTCAGTGCCATTAGACCATCTGTAGGGTGCTCCAGTCTGCTCTCATTTACTTTTCAATTGCAAATAAATTAAGAGGAGTGTATTCCACTGCTATACAAATGCTTATTACGTTATGCCCGGGCCATTGGCTCTTGTATGTCATCAGTATTGTTGTGTTTTTAGAAGGAAATACATGTGATTGAACATGTCCCCATCAAACCTCTCAACAAAACTAAAACAAATAAAAATGCTTTATAAAACATCAATAATCTAATGGAATCTTTAATTTGTTCAACATAGTACTTACATCTTTTCATCCTAAATCTAGTAATACTGAGTTGAGACTTTTCAATGGAGCAAGAACATATCATCCACAATTATGTAATTTTACATCATGAATAAATGTGAGGCTTAACAAGTCCTCCACCTGTCCTAGGAAGGCAGAGTTCATCTCATTCTGTAGTGACAAATCCTCTTCACCCTGAGACCTGTAGACATACAAACTTCTCTTGGGCATTTCCTGGTTGTTAAACAAGGTGAAAATGGCCAATAGAGAACGTTAAATACTTAATCTACAAAATAACACTGTTCTAACAGGACAGTAATGATGTAAGAGGGAGATTTGCAGATTTTATTTTTTATTTGCATACATTCATCAAATAGGCAGAGGTAAAGCATAGTCCAGGTTTGATCAACAAGAAAAATAAATGATGGAATAATGAGACAGGCCTCTGATAGCACATGGTCTTAAGAAGGTTTGGAAATGTGAAACATACTGTCAATTTTAACCATTTCCAGAGTCACTAAAGCCCTTCCTACATTGGTCACAGTGGTAGGGCTTCTCTCCTGTATGAATATGTTATTGTATCTTTAAACTGCCGGATGTACTGATGGTCTTCCCACATTGGTCACAGGGATAGTGCCTCTCTCATGATAAGCATTATATTTTCAGTAACATAATAAAACAATTGTAAAAGGCATATTTTACGTCTACAAGGCTTACAACTTGTGGGTATAAACAATTGACATATTCAAATAGGTGATCTTACGGTTATTTGGCTTAAAGATGCACCAAGGAGTTTTGTTTTCATTTATAATAACACAAGAGAGAAGAAAAACAGTAAATGTATTTAGCAGGCTCTGCAAACAAAACCCCCTTTCTCAGATACTGCATAGTGCACCTTTAAAATTATATTTCAAATGGAAGAAATGTTCCTTTAAAAAATCAATGAAACCATTGGCAAATAAAAAAAAACATGCAATAACCTCTTGAAATGTGTATTAAAAAATCATAATAAAGCTGCAATAATTATTTTCGGACAAGTAGAGGGCCGCAAGGAGCCATTGTAAACAAAGCATTGCCTCTCTTTCTCCCAAAACAAAAGCCTTGCTTTGTCTCACTAAAGTGATCATTGTATCATGTATAAACATAACCCCACCTTGCTGGTACAATTTTGTTGTAACTAGAGAACAAAATCAGAGAAAAATGCCAGTTTCACGGATGGATTACTAGATTTCAAATAAAATATATACAATGTTCTTTTAGGCATTTCCTGGTTGTTAAACATGAAAATGGCCAAGAGAACATTAAATATTTAATCTACAAACATAACACTGTTCAGACAGCACAATAGTGATGTAATTGGGAGATTATTTACAGGTTAAACTAATTTAAATGGATAGGTTTATACAATAGACAGAGGAATGTTTGATTTATGTCCAGTATGAATGCGCTGTTGAATATAAAAAGAAAAATTAAAGCAGATTTCTACTTAAGTTTCCAGAGTGAACAAAGGTCTTCCCACACTGGTCACAGGGATAGTGCTTCTCTCAAGAATGAATGTTCTGGTGTCTCATTAAGTGTCCAGATGTAATGAAGATCTTCCCACATTGGTCACATTGGCTTCTCTCCTGTATGAATACACTGGTGTTTCTTTAAGCTGACAAAGCGTCTGAAGCTCTTCCCACACTGGCCACAGGGATAGAACTTCTCTCCTGTATGAATGTTCTGGTGTGTCTTTAAGGTACTCAATCGGCTGAAGCTCTTTCCACACTGGTCACAATGGTACGGCTTCTCTCCTGTATGAATACGCTGGTGTGTCTTTAAGGTTCGAGACTCTCTGAAGCTCTTCCCACACTGGTCACAGTGGTAGGGCTTCTCTCCTGTATGAATACGTTGGTGTTTTTTTAAGGTTCCAGAGTGACTGAAGCCTTCCCCACATTGGTCACAGTGGTAGGGCTTCTCTCCTGTATGAATACGCTGGTGTATTTTTAAGTTTCCAGACTGATTGAAGCCTTCCCCACATTGGTCACAGTGGTAGGGCTTCTCTCCTGTATGAATACGCTGGTGTGTCTTTAAGTTTCCAGATGTACTGAAGCTCTTCCCACACTGGTCACAGTTATAGGGCTTCTCTCCTGTATGAATACGCTGGTGTCTCTTTAAGGGTCCAGACTGACTGAAGCTCTTCCCACATTGGTCACAGCAGTGAGGCCTTGACTCAGCCATTATTGTATTTGTTGTTGGAGAACAATTGTATCTGAAATAGAGAGAAACATTGCAATGAAGATTTCAGATTGGTAGAATCTGTAATTCCGTATTGTTTATATATTTAGTTTGTCTGATGTGTGGGTTAGGGTTTAGTAACATATTATAGTTTCTCCAGACCTCTCTTGGCAGAGCCTGAGGTGTGTCCAGCAATAGCAACACCTTCCTTATCCCAACTCAATTACAACCCACACATCAGAGAAACATGTGCAGTATGGGCAGTGCAGTATCAAGCAGGGCTCTTTTACATAGATGTCACTATTTTAAACAGATTACAGATTCTACCTTTGAAAGTGAATCTGCTCCATGGATGGGTATTGTAAACTGGTCAGCATTAGCTAAAATACGGTGCACAACCCAATGGACAGTTATCTGCAATTTGTCATTGTGGTTGTTACTGTACAAATATACCTTTACATATACATATATTGAAGAGAAATAAACAACATATTCAAAATATTAGACAGCATATTTAAACAGAAAAAAGGTGAGACTCTGCAATGCCAATCAACAATCAAATAAATAATTGTACTTACTGATGTTGTGGTGTCAAAAGACTGATATATGTTAGCAGAAGCAAGTTTGGATCCAGATGGTTTTCGTAGAAAGTCTTGTTCCAGTAGAGAATGTGTTCTGCCACAGAGAGGGGTTCAAGTCAACCAGCAGATTATCCAGTGTTTTTGGTTGAATGAGTACTTCAGTCTGGAAAACAGCCTGTTCTTATACAACTGAGCCAATAGTTGAGCAGTTAGCTGCTTTGAACCGATTGGCCAATCAGAATAGACACCCCATCCATCAAACACAAGGTGATAGGTCCTCTTATAATCATCTAGGAAGACAACTATTATGCTTTGTACAATCACTATGTATGTATACAGTATTTACAACTGCATATATTTTTATACTTTCATTATTTCAATCTTCTCTCTTACAAGATAATGGATGATCAGAATTTTGGATTTAGAACAAATCACACCACTATTTCAGCAGGTCACATTCATTACAAATTACATTATATCTGCATTAGATAACAAGAAGCATTGGGCTGCTCTTTTTGTAGATATATCTAAAGCATTTTA
This sequence comes from Notolepis coatsorum, assembly GCF_963971535.1. NCBI lineage: Eukaryota > Metazoa > Chordata > Actinopteri > Aulopiformes > Paralepididae > Notolepis > Notolepis coatsorum. The sequence continues at coordinate 3,836,960 of NC_140177.1, forward strand.
TACAGTGGATCATCCTTTGCTCTTACAGAAATGATATACCATTGGTATGGATAGAAAAGCCTGTGACTGGTACAACTGGGCAAGATGTGGTCAAGTATATACACTAATTAGAATGAAATAACAATACAGTGGGATGGGATAATTTAGCAGGGCTGTGCAATTGGGCAGTTATGTGCAAAGAGTATGAACAGCAAAGTATGAACAAGTATTCATCAAATAGTACAACCATCTCTTGTGCATTTCCTGGTTGTTAAACAAGGTGAAAATGGCCAAGAGAACATTACATACTTAATCTATTAACATAATACTGTTCTGACAATATTGATGTAATTAAGTTTGCAGATTTTATTTTGTAATGCATAGGTTTATACAATAGTATATAGTATAGTATAGTGTAAGTGTATTTCTGTCCAGTATGAATGCGCTGTTGAGTATATAGATTCATGAACGCTTTTGATATTGCAGTTGCTGACATTTTCACTAGAGGACAGCACATAAATGCAGTCCATTTAACTTTTACCATGAGTACTTCAGTAAACAGCCCTGTTATCATACAATAGAGCCAATAGTTGAGCAGTTAGCTGCTTGGAACTGATTGGCCAATCAGAAGAATAATAGACTCCCCATCCATCAAACACATGGTGATATTTCCTCCTCCAATCACCTTGGAAGACAACTATTAGGCTACACTTTGTACAATCACTATGCATCACTGCACTATCTGCATATATTTGAGTTTAATTTGTACATATTTCACTTCAAATATATAAATATTCTCTCTCTTACAATATACTGGTTGAGCTAATCAGAGGCAAATTGAAGTTCAATGTTAAGCTATTGCCCATCAGAGGTATTAACCCTAACCCTAACGAACAAGCAAAAAAAAATAAACCATGTGGGGCTAGACTGCATTACCAGGGAAGTTAGTGTAGAGTTATGTGTAAAAAGAGGAAATTGTCAAAAAATAAACAGGCAAATTATTGATAAACCACCACTACACACAACCCAAATCAAAATAGTTATACAACAGTCAAATGTACCTACTCTCAGCAAGCTAAGTGACTCAAAGCACAATGAAACAAGATGGCAACTTTTTATTGTAGTTGGTTCATGGTACAAATTCAATGTAACTATCAATAACCTATAGATATTTTTGGATCTCGATAGCTAATTGTATCATTAGCGCCCTGATGTTCCTCATCAGCCTCTAGATACCAAAGCAGACAGGTCCAAAACCATAGTTTAGGTTGTACCAAACTTGTAGCCATATTGTAAGAAAGAGAACTACACAAGATTCTGTGCAAAGCCATCTATTTCTTAGCCCAGGGCTACATTTGTGAATGTTATTGTTAATCCTGCATTGGGTCTAATCCTGCTTTAGAGCAAGTATTGCTAGCTCAAGGCTAAAGTCAGGATTATCCCATTTTAGAATGTGCCAGTGAGAAATCTCTAACAGAAAAGTATCATGGTATTTATGTCAATAAAAAAAATGATGTAAACGCCATATTACCATCAGTATCATGGTTTAAATGGGATTATACAGTGGTATTATTTAACTACAAAAGTGGTACCAAGGTGATACATGACTGTTACTGTTATAATGTGGGTTATTTTCCTCTTTTTACACATAACTCTACATTAACTTCCCTATTAGTGCAGTTTAGCCCCACATGGTTTATTTTCTTTGATTGTTCATTCATTGTTTATTTAAGTTATGTATATTACATCCAGTTTACTTCACCCCTCCTTCATTATGGTCTGCATGTAGGCCTTGTATGAACACAGCAGAAGAAAGGTCAGAGCAGAGTCATGGACCTGCTGTCTACAACACCCGTTCTACATCTCATCCTGCTGAACATCTCAAACACTTCCACTGTTGCCATCAAACTGAACACAGGGGGAGGTGGGCTAGCTCGTTTTAAGGCTGCTAGCCAGCCTCTGAGGGCTAGTTTACGTTTGAAAGGCAATGAGTTGTAAATTAAATCAAATGTATTTGTAAAGCCCAAGATCACAAGGTAATGCCCCCATGGGCTGGACCAGTCTTCTTTAATTAAACAAATCTAGAAGAAACATCACAATCAACCAAGAACAAAAAACACTATACAATCCAAATATGCAACACTCCCAGACACAATGACCCTTTAAATACACTTTTTGATATTGCAATTGCTGACGTTTTCACTAGAGCACATAATAATGAACGGAAACCCCCATAAGTGACTTCACTTTGGATAAAAGCGCTACATAAATGCAGAGTACTTCTGTCTGGAAAACAGCCCTGTTCTCATACAAGCCATTCGAGCCAATAGTTGAGCAGTTAACTGATTTGAACTGATTGGCCAATCAGAATAGACACCCCATCCAACACAAGATGATATTTCCTCCTCCAATCCTCTTGGAAGACCATTATTAGGCTACACTTTGTACACTCACTATGCATCACTGCAATATCTGCATATATTTTACTTTAATTCTTCACATATTTTACTTTAAATATAGCAATCTTCTCTCTCTTGCAATACACTGGGTAAGCTAATCAGAGGCAAATTAAATCATTACGTAAGTCGAACACTGTTGAGAGGTTTGATGGGGACATGTTCAATCACATGTATTTCCTTCTAAAAACACAACAATACTGATGCCATACCAGAGCCAATGGCCCGAGCATAACGTAATAAGCATTTGTATAGCAGTGGGATACACTCCTCTTAATTTATTTGCAATTGAAAAGTTAATGGGAGCAGACTGGAGCACCCTACAGATGGTCTAATGGCTGAAATTGTGGTAGTATTGTTCTCACTGAAAAGCTACCAAATACCTCTGATGGGCAATAGCTTAACGTTACGCCCCAATTTACATGACAGTCTGCCACCTTTCCTTCCAATGATCGGTGCCACGCCCCTACTCTGCCTCTGAATGGCCCCAGGTGGGATGACAATAGGGAACATATCACGTCCTGTATTGATTCTAAACGGAACTCAAGATGTAATTGTCAAAGACGGGACAATTCTGTATTTTATGAGAGTCTTGTAGGCACTAGTTCTTGTCTAATATTAGTTGTACTTTAAATAACAAAAGTGTAGTTTACTGTTTGTTTCTCACTTGCAAATTTGTTGTTGTATTTGGACTATTGTTTGATTTGATTTGAAATCTTTATTTCGAACATGCAATGAATACACACAAACAATAACAAAAGCAAAACACAACTCAATCTACATGTTCGAAAAGGAGTAGGAAGAAGTATACCCTTATTTAATCCTACCCCTTTTCCACTACTCAAATGAGTGTACTATTTTATAACATAAAAAGAAAGAAAAAAAAAATATATATATATATATGCAAAACAAAAAAACAAAAACTATATATGTAAAACATGAAAGAAATAAAATAAAAATGTAAACACCTGTGAATATCAAGTCCCTTCCTCATCCCTGTACCTTGTGAACATCATTTCCTTATACATCAGTTTGAATTGTCTCATGTTTGGACATTGCTTTAGCACCACATTTAGACTGTTCCACAGTTTCACTCCACATATCGAGATGCAGTGTCTTCTCATGGTAGTGCGTACATTTAGCACTTTTAAATTGTGTTCTCCCCTCAGATTATAACCCCCCTCCCTATCAAAGAACAATTCTTGAATGTTTTTTGGAAGTGCATGACTATTAAAAAGACTGAAATTGTAAAAGGAAAATATCAAACATTTTTTTTACCTGCATTCCTGAATACCACACATTTTCAACACTGAAATATGTATTTGTTCGTTCATTATTATCCTCTAGTGAAAATGTCAGCAACTGCAATATAGAAAGCTGTATTTAAAGGGCTATTCTACTGAAATCTACTCTTAGGTTGTAATTCCAAGTACATGTAATAATAATAGTAAAATATAATACAATTGTATTTGTATAGCACGTTTCATACAGAAACTGCAGTTCAAATTGCTTCACAACAGAAAAAAGACAGGAAAATTAGCACATAAAGTGCAGATATATAAAATCACAGTTTTTCACATTAGGATAAAAATAGACAATAATAAAAACATGTAACTGATATTGTAAACAGTTGCATAATAATAATGCGTCAGACCCAGGAGTGAAATCATTGAAAAGTCAGACAATATAGGGGGAACTTTGTCAGACATTAGTCCAATTTATTTTGCAAATCAGAAACACTTTGGATTTCTGTAGCTCATTCATTTGGAAACACTCAAATAACATGCAGTGTCAGCTATACAGTATATAATTGTATAATCCGCGTGTAAATGTACAATATAATTTATATAAAGGTGAAGAGGACTGGACCCAGGATGGAACCCTGTGGAACACCCTTTGTTATCTGTAAGAATACTGATTGGGCATTTTTCAATTATTCTGAAACCAGTCACAGGCTTTTCTACCCATACCAATGTTATATAATTTCTTAAGAGCAAAGGATGATCCACTGTATCAAATGCTTAGATAGATCTAGAAAAAGAGCAGCACAATGCTTCTTGTTATCTAATGCAGATATAATGTATTTGTAATTAATGTGACCTGCTGAAATAGTGCTGTGATTTGTTCTAAATCCAGATTGATGCAGATGTAAAACTGAATGAGTTGAAATAAATTATTTATTTAGTTAGTTCTCAATCAAGGATTCCATGATTTTAGACAAGCAATGTAGAATATTGGGCCTTATTGTTTAAGTAACTTATATCTTCACTCTTATGAATGTGGGTCACATTGGCTAATTTCCAAGCATAAGGGCACTCACCCGTTGAAATAGAAAAATTAAATACATGCGCTGACTGTTCTGAACTGTTCTGCAATAACTAGAGTGGAAAGGGATCAGATGGCGAAACTCGGCTGTTCTACACCCGCCTCATTCGCCTTATAAGGAGATGGTGGGCGTGTCTATATGCAAATTAATTTAGCGCGAACGCTTCTGAGTTTAAGAATGAGTGGGATTCAGCATGCAAATCTCCTGGGTGCGCAGAGATTCCGACGTTAAGAACGGCTTGATGAATGTGGCTGTGGCTTTTCTTATTGTTCTCTTAACAGACAGGTAAGCAAGAATATAAGAAAAATAATAAGAGAGTATTGTTGAATGAGGCCCATTTTCAATTGCAAATCAATTAGTAGGAGTGTATCCCACTGCTATACCTCTTCACCCTGAGACCTGTAGACATACAAACTTCTCTTGGGCATTTCCTGGTTGTTAAACAAGGTGAAAATGGCCAATAGAGAACGTTAAATACTTAATCTACAAAATAACACTGTTCTAACAGGACAGTAATGATGTAAGAGGGAGATTTGCAGATTTTATTTTTTATTTGCATACATTCATCAAATAGGCAGAGGTAAAGCATAGTCCAGGTTTGATCAACAAGAAAAATAAATGATGGAATAATGAGACAGGCCTCTGATAGCACATGGTCTTAAGAAGGTTTGGAAATGTGAAACATACTGTCAATTTTAACCATTTCCAGAGTCACTAAAGCCCTTCCTACATTGGTCACAGTGGTAGGGCTTCTCTCCTGTATGAATATGTTATTGTATCTTTAAACTGCCGGATGTACTGATGGTCTTCCCACATTGGTCACAGGGATAGTGCCTCTCTCATGATAAGCATTATATTTTCAGTAACATAATAAAACAATTGTAAAAGGCATATTTTACGTCTACAAGGCTTACAACTTGTGGGTATAAACAATTGACATATTCAAATAGGTGATCTTACGGTTATTTGGCTTAAAGATGCACCAAGGAGTTTTGTTTTCATTTATAATAACACAAGAGAGAAGAAAAACAGTAAATGTATTTAGCAGGCTCTGCAAACAAAACCCCCTTTCTCAGATACTGCATAGTGCACCTTTAAAATTATATTTCAAATGGAAGAAATGTTCCTTTAAAAAATCAATGAAACCATTGGCAAATAAAAAAAAACATGCAATAACCTCTTGAAATGTGTATTAAAAAATCATAATAAAGCTGCAATAATTATTTTCGGACAAGTAGAGGGCCGCAAGGAGCCATTGTAAACAAAGCATTGCCTCTCTTTCTCCCAAAACAAAAGCCTTGCTTTGTCTCACTAAAGTGATCATTGTATCATGTATAAACATAACCCCACCTTGCTGGTACAATTTTGTTGTAACTAGAGAACAAAATCAGAGAAAAATGCCAGTTTCACGGATGGATTACTAGATTTCAAATAAAATATATACAATGTTCTTTTAGGCATTTCCTGGTTGTTAAACATGAAAATGGCCAAGAGAACATTAAATATTTAATCTACAAACATAACACTGTTCAGACAGCACAATAGTGATGTAATTGGGAGATTATTTACAGGTTAAACTAATTTAAATGGATAGGTTTATACAATAGACAGAGGAATGTTTGATTTATGTCCAGTATGAATGCGCTGTTGAATATAAAAAGAAAAATTAAAGCAGATTTCTACTTAAGTTTCCAGAGTGAACAAAGGTCTTCCCACACTGGTCACAGGGATAGTGCTTCTCTCAAGAATGAATGTTCTGGTGTCTCATTAAGTGTCCAGATGTAATGAAGATCTTCCCACATTGGTCACATTGGCTTCTCTCCTGTATGAATACACTGGTGTTTCTTTAAGCTGACAAAGCGTCTGAAGCTCTTCCCACACTGGCCACAGGGATAGAACTTCTCTCCTGTATGAATGTTCTGGTGTGTCTTTAAGGTACTCAATCGGCTGAAGCTCTTTCCACACTGGTCACAATGGTACGGCTTCTCTCCTGTATGAATACGCTGGTGTGTCTTTAAGGTTCGAGACTCTCTGAAGCTCTTCCCACACTGGTCACAGTGGTAGGGCTTCTCTCCTGTATGAATACGTTGGTGTTTTTTTAAGGTTCCAGAGTGACTGAAGCCTTCCCCACATTGGTCACAGTGGTAGGGCTTCTCTCCTGTATGAATACGCTGGTGTATTTTTAAGTTTCCAGACTGATTGAAGCCTTCCCCACATTGGTCACAGTGGTAGGGCTTCTCTCCTGTATGAATACGCTGGTGTGTCTTTAAGTTTCCAGATGTACTGAAGCTCTTCCCACACTGGTCACAGTTATAGGGCTTCTCTCCTGTATGAATACGCTGGTGTCTCTTTAAGGGTCCAGACTGACTGAAGCTCTTCCCACATTGGTCACAGCAGTGAGGCCTTGACTCAGCCATTATTGTATTTGTTGTTGGAGAACAATTGTATCTGAAATAGAGAGAAACATTGCAATGAAGATTTCAGATTGGTAGAATCTGTAATTCCGTATTGTTTATATATTTAGTTTGTCTGATGTGTGGGTTAGGGTTTAGTAACATATTATAGTTTCTCCAGACCTCTCTTGGCAGAGCCTGAGGTGTGTCCAGCAATAGCAACACCTTCCTTATCCCAACTCAATTACAACCCACACATCAGAGAAACATGTGCAGTATGGGCAGTGCAGTATCAAGCAGGGCTCTTTTACATAGATGTCACTATTTTAAACAGATTACAGATTCTACCTTTGAAAGTGAATCTGCTCCATGGATGGGTATTGTAAACTGGTCAGCATTAGCTAAAATACGGTGCACAACCCAATGGACAGTTATCTGCAATTTGTCATTGTGGTTGTTACTGTACAAATATACCTTTACATATACATATATTGAAGAGAAATAAACAACATATTCAAAATATTAGACAGCATATTTAAACAGAAAAAAGGTGAGACTCTGCAATGCCAATCAACAATCAAATAAATAATTGTACTTACTGATGTTGTGGTGTCAAAAGACTGATATATGTTAGCAGAAGCAAGTTTGGATCCAGATGGTTTTCGTAGAAAGTCTTGTTCCAGTAGAGAATGTGTTCTGCCACAGAGAGGGGTTCAAGTCAACCAGCAGATTATCCAGTGTTTTTGGTTGAATGAGTACTTCAGTCTGGAAAACAGCCTGTTCTTATACAACTGAGCCAATAGTTGAGCAGTTAGCTGCTTTGAACCGATTGGCCAATCAGAATAGACACCCCATCCATCAAACACAAGGTGATAGGTCCTCTTATAATCATCTAGGAAGACAACTATTATGCTTTGTACAATCACTATGTATGTATACAGTATTTACAACTGCATATATTTTTATACTTTCATTATTTCAATCTTCTCTCTTACAAGATAATGGATGATCAGAATTTTGGATTTAGAACAAATCACACCACTATTTCAGCAGGTCACATTCATTACAAATTACATTATATCTGCATTAGATAACAAGAAGCATTGGGCTGCTCTTTTTGTAGATATATCTAAAGCATTTTATACAGTGGATCATCCTTTGCTCTTACAGAAATGATATACCATTGGTATGGATAGAAAAGCCTGTGACTGGTACAACTGGGCAAGATGTGGTCAAGTATATACACTAATTAGAATGAAATAACAATACAGTGGGATGGGATAATTTAGCAGGGCTGTGCAATTGGGCAGTTATGTGCAAAGAGTATGAACAGCAAAGTATGAACAAGTATTCATCAAATAGTACAACCATCTCTTGTGCATTTCCTGGTTGTTAAACAAGGTGAAAATGGCCAAGAGAACATTACATACTTAATCTATTAACATAATACTGTTCTGACAATATTGATGTAATTAAGTTTGCAGATTTTATTTTGTAATGCATAGGTTTATACAATAGTATATAGTATAGTATAGTGTAAGTGTATTTCTGTCCAGTATGAATGCGCTGTTGAGTATATAGATTCATGAACGCTTTTGATATTGCAGTTGCTGACATTTTCACTAGAGGACAGCACATAAATGCAGTCCATTTAACTTTTACCATGAGTACTTCAGTAAACAGCCCTGTTATCATACAATAGAGCCAATAGTTGAGCAGTTAGCTGCTTGGAACTGATTGGCCAATCAGAAGAATAATAGACTCCCCATCCATCAAACACATGGTGATATTTCCTCCTCCAATCACCTTGGAAGACAACTATTAGGCTACACTTTGTACAATCACTATGCATCACTGCACTATCTGCATATATTTGAGTTTAATTTGTACATATTTCACTTCAAATATATAAATATTCTCTCTCTTACAATATACTGGTTGAGCTAATCAGAGGCAAATTGAAGTTCAATGTTAAGCTATTGCCCATCAGAGGTATTAACCCTAACCCTAACGAACAAGCAAAAAAAAATAAACCATGTGGGGCTAGACTGCATTACCAGGGAAGTTAGTGTAGAGTTATGTGTAAAAAGAGGAAATTGTCAAAAAATAAACAGGCAAATTATTGATAAACCACCACTACACACAACCCAAATCAAAATAGTTATACAACAGTCAAATGTACCTACTCTCAGCAAGCTAAGTGACTCAAAGCACAATGAAACAAGATGGCAACTTTTTATTGTAGTTGGTTCATGGTACAAATTCAATGTAACTATCAATAACCTATAGATATTTTTGGATCTCGATAGCTAATTGTATCATTAGCGCCCTGATGTTCCTCATCAGCCTCTAGATACCAAAGCAGACAGGTCCAAAACCATAGTTTAGGTTGTACCAAACTTGTAGCCATATTGTAAGAAAGAGAACTACACAAGATTCTGTGCAAAGCCCTCTATTTCTTAGCCCAGGGCTACATTTGTGAATGTTATTGTTAATCCTGCATTGGGTCTAATCCTGCTTTAGAGCAAGTATTGCTAGCTCAAGGCTAAAGTCAGGATTATCCCATTTTAGAATGTGCCAGTGAGAAATCTCTAACAGAAAAGTATCATGGTATTTATGTCAATAAAAAAAATGATGTAAACGCCATATTACCATCAGTATCATGGTTTAAATGGGATTATACAGTGGTATTATTTAACTACAAAAGTGGTACCAAGGTGATACATGACTGTTACTGTTATAATGTGGGTTATTTTCCTCTTTTTACACATAACTCTACATTAACTTCCCTATTAGTGCAGTTTAGCCCCACATGGTTTATTTTCTTTGATTGTTCATTCATTGTTTATTTAAGTTATGTATATTACATCCAGTTGACTTCACCCCTCCTTCATTATGGTCTGCATTTAGGCCTTGTATGAACACAGCAGAAGAAAGGTCAGAGCAGAGTCATGGACCTGCTGTCTACAACACCCGTTCTACATCTCATCCTGCTGAACATCTCAAACACTTCCACTGTTGCCATCAAACTGAACACAGGGGGAGGTGGGCTAGCTCGTTTTAAGGCTGCTAGCCAGCCTCTGAGGGCTAGTTTACGTTTGAAAGGCAATGAGTTGTAAATTAAATCAAATGTATTTGTAAAGCCCAAGATCACAAGGTAATGCCCCCATGGGCTGAACAAGTCTTCTTTAATTAAACAAGTCAAGAAAAACCATCACAATCAATCAAGAACAAAAAACACCATAAATCCAAATATGCAACACTCCCAGACAAAATTACCCTTTAAATACACTTTTTGATATTGCAATTACTGACATTTTCACTAGAGCACATAATAATGAATGGAAACCCCCATAAGAGACTTCACTTTGGATAAAAGCGCTACATACATCCAGAGTACTTCAGTCTGGAAAACAGCCCTGTTCTCATACAAGCCATTCGAGCCAATAGTTGAGCAGTTAACTGATTTGAACTGATTGGCCAATCAGAATAGACACCCCATCCAACACAAGATGATATTTCCTCCTCCAATCCTCTTGGAAGACCATTATTAGGCTACACTTTGTACACTCACTATGCATCACTGCAATATCTGCATATATTTTACTTTAATTCTTCACATATTTTACTTTAAATATAGCAATCTTCTCTCTCTTGCAATACACTGGGTAAGCTAATCAGAGGCAAATTAAATCATTACGTAAGTCGAACACTGTTGAGAGGTTTGATGGGGACATGTTCAATCACATGTATTTCCTTCTAAAAACACAACAATACTGATGCCATACCAGAGCCAATGGCCCGAGCATAACGTAATAAGCATTTGTATAGCAGTGGGATACACTCCTCTTAATTTATTTGCAATTGAAAAGTTAATGGGAGCAGACTGGAGCACCCTACAGATGGTCTAATGGCTGAAATTGTGGTAGTATTGTTCTCACTGAAAAGCTACCAAATACCTCTGATGGGCAATAGCTTAACGTTACGCCCCAATTTACATGACAGTCTGCCACCTTTCCTTCCAATGATCGGTGCCACGCCCCTACTCTGCCTCTGAATGGCCCCAGGTGGGATGACAATAGGGAACATATCACGTCCTGTATTGATTCTAAACGGAACTCAAGATGTAATTGTCAAAGACGGGACAATTCTGTATTTTATGAGAGTCTTGTAGGCACTAGTTCTTGTCTAATATTAGTTGTACTTTAAATAACAAAAGTGTAGTTTACTGTTTGTTTCTCACTTGCAAATTTGTTGTTGTATTTGGACTATTGTTTGATTTGATTTGAAATCTTTATTTCGAACATGCAATGAATACACACAAACAATAACAAAAGCAAAACACAACTCAATCTACATGTTCGAAAAGGAGTAGGAAGAAGTATACCCTTATTTAATCCTACCCCTTTTCCACTACTCAAATGAGTGTACTATTTTATAACATAAAAAGAAAGAAAAAAAAAATATATATATATATATGCAAAACAAAAAAACAAAAACTATATATGTAAAACATGAAAGAAATAAAATAAAAATGTAAACACCTGTGAATATCAAGTCCCTTCCTCATCCCTGTACCTTGTGAACATCATTTCCTTATACATCAGTTTGAATTGTCTCATGTTTGGACATTGCTTTAGCACCACATTTAGACTGTTCCACAGTTTCACTCCACATATCGAGATGCAGTGTCTTCTCATGGTAGTGCGTACATTTAGCACTTTTAAATTGTGTTCTCCCCTCAGATTATAACCCCCCTCCCTATCAAAGAACAATTCTTGAATGTTTTTTGGAAGTGCATGACTATTAAAAAGACTGAAATTGTAAAAGGAAAATATCAAACATTTTTTTTACCTGCATTCCTGAATACCACACATTTTCAACACTGAAATATGTATTTGTTCGTTCATTATTATCCTCTAGTGAAAATGTCAGCAACTGCAATATAGAAAGCTGTATTTAAAGGGCTATTCTACTGAAATCTACTCTTAGGTTGTAATTCCAAGTACATGTAATAATAATAGTAAAATATAATACAATTGTATTTGTATAGCACGTTTCATACAGAAACTGCAGTTCAAATTGCTTCACAACAGAAAAAAGACAGGAAAATTAGCACATAAAGTGCAGATATATAAAATCACAGTTTTTCACATTAGGATAAAAATAGACAATAATAAAAACATGTAACTGATATTGTAAACAGTTGCATAATAATAATGCGTCAGACCCAGGAGTGAAATCATTGAAAAGTCAGACAATATAGGGGGAACTTTGTCAGACATTAGTCCAATTTATTTTGCAAATCAGAAACACTTTGGATTTCTGTAGCTCATTCATTTGGAAACACTCAAATAACATGCAGTGTCAGCTATACAGTATATAATTGTATAATCCGCGTGTAAATGTACAATATAATTTATATAAAGGTGAAGAGGACTGGACCCAGGATGGAACCCTGTGGAACACCCTTTGTTATCTGTAAGAATACTGATTGGGCATTTTTCAATTATTCTGAAACCAGTCACAGGCTTTTCTACCCATACCAATGTTATATAATTTCTTAAGAGCAAAGGATGATCCACTGTATCAAATGCTTAGATAGATCTAGAAAAAGAGCAGCACAATGCTTCTTGTTATCTAATGCAGATATAATGTATTTGTAATTAATGTGACCTGCTGAAATAGTGCTGTGATTTGTTCTAAATCCAGATTGATGCAGATGTAAAACTGAATGAGTTGAAATAAATTATTTATTTAGTTAGTTCTCAATCAAGGATTCCATGATTTTAGACAAGCAATGTAGAATATTGGGCCTTATTGTTTAAGTAACTTATATCTTCACTCTTATGAATGTGGGTCACATTGGCTAATTTCCAAGCATAAGGGCACTCACCCGTTGAAATAGAAAAATTAAATACATGCGCTGACTGTTCTGAACTGTTCTGCAATAACTAGAGTGGAAAGGGATCAGATGGCGAAACTCGGCTGTTCTACACCCGCCTCATTCGCCTTATAAGGAGATGGTGGGCGTGTCTATATGCAAATTAATTTAGCGCGAACGCTTCTGAGTTTAAGAATGAGTGGGATTCAGCATGCAAATCTCCTGGGTGCGCAGAGATTCCGACGTTAAGAACGGCTTGATGAATGTGGCTGTGGCTTTTCTTATTGTTCTCTTAACAGACAGGTAAGCAAGAATATAAGAAAAATAATAAGAGAGTATTGTTGAATGAGGCCCATTTTCAATTGCAAATCAATTAGTAGGAGTGTATCCCACTGCTATACCTCTTCACCCTGAGACCTGTAGACATACAAACTTCTCTTGGGCATTTCCTGGTTGTTAAACAAGGTGAAAATGGCCAATAGAGAACGTTAAATACTTAATCTACAAAATAACACTGTTCTAACAGGACAGTAATGATGTAAGAGGGAGATTTGCAGATTTTATTTTTTATTTGCATACATTCATCAAATAGGCAGAGGTAAAGCATAGTCCAGGTTTGATCAACAAGAAAAATAAATGATGGAATAATGAGACAGGCCTCTGATAGCACATGGTCTTAAGAAGGTTTGGAAATGTGAAACATACTGTCAATTTTAACCATTTCCAGAGTCACTAAAGCCCTTCCTACATTGGTCACAGTGGTAGGGCTTCTCTCCTGTATGAATATGTTATTGTATCTTTAAACTGCCGGATGTACTGATGGTCTTCCCACATTGGTCACAGGGATAGTGCCTCTCTCATGATAAGCATTATATTTTCAGTAACATAATAAAACAATTGTAAAAGGCATATTTTACGTCTACAAGGCTTACAACTTGTGGGTATAAACAATTGACATATTCAAATAGGTGATCTTACGGTTATTTGGCTTAAAGATGCACCAAGGAGTTTTGTTTTCATTTATAATAACACAAGAGAGAAGAAAAACAGTAAATGTATTTAGCAGGCTCTGCAAACAAAACCCCCTTTCTCAGATACTGCATAGTGCACCTTTAAAATTATATTTCAAATGGAAGAAATGTTCCTTTAAAAAATCAATGAAACCATTGGCAAATAAAAAAAAACATGCAATAACCTCTTGAAATGTGTATTAAAAAATCATAATAAAGCTGCAATAATTATTTTCGGACAAGTAGAGGGCCGCAAGGAGCCATTGTAAACAAAGCATTGCCTCTCTTTCTCCCAAAACAAAAGCCTTGCTTTGTCTCACTAAAGTGATCATTGTATCATGTATAAACATAACCCCACCTTGCTGGTACAATTTTGTTGTAACTAGAGAACAAAATCAGAGAAAAATGCCAGTTTCACGGATGGATTACTAGATTTCAAATAAAATATATACAATGTTCTTTTAGGCATTTCCTGGTTGTTAAACATGAAAATGGCCAAGAGAACATTAAATATTTAATCTACAAACATAACACTGTTCAGACAGCACAATAGTGATGTAATTGGGAGATTATTTACAGGTTAAACTAATTTAAATGGATAGGTTTATACAATAGACAGAGGAATGTTTGATTTATGTCCAGTATGAATGCGCTGTTGAATATAAAAAGAAAAATTAAAGCAGATTTCTACTTAAGTTTCCAGAGTGAACAAAGGTCTTCCCACACTGGTCACAGGGATAGTGCTTCTCTCAAGAATGAATGTTCTGGTGTCTCATTAAGTGTCCAGATGTAATGAAGATCTTCCCACATTGGTCACATTGGCTTCTCTCCTGTATGAATACACTGGTGTTTCTTTAAGCTGACAAAGCGTCTGAAGCTCTTCCCACACTGGCCACAGGGATAGAACTTCTCTCCTGTATGAATGTTCTGGTGTGTCTTTAAGGTACTCAATCGGCTGAAGCTCTTTCCACACTGGTCACAATGGTACGGCTTCTCTCCTGTATGAATACGCTGGTGTGTCTTTAAGGTTCGAGACTCTCTGAAGCTCTTCCCACACTGGTCACAGTGGTAGGGCTTCTCTCCTGTATGAATACGTTGGTGTTTTTTTAAGGTTCCAGAGTGACTGAAGCCTTCCCCACATTGGTCACAGTGGTAGGGCTTCTCTCCTGTATGAATACGCTGGTGTATTTTTAAGTTTCCAGACTGATTGAAGCCTTCCCCACATTGGTCACAGTGGTAGGGCTTCTCTCCTGTATGAATACGCTGGTGTGTCTTTAAGTTTCCAGATGTACTGAAGCTCTTCCCACACTGGTCACAGTTATAGGGCTTCTCTCCTGTATGAATACGCTGGTGTCTCTTTAAGGGTCCAGACTGACTGAAGCTCTTCCCACATTGGTCACAGCAGTGAGGCCTTGACTCAGCCATTATTGTATTTGTTGTTGGAGAACAATTGTATCTGAAATAGAGAGAAACATTGCAATGAAGATTTCAGATTGGTAGAATCTGTAATTCCGTATTGTTTATATATTTAGTTTGTCTGATGTGTGGGTTAGGGTTTAGTAACATATTATAGTTTCTCCAGACCTCTCTTGGCAGAGCCTGAGGTGTGTCCAGCAATAGCAACACCTTCCTTATCCCAACTCAATTACAACCCACACATCAGAGAAACATGTGCAGTATGGGCAGTGCAGTATCAAGCAGGGCTCTTTTACATAGATGTCACTATTTTAAACAGATTACAGATTCTACCTTTGAAAGTGAATCTGCTCCATGGATGGGTATTGTAAACTGGTCAGCATTAGCTAAAATACGGTGCACAACCCAATGGACAGTTATCTGCAATTTGTCATTGTGGTTGTTACTGTACAAATATACCTTTACATATACATATATTGAAGAGAAATAAACAACATATTCAAAATATTAGACAGCATATTTAAACAGAAAAAAGGTGAGACTCTGCAATGCCAATCAACAATCAAATAAATAATTGTACTTACTGATGTTGTGGTGTCAAAAGACTGATATATGTTAGCAGAAGCAAGTTTGGATCCAGATGGTTTTCGTAGAAAGTCTTGTTCCAGTAGAGAATGTGTTCTGCCACAGAGAGGGGTTCAAGTCAACCAGCAGATTATCCAGTGTTTTTGGTTGAATGAGTACTTCAGTCTGGAAAACAGCCTGTTCTTATACAACTGAGCCAATAGTTGAGCAGTTAGCTGCTTTGAACCGATTGGCCAATCAGAATAGACACCCCATCCATCAAACACAAGGTGATAGGTCCTCTTATAATCATCTAGGAAGACAACTATTATGCTTTGTACAATCACTATGTATGTATACAGTATTTACAACTGCATATATTTTTATACTTTCATTATTTCAATCTTCTCTCTTACAAGATAATGGATGATCAGAATTTTGGATTTAGAACAAATCACACCACTATTTCAGCAGGTCACATTCATTACAAATTACATTATATCTGCATTAGATAACAAGAAGCATTGGGCTGCTCTTTTTGTAGATATATCTAAAGCATTTTATACAGTGGATCATCCTTTGCTCTTACAGAAATGATATACCATTGGTATGGATAGAAAAGCCTGTGACTGGTACAACTGGGCAAGATGTGGTCAAGTATATACACTAATTAGAATGAAATAACAATACAGTGGGATGGGATAATTTAGCAGGGCTGTGCAATTGGGCAGTTATGTGCAAAGAGTATGAACAGCAAAGTATGAACAAGTATTCATCAAATAGTACAACCATCTCTTGTGCATTTCCTGGTTGTTAAACAAGGTGAAAATGGCCAAGAGAACATTACATACTTAATCTATTAACATAATACTGTTCTGACAATATTGATGTAATTAAGTTTGCAGATTTTATTTTGTAATGCATAGGTTTATACAATAGTATATAGTATAGTATAGTGTAAGTGTATTTCTGTCCAGTATGAATGCGCTGTTGAGTATATAGATTCATGAACGCTTTTGATATTGCAGTTGCTGACATTTTCACTAGAGGACAGCACATAAATGCAGTCCATTTAACTTTTACCATGAGTACTTCAGTAAACAGCCCTGTTATCATACAATAGAGCCAATAGTTGAGCAGTTAGCTGCTTGGAACTGATTGGCCAATCAGAAGAATAATAGACTCCCCATCCATCAAACACATGGTGATATTTCCTCCTCCAATCACCTTGGAAGACAACTATTAGGCTACACTTTGTACAATCACTATGCATCACTGCACTATCTGCATATATTTGAGTTTAATTTGTACATATTTCACTTCAAATATATAAATATTCTCTCTCTTACAATATACTGGTTGAGCTAATCAGAGGCAAATTGAAGTTCAATGTTAAGCTATTGCCCATCAGAGGTATTAACCCTAACCCTAACGAACAAGCAAAAAAAAATAAACCATGTGGGGCTAGACTGCATTACCAGGGAAGTTAGTGTAGAGTTATGTGTAAAAAGAGGAAATTGTCAAAAAATAAACAGGCAAATTATTGATAAACCACCACTACACACAACCCAAATCAAAATAGTTATACAACAGTCAAATGTACCTACTCTCAGCAAGCTAAGTGACTCAAAGCACAATGAAACAAGATGGCAACTTTTTATTGTAGTTGGTTCATGGTACAAATTCAATGTAACTATCAATAACCTATAGATATTTTTGGATCTCGATAGCTAATTGTATCATTAGCGCCCTGATGTTCCTCATCAGCCTCTAGATACCAAAGCAGACAGGTCCAAAACCATAGTTTAGGTTGTACCAAACTTGTAGCCATATTGTAAGAAAGAGAACTACACAAGATTCTGTGCAAAGCCATCTATTTCTTAGCCCAGGGCTACATTTGTGAATGTTATTGTTAATCCTGCATTGGGTCTAATCCTGCTTTAGAGCAAGTATTGCTAGCTCAAGGCTAAAGTCAGGATTATCCCATTTTAGAATGTGCCAGTGAGAAATCTCTAACAGAAAAGTATCATGGTATTTATGTCAATAAAAAAAATGATGTAAACGCCATATTACCATCAGTATCATGGTTTAAATGGGATTATACAGTGGTATTATTTAACTACAAAAGTGGTACCAAGGTGATACATGACTGTTACTGTTATAATGTGGGTTATTTTCCTCTTTTTACACATAACTCTACATTAACTTCCCTATTAGTGCAGTTTAGCCCCACATGGTTTATTTTCTTTGATTGTTCATTCATTGTTTATTTAAGTTATGTATATTACATCCAGTTGACTTCACCCCTCCTTCATTGTGGTCTGCATGTAGGCCTTGTATGAACACAGCAGAAGAAAGGTCAGAGCAGAGTCATGGACCTGCTGTCTACAACACCCGTTCTACATCTCATCCTGCTGAACATCTCAAACACTTCCACTGTTGCCATCAAACTGAACACAGGGGGAGGTGGGCTAGCTCGTTTTAAGGCTGCTAGCCAGCCTCTGAGGGCTAGTTTACGTTTGAAAGGCAATGAGTTGTAAATTAAATCAAATGTATTTGTAAAGCCCAAGATCACAAGGTAATGCCCCCATGGGCTGAACAAGTCTTCTTTAATTAAACAAGTCAAGAAAAACCATCACAATCAATCAAGAACAAAAAACACCATAAATCCAAATATGCAACACTCCCAGACAAAATTACCCTTTAAATACACTTTTTGATATTGCAATTACTGACATTTTCACTAGAGCACATAATAATGAATGGAAACCCCCATAAGAGACTTCACTTTGGATAAAAGCGCTACATACATCCAGAGTACTTCAGTCTGGAAAACAGCCCTGTTCTCATACAAGCCATTCGAGCCAATAGTTGAGCAGTTAACTGATTTGAACTGATTGGCCAATCAGAATAGACACCCCATCCAACACAAGATGATATTTCCTCCTCCAATCCTCTTGGAAGACCATTATTAGGCTACACTTTGTACACTCACTATGCATCACTGCAATATCTGCATATATTTTACTTTAATTCTTCACATATTTTACTTTAAATATAGCAATCTTCTCTCTCTTGCAATACACTGGGTAAGCTAATCAGAGGCAAATTAAATCATTACGTAAGTCGAACACTGTTGAGAGGTTTGATGGGGACATGTTCAATCACATGTATTTCCTTCTAAAAACACAACAATACTGATGCCATACCAGAGCCAATGGCCCGAGCATAACGTAATAAGCATTTGTATAGCAGTGGGATACACTCCTCTTAATTTATTTGCAATTGAAAAGTTAATGGGAGCAGACTGGAGCACCCTACAGATGGTCTAATGGCTGAAATTGTGGTAGTATTGTTCTCACTGAAAAGCTACCAAATACCTCTGATGGGCAATAGCTTAACGTTACGCCCCAATTTACATGACAGTCTGCCACCTTTCCTTCCAATGATCGGTGCCACGCCCCTACTCTGCCTCTGAATGGCCCCAGGTGGGATGACAATAGGGAACATATCACGTCCTGTATTGATTCTAAACGGAACTCAAGATGTAATTGTCAAAGACGGGACAATTCTGTATTTTATGAGAGTCTTGTAGGCACTAGTTCTTGTCTAATATTAGTTGTACTTTAAATAACAAAAGTGTAGTTTACTGTTTGTTTCTCACTTGCAAATTTGTTGTTGTATTTGGACTATTGTTTGATTTGATTTGAAATCTTTATTTCGAACATGCAATGAATACACACAAACAATAACAAAAGCAAAACACAACTCAATCTACATGTTCGAAAAGGAGTAGGAAGAAGTATACCCTTATTTAATCCTACCCCTTTTCCACTACTCAAATGAGTGTACTATTTTATAACATAAAAAGAAAGAAAAAAAAAATATATATATATATATGCAAAACAAAAAAACAAAAACTATATATGTAAAACATGAAAGAAATAAAATAAAAATGTAAACACCTGTGAATATCAAGTCCCTTCCTCATCCCTGTACCTTGTGAACATCATTTCCTTATACATCAGTTTGAATTGTCTCATGTTTGGACATTGCTTTAGCACCACATTTAGACTGTTCCACAGTTTCACTCCACATATCGAGATGCAGTGTCTTCTCATGGTAGTGCGTACATTTAGCACTTTTAAATTGTGTTCTCCCCTCAGATTATAACCCCCCTCCCTATCAAAGAACAATTCTTGAATGTTTTTTGGAAGTGCATGACTATTAAAAAGACTGAAATTGTAAAAGGAAAATATCAAACATTTTTTTTACCTGCATTCCTGAATACCACACATTTTCAACACTGAAATATGTATTTGTTCGTTCATTATTATCCTCTAGTGAAAATGTCAGCAACTGCAATATAGAAAGCTGTATTTAAAGGGCTATTCTACTGAAATCTACTCTTAGGTTGTAATTCCAAGTACATGTAATAATAATAGTAAAATATAATACAATTGTATTTGTATAGCACGTTTCATACAGAAACTGCAGTTCAAATTGCTTCACAACAGAAAAAAGACAGGAAAATTAGCACATAAAGTGCAGATATATAAAATCACAGTTTTTCACATTAGGATAAAAATAGACAATAATAAAAACATGTAACTGATATTGTAAACAGTTGCATAATAATAATGCGTCAGACCCAGGAGTGAAATCATTGAAAAGTCAGACAATATAGGGGGAACTTTGTCAGACATTAGTCCAATTTATTTTGCAAATCAGAAACACTTTGGATTTCTGTAGCTCATTCATTTGGAAACACTCAAATAACATGCAGTGTCAGCTATACAGTATATAATTGTATAATCCGCGTGTAAATGTACAATATAATTTATATAAAGGTGAAGAGGACTGGACCCAGGATGGAACCCTGTGGAACACCCTTTGTTATCTGTAAGAATACTGATTGGGCATTTTTCAATTATTCTGAAACCAGTCACAGGCTTTTCTACCCATACCAATGTTATATAATTTCTTAAGAGCAAAGGATGATCCACTGTATCAAATGCTTAGATAGATCTAGAAAAAGAGCAGCACAATGCTTCTTGTTATCTAATGCAGATATAATGTATTTGTAATTAATGTGACCTGCTGAAATAGTGCTGTGATTTGTTCTAAATCCAGATTGATGCAGATGTAAAACTGAATGAGTTGAAATAAATTATTTATTTAGTTAGTTCTCAATCAAGGATTCCATGATTTTAGACAAGCAATGTAGAATATTGGGCCTTATTGTTTAAGTAACTTATATCTTCACTCTTATGAATGTGGGTCACATTGGCTAATTTCCAAGCATAAGGGCACTCACCCGTTGAAATAGAAAAATTAAATACATGCGCTGACTGTTCTGAACTGTTCTGCAATAACTAGAGTGGAAAGGGATCAGATGGCGAAACTCGGCTGTTCTACACCCGCCTCATTCGCCTTATAAGGAGATGGTGGGCGTGTCTATATGCAAATTAATTTAGCGCGAACGCTTCTGAGTTTAAGAATGAGTGGGATTCAGCATGCAAATCTCCTGGGTGCGCAGAGATTCCGACGTTAAGAACGGCTTGATGAATGTGGCTGTGGCTTTTCTTATTGTTCTCTTAACAGACAGGTAAGCAAGAATATAAGAAAAATAATAAGAGAGTATTGTTGAATGAGGCCCATTTTCAATTGCAAATCAATTAGTAGGAGTGTATCCCACTGCTATACCTCTTCACCCTGAGACCTGTAGACATACAAACTTCTCTTGGGCATTTCCTGGTTGTTAAACAAGGTGAAAATGGCCAATAGAGAACGTTAAATACTTAATCTACAAAATAACACTGTTCTAACAGGACAGTAATGATGTAAGAGGGAGATTTGCAGATTTTATTTTTTATTTGCATACATTCATCAAATAGGCAGAGGTAAAGCATAGTCCAGGTTTGATCAACAAGAAAAATAAATGATGGAATAATGAGACAGGCCTCTGATAGCACATGGTCTTAAGAAGGTTTGGAAATGTGAAACATACTGTCAATTTTAACCATTTCCAGAGTCACTAAAGCCCTTCCTACATTGGTCACAGTGGTAGGGCTTCTCTCCTGTATGAATATGTTATTGTATCTTTAAACTGCCGGATGTACTGATGGTCTTCCCACATTGGTCACAGGGATAGTGCCTCTCTCATGATAAGCATTATATTTTCAGTAACATAATAAAACAATTGTAAAAGGCATATTTTACGTCTACAAGGCTTACAACTTGTGGGTATAAACAATTGACATATTCAAATAGGTGATCTTACGGTTATTTGGCTTAAAGATGCACCAAGGAGTTTTGTTTTCATTTATAATAACACAAGAGAGAAGAAAAACAGTAAATGTATTTAGCAGGCTCTGCAAACAAAACCCCCTTTCTCAGATACTGCATAGTGCACCTTTAAAATTATATTTCAAATGGAAGAAATGTTCCTTTAAAAAATCAATGAAACCATTGGCAAATAAAAAAAAACATGCAATAACCTCTTGAAATGTGTATTAAAAAATCATAATAAAGCTGCAATAATTATTTTCGGACAAGTAGAGGGCCGCAAGGAGCCATTGTAAACAAAGCATTGCCTCTCTTTCTCCCAAAACAAAAGCCTTGCTTTGTCTCACTAAAGTGATCATTGTATCATGTATAAACATAACCCCACCTTGCTGGTACAATTTTGTTGTAACTAGAGAACAAAATCAGAGAAAAATGCCAGTTTCACGGATGGATTACTAGATTTCAAATAAAATATATACAATGTTCTTTTAGGCATTTCCTGGTTGTTAAACATGAAAATGGCCAAGAGAACATTAAATATTTAATCTACAAACATAACACTGTTCAGACAGCACAATAGTGATGTAATTGGGAGATTATTTACAGGTTAAACTAATTTAAATGGATAGGTTTATACAATAGACAGAGGAATGTTTGATTTATGTCCAGTATGAATGCGCTGTTGAATATAAAAAGAAAAATTAAAGCAGATTTCTACTTAAGTTTCCAGAGTGAACAAAGGTCTTCCCACACTGGTCACAGGGATAGTGCTTCTCTCAAGAATGAATGTTCTGGTGTCTCATTAAGTGTCCAGATGTAATGAAGATCTTCCCACATTGGTCACATTGGCTTCTCTCCTGTATGAATACACTGGTGTTTCTTTAAGCTGACAAAGCGTCTGAAGCTCTTCCCACACTGGCCACAGGGATAGAACTTCTCTCCTGTATGAATGTTCTGGTGTGTCTTTAAGGTACTCAATCGGCTGAAGCTCTTTCCACACTGGTCACAATGGTACGGCTTCTCTCCTGTATGAATACGCTGGTGTGTCTTTAAGGTTCGAGACTCTCTGAAGCTCTTCCCACACTGGTCACAGTGGTAGGGCTTCTCTCCTGTATGAATACGTTGGTGTTTTTTTAAGGTTCCAGAGTGACTGAAGCCTTCCCCACATTGGTCACAGTGGTAGGGCTTCTCTCCTGTATGAATACGCTGGTGTATTTTTAAGTTTCCAGACTGATTGAAGCCTTCCCCACATTGGTCACAGTGGTAGGGCTTCTCTCCTGTATGAATACGCTGGTGTGTCTTTAAGTTTCCAGATGTACTGAAGCTCTTCCCACACTGGTCACAGTTATAGGGCTTCTCTCCTGTATGAATACGCTGGTGTCTCTTTAAGGGTCCAGACTGACTGAAGCTCTTCCCACATTGGTCACAGCAGTGAGGCCTTGACTCAGCCATTATTGTATTTGTTGTTGGAGAACAATTGTATCTGAAATAGAGAGAAACATTGCAATGAAGATTTCAGATTGGTAGAATCTGTAATTCCGTATTGTTTATATATTTAGTTTGTCTGATGTGTGGGTTAGGGTTTAGTAACATATTATAGTTTCTCCAGACCTCTCTTGGCAGAGCCTGAGGTGTGTCCAGCAATAGCAACACCTTCCTTATCCCAACTCAATTACAACCCACACATCAGAGAAACATGTGCAGTATGGGCAGTGCAGTATCAAGCAGGGCTCTTTTACATAGATGTCACTATTTTAAACAGATTACAGATTCTACCTTTGAAAGTGAATCTGCTCCATGGATGGGTATTGTAAACTGGTCAGCATTAGCTAAAATACGGTGCACAACCCAATGGACAGTTATCTGCAATTTGTCATTGTGGTTGTTACTGTACAAATATACCTTTACATATACATATATTGAAGAGAAATAAACAACATATTCAAAATATTAGACAGCATATTTAAACAGAAAAAAGGTGAGACTCTGCAATGCCAATCAACAATCAAATAAATAATTGTACTTACTGATGTTGTGGTGTCAAAAGACTGATATATGTTAGCAGAAGCAAGTTTGGATCCAGATGGTTTTCGTAGAAAGTCTTGTTCCAGTAGAGAATGTGTTCTGCCACAGAGAGGGGTTCAAGTCAACCAGCAGATTATCCAGTGTTTTTGGTTGAATGAGTACTTCAGTCTGGAAAACAGCCTGTTCTTATACAACTGAGCCAATAGTTGAGCAGTTAGCTGCTTTGAACCGATTGGCCAATCAGAATAGACACCCCATCCATCAAACACAAGGTGATAGGTCCTCTTATAATCATCTAGGAAGACAACTATTATGCTTTGTACAATCACTATGTATGTATACAGTATTTACAACTGCATATATTTTTATACTTTCATTATTTCAATCTTCTCTCTTACAAGATAATGGATGATCAGAATTTTGGATTTAGAACAAATCACACCACTATTTCAGCAGGTCACATTCATTACAAATTACATTATATCTGCATTAGATAACAAGAAGCATTGGGCTGCTCTTTTTGTAGATATATCTAAAGCATTTTATACAGTGGATCATCCTTTGCTCTTACAGAAATGATATACCATTGGTATGGATAGAAAAGCCTGTGACTGGTACAACTGGGCAAGATGTGGTCAAGTATATACACTAATTAGAATGAAATAACAATACAGTGGGATGGGATAATTTAGCAGGGCTGTGCAATTGGGCAGTTATGTGCAAAGAGTATGAACAGCAAAGTATGAACAAGTATTCATCAAATAGTACAACCATCTCTTGTGCATTTCCTGGTTGTTAAACAAGGTGAAAATGGCCAAGAGAACATTACATACTTAATCTATTAACATAATACTGTTCTGACAATATTGATGTAATTAAGTTTGCAGATTTTATTTTGTAATGCATAGGTTTATACAATAGTATATAGTATAGTATAGTGTAAGTGTATTTCTGTCCAGTATGAATGCGCTGTTGAGTATATAGATTCATGAACGCTTTTGATATTGCAGTTGCTGACATTTTCACTAGAGGACAGCACATAAATGCAGTCCATTTAACTTTTACCATGAGTACTTCAGTAAACAGCCCTGTTATCATACAATAGAGCCAATAGTTGAGCAGTTAGCTGCTTGGAACTGATTGGCCAATCAGAAGAATAATAGACTCCCCATCCATCAAACACATGGTGATATTTCCTCCTCCAATCACCTTGGAAGACAACTATTAGGCTACACTTTGTACAATCACTATGCATCACTGCACTATCTGCATATATTTGAGTTTAATTTGTACATATTTCACTTCAAATATATAAATATTCTCTCTCTTACAATATACTGGTTGAGCTAATCAGAGGCAAATTGAAGTTCAATGTTAAGCTATTGCCCATCAGAGGTATTAACCCTAACCCTAACGAACAAGCAAAAAAAAATAAACCATGTGGGGCTAGACTGCATTACCAGGGAAGTTAGTGTAGAGTTATGTGTAAAAAGAGGAAATTGTCAAAAAATAAACAGGCAAATTATTGATAAACCACCACTACACACAACCCAAATCAAAATAGTTATACAACAGTCAAATGTACCTACTCTCAGCAAGCTAAGTGACTCAAAGCACAATGAAACAAGATGGCAACTTTTTATTGTAGTTGGTTCATGGTACAAATTCAATGTAACTATCAATAACCTATAGATATTTTTGGATCTCGATAGCTAATTGTATCATTAGCGCCCTGATGTTCCTCATCAGCCTCTAGATACCAAAGCAGACAGGTCCAAAACCATAGTTTAGGTTGTACCAAACTTGTAGCCATATTGTAAGAAAGAGAACTACACAAGATTCTGTGCAAAGCCATCTATTTCTTAGCCCAGGGCTACATTTGTGAATGTTATTGTTAATCCTGCATTGGGTCTAATCCTGCTTTAGAGCAAGTATTGCTAGCTCAAGGCTAAAGTCAGGATTATCCCATTTTAGAATGTGCCAGTGAGAAATCTCTAACAGAAAAGTATCATGGTATTTATGTCAATAAAAAAAATGATGTAAACGCCATATTACCATCAGTATCATGGTTTAAATGGGATTATACAGTGGTATTATTTAACTACAAAAGTGGTACCAAGGTGATACATGACTGTTACTGTTATAATGTGGGTTATTTTCCTCTTTTTACACATAACTCTACATTAACTTCCCTATTAGTGCAGTTTAGCCCCACATGGTTTATTTTCTTTGATTGTTCATTCATTGTTTATTTAAGTTATGTATATTACATCCAGTTGACTTCACCCCTCCTTCATTATGGTCTGCATTTAGGCCTTGTATGAACACAGCAGAAGAAAGGTCAGAGCAGAGTCATGGACCTGCTGTCTACAACACCCGTTCTACATCTCATCCTGCTGAACATCTCAAACACTTCCACTGTTGCCATCAAACTGAACACAGGGGGAGGTGGGCTAGCTCGTTTTAAGGCTGCTAGCCAGCCTCTGAGGGCTAGTTTACGTTTGAAAGGCAATGAGTTGTAAATTAAATCAAATGTATTTGTAAAGCCCAAGATCACAAGGTAATGCCCCCATGGGCTGAACAAGTCTTCTTTAATTAAACAAGTCAAGAAAAACCATCACAATCAATCAAGAACAAAAAACACCATAAATCCAAATATGCAACACTCCCAGACAAAATTACCCTTTAAATACACTTTTTGATATTGCAATTACTGACATTTTCACTAGAGCACATAATAATGAATGGAAACCCCCATAAGAGACTTCACTTTGGATAAAAGCGCTACATACATCCAGAGTACTTCAGTCTGGAAAACAGCCCTGTTCTCATACAAGCCATTCGAGCCAATAGTTGAGCAGTTAACTGATTTGAACTGATTGGCCAATCAGAATAGACACCCCATCCAACACAAGATGATATTTCCTCCTCCAATCCTCTTGGAAGACCATTATTAGGCTACACTTTGTACACTCACTATGCATCACTGCAATATCTGCATATATTTTACTTTAATTCTTCACATATTTTACTTTAAATATAGCAATCTTCTCTCTCTTGCAATACACTGGGTAAGCTAATCAGAGGCAAATTAAATCATTACGTAAGTCGAACACTGTTGAGAGGTTTGATGGGGACATGTTCAATCACATGTATTTCCTTCTAAAAACACAACAATACTGATGCCATACCAGAGCCAATGGCCCGAGCATAACGTAATAAGCATTTGTATAGCAGTGGGATACACTCCTCTTAATTTATTTGCAATTGAAAAGTTAATGGGAGCAGACTGGAGCACCCTACAGATGGTCTAATGGCTGAAATTGTGGTAGTATTGTTCTCACTGAAAAGCTACCAAATACCTCTGATGGGCAATAGCTTAACGTTACGCCCCAATTTACATGACAGTCTGCCACCTTTCCTTCCAATGATCGGTGCCACGCCCCTACTCTGCCTCTGAATGGCCCCAGGTGGGATGACAATAGGGAACATATCACGTCCTGTATTGATTCTAAACGGAACTCAAGATGTAATTGTCAAAGACGGGACAATTCTGTATTTTATGAGAGTCTTGTAGGCACTAGTTCTTGTCTAATATTAGTTGTACTTTAAATAACAAAAGTGTAGTTTACTGTTTGTTTCTCACTTGCAAATTTGTTGTTGTATTTGGACTATTGTTTGATTTGATTTGAAATCTTTATTTCGAACATGCAATGAATACACACAAACAATAACAAAAGCAAAACACAACTCAATCTACATGTTCGAAAAGGAGTAGGAAGAAGTATACCCTTATTTAATCCTACCCCTTTTCCACTACTCAAATGAGTGTACTATTTTATAACATAAAAAGAAAGAAAAAAAAAATATATATATATATATGCAAAACAAAAAAACAAAAACTATATATGTAAAACATGAAAGAAATAAAATAAAAATGTAAACACCTGTGAATATCAAGTCCCTTCCTCATCCCTGTACCTTGTGAACATCATTTCCTTATACATCAGTTTGAATTGTCTCATGTTTGGACATTGCTTTAGCACCACATTTAGACTGTTCCACAGTTTCACTCCACATATCGAGATGCAGTGTCTTCTCATGGTAGTGCGTACATTTAGCACTTTTAAATTGTGTTCTCCCCTCAGATTATAACCCCCCTCCCTATCAAAGAACAATTCTTGAATGTTTTTTGGAAGTGCATGACTATTAAAAAGACTGAAATTGTAAAAGGAAAATATCAAACGTTTTTTTTACCTGCATTCCTGAATACCACACATTTTCAACACTGAAATATGTATTTGTTCGTTCATTATTATCCTCTAGTGAAAATGTCAGCAACTGCAATATAGAAAGCTGTATTTAAAGGGCTATTCTACTGAAATCTACTCTTAGGTTGTAATTCCAAGTACATGTAATAATAATAGTAAAATATAATACAATTGTATTTGTATAGCACGTTTCATACAGAAACTGCAGTTCAAATTGCTTCACAACAGAAAAAAGACAGGAAAATTAGCACATAAAGTGCAGATATATAAAATCACAGTTTTTCACATTAGGATAAAAATAGACAATAATAAAAACATGTAACTGATATTGTAAACAGTTGCATAATAATAATGCGTCAGACCCAGGAGTGAAATCATTGAAAAGTCAGACAATATAGGGGGAACTTTGTCAGACATTAGTCCAATTTATTTTGCAAATCAGAAACACTTTGGATTTCTGTAGCTCATTCATTTGGAAACACTCAAATAACATGCAGTGTCAGCTATACAGTATATAATTGTATAATCCGCGTGTAAATGTACAATATAATTTATATAAAGGTGAAGAGGACTGGACCCAGGATGGAACCCTGTGGAACACCCTTTGTTATCTGTAAGAATACTGATTGGGCATTTTTCAATTATTCTGAAACCAGTCACAGGCTTTTCTACCCATACCAATGTTATATAATTTCTTAAGAGCAAAGGATGATCCACTGTATCAAATGCTTAGATAGATCTAGAAAAAGAGCAGCACAATGCTTCTTGTTATCTAATGCAGATATAATGTATTTGTAATTAATGTGACCTGCTGAAATAGTGCTGTGATTTGTTCTAAATCCAGATTGATGCAGATGTAAAACTGAATGAGTTGAAATAAATTATTTATTTAGTTAGTTCTCAATCAAGGATTCCATGATTTTAGACAAGCAATGTAGAATATTGGGCCTTATTGTTTAAGTAACTTATATCTTCACTCTTATGAATGTGGGTCACATTGGCTAATTTCCAAGCATAAGGGCACTCACCCGTTGAAATAGAAAAATTAAATACATGCGCTGACTGTTCTGAACTGTTCTGCAATAACTAGAGTGGAAAGGGATCAGATGGCGAAACTCGGCTGTTCTACACCCGCCTCATTCGCCTTATAAGGAGATGGTGGGCGTGTCTATATGCAAATTAATTTAGCGCGAACGCTTCTGAGTTTAAGAATGAGTGGGATTCAGCATGCAAATCTCCTGGGTGCGCAGAGATTCCGACGTTAAGAACGGCTTGATGAATGTGGCTGTGGCTTTTCTTATTGTTCTCTTAACAGACAGGTAAGCAAGAATATAAGAAAAATAATAAGAGAGTATTGTTGAATGAGGCCCATTTTCAATTGCAAATCAATTAGTAGGAGTGTATCCCACTGCTATACAAATGCTTATTACGTTATGCCCGGGCCATTGGCATCAGTGTTGTTGTGTTTTATTTGTAAATTGATCTGTGGGTAGACATATAGCCAGGTAAATTAAGTTTGGGCAGCATTGAGTTAGAGGAAGGGAAGTTCAAGTTCTTTATAAAAGTTCTTTATTTGTCAAATATACAACAATACAGGTACATTGCAACAGTGCACAATTAAGAAACAATGCATACAAGAATGGTAACAATAAGTAATACTAGTAAGATCAAATAAAATATGAAATGAGGTAAGATAAAATAAAATAGTCAATGTTTACAGAATGTGTCTTGCGTATAAGTGTATGTGCATATAAAGGTGAAGTGCAGGGTTTGTGTGTGTGTGTTCAAGAGTTTTTTTATCAGGTGTGTGTGTTCAAGAGTCTTTAATAGGGATATCTCCTGTTCTTGTCCTTGTTCAGGAGTCTTGTGGCTTGTGGGAAAAAACTGCCCCTGAACCTACTGGTTCTTGTGCGGATGTTCCGGTTTCTCCGCTAGTGAAAAAAACTTAAAAAAAATCATATTCATGCATGGATCAAATAAAGTACATAAAACCATCTCTTGCGCATTTTCTGGTTAGTTAAACAAGGTAAAAAACAAATGCTTATTACAAAGCATTGCCTCTCTTTTTCCCAAAACAAAAGCCTTGATTTGTCTCACTAAAGTGATCATTGTATCATGTATAAACATAACCCTACCAATAGTGTTGTAACTAGAGAACAAAACCAGTGAAAAATGCCAGTTTCATGGATGGATTACTAGATTTCAAATAACGTATATACAATGTTCTTTTAGGCATTTCCTAGTTGTTAAACATGAAAATGGCCAAGAGAACATTAAACATTTAATATACAAACATAACACTGTTCTGACAGCACAATAGTGATGTAATTGGGAGATTATTTACAGATAAAAACGTTTAAATGCATAGGTTTATACAATAGACAGAAGAATGTTTGATTTATGTCCAATATGAATGCGCTGTTGAGTATGTAAGTGTTTTTAAGGAGATTTCTACTTATTTTTTGTGTTTGACACCTGTATGAATACGCTGGTGATTCTTTAAGTTTCCAGAGTGAACAAAGCTCTTCCCACACTGGTCACAGGGATAGCGCCTCTCTCAAGAATGTCCAGATGTACTGAAGCTCTTCCCACATTGGTCACATTGGCTTCTCTCCTGTATGAATACGCTCGTGTCTTTTTAAGCTGCCAGACTGACTGAAGCTCTTCCCACACTGGTCACAGGGATAGAACTTCTCTCCTGTATGAATGTTCTGGTGTGTCTTTAGGGTACTAAATTTTCTGAAGCTCTTCCCACACTGGTCACAGTGATAGGGCTTCTCTCCTGTATGAATACGCTGGTGTGACTTTAAGTCTCCAGACTGACTGAAGCCTTCCCCACATTGGTCACAGTGGTAGGGCTTCTCTCCTGTATGAATACGCTGGTGTATTTTTAAGCTTCCAGGGTGACTGAAGCCTTCCCCACATTGGTCACAGTGGTAGGGCTTCTCTCCTGTATGAATACGCTGGTGTATTTTTAAGCTTCCAGGGTGACTGAAGCCTTCCCCACATTGGTCACAGTGATAGGGCTTCTCTCCTGTATGAATACGCTGGTGTGACTTTAAGGTTCCAGACTGACTGAAGCCTTCCCCACATTGGTCACAGTGGTAGGGCTTCTCTCCTGTATGAATACGCTGGTGTCTCTTTAAGGTTCCATACCGACTGAAGCTCTTCCCACATTGGTCACAGCAGTGAGGCCTTGACTCAGCCATTATTGTATTTGTTGTTGGGGAACAATTGTATCTGAAATAGAGAGAAACATTGCAATGAAGATTTCAGATTGGTAGAATCTGTAATTCCGTATTGTTTATATATTTAGTTTGTCTGATGTGTGGGTTAGGGTTTAGTAACATATTATAGTTTCTCCAGACCTCTCTTGGCAGAGCCTGAGGTGTGTCCAGCAATAGCAACACCTTCCTTATCCCCACTCAATTACAACCCACACATCAGAGAAACATGTGCAGTATGGGCAGTGCAGTATCAAGCAGGGCTCTTTTACCTAGAGGTCACTGTTTGGTGGCATTACAGATTCTACCTTTGAAAGTGAATCTGCTCCATGGATGGGTATTGAAAACTGGTCAGCATTAGCTAAAATACGGTGCACAACCCAATGGACAGTGTAAAGGCCGAATGAGTGTTTTTTGTTATTGATTATTATTATTAGTATTAGTATTATTATTATTATCATTATTATCATTATTATTATCAATAGAAGGTTACAATTTATGGGAATGTAATGATTTATGGGAATGTAATGATTGAGGGGAATGTTATGATTCTGTGTAGCCTGTTGGGTGGACTCTGTTGCGCTGGGAGTGGATCACCGGCACCTGTCAGGTGATCGGCCATGGCGCGGCAGAGATCATTAAATAGGTGATAGGAATCACCTGTTGGGCGGTAGCCGATGGGGAAAAGCATATGATTTTCTTACCGCTTCAGCGCTTCAGGACGCTTTCGGAAACTGTTTAGATTACACTTTAAGCAATTAGACCAGGTTATATGACGTTTTAGGATCACTGTGATCAACCCTCCCATGTAACCTACTTATTCTAATTAAATCGGGTCACCACATCGGTGTCTGATAACGGAGCTTAATGTGTGGAAAACTATTTCTTTGGACGTTGAGCGCGTATGGATTCACTCCCCGTCTACACCAAGAAGCGGCATTCTGGCATGTTGCCGCTACATTAAGTAAGAAAATCGCGTTTATTGAACCCCAACCAGCTTCAATAAAGTGAAAGAGGACTCGCGCAGCCAATTGACGCGACCCAAGGCAGAGGCGCGCGTCAATAAGCACAACACCAGAGGAGGACTCGCAAGAGGACTGACAACAAGGGGCCAGCATTGTTGTGAGAGACAATCAAAGATCAGCGATCAGCAGGAAGGAATCGATCCACATCAGCACAGTGAATGATCACAGCCCGAGGACATCGCTGCCTGTGATCAGCTACAGGATCGATCAACGAAAGCATCACCACCAAGAGGGGAGGATCTTCCCTCCCGGCTCGAGGACATCAAAGGGAACGTGCGTGAGTAGAATGTATGAATGGAATAGACACTACCACGTACGTGGCGCGCGCAAACGGCGCTGTGGAATATAAGCCAAATTATAAAACTGTCTTAAGAACTGGTGGATAAATATAGACAAGATGTCGGATATTGAAACAGAGAATATGGATTTGACACAAGCGGATATTGAGCTGAAACAACTAATGGCATCACGTAAAGCCAGGCTTGCAGCATGCACCCGCAAGAAAAATGAGATTATTCTGATGATGAAATCAAATGATGAACAAGGAGTAAGAACGGACATGGCACTGTTCAATAAGACACTCAGTGCTTTTAAGTCAGCAATTGAGTCTGTACAGCCGTATTTACAGGAAAGCGATGAGGATGAAACACAACGGTATAAACCAAGAATAGATGAATTCAATGCATTTATTAATGTGATGGAAAAATGGTTGATGGAAGGGAATAAGGAAAGGCAAACTCCAGCCCAAAGTCCAACTGGGTCTGGGATCCAAGAGTCTCCAGTAGAGACTCAAGATGAGCTGGAAAGGGACCTTCAGGCTACAATAGGCCCAGAGGATAGCGTTTCCAGGGCCCCATCAAGATCATCCAAATCATCCAAATCATCAAGTAAAAGCCAATCATCCAGGTTATCTGCCGCCCGTCGAAGGGCTGAAAACGAGAGGGCCACCATTCTGGCAAAGGCCGCTGCACTTTCAGCCAGACAAGCCATAAGCCTAAAGGAGGCTGAATTAGAGGTTGAAACAAATCTAAATAAAGCTAAAGCCATAGCTGAATTAAGTCTGCAGGCTAGCCTAAAGGAGGCTGAATTAGAGGTTGAAACAAATCTAAATAAAGCTAAAGCCATAGCTGAATTAAGTCTGCAGGAGGCTAAAGCCAAGGCTAAATTAAAGGCTGAGAAGGATAAACTCGACTTTGACACAGACATGGCTGTATCAGCGGCCAAACTCAAGATACTGGATGAGTATGAGACATTATCACAAACCAACTCATCTAGAACCACGAGGTATCCATCACAAATTAACCAGCCACCCTCTCAAGAGGACGGATATGTGTACAAGATGCAACCTAGAGATGGTATGAATGATTATGTTGACCAAGCACATGCTCTAGACACCTCAGAAGGACTACCGATATTGCAATCCACGGTAGAATATGCATCCATAAATGCTGTTCCAAAAACCCCTGTGCAAAGACAGCTCTTGGACCAGTATGCATGGGCGCACACACCACAACAACAACAACAACAACATCAGCAACAACAACAGCATCAACAACAGCAGCAGCAACAACAGCAACCACAACAACATCAGCAACAACAACAGCATCAACAACAGCAGCAGCAACAACAGCAACCACAACAACAACAACAACATCAGCAACAACAACAACAACAACAGCAGCAACAGCAGCAACAACAGCAGCAACCACAACAACAACAACATCAGCAACAACAACAACAACAACAACAGCAGCAACCACAACAACAACAACAACAACAACAACAGCAACAACAACAACAACAACAACAGCATCAACAACAGCAACAACCACAACAGCATCAACAGCAACAACACCAGCAACAACAACAACAACAACAACAACAACAACAACGGCAACAACAACAACGGCAACAACCACAACAGCATCAACAACAACAACAACAACAACAACAACAACAACAACAACAACAACAACAACAACAACAACAACAACAACAAGTAGTGAGACCCAAACAGCCATATATACAGCCACTACCACCTGTACAGTATCGACCACCACCATATGTGCTACCTCAGCCACAACCTTGGCAACAACCACATGCTCCATATCAGCATCAGAACCCTGTGCAGCTTCAGCTACAACCATCTGGAGCTACTGCAGGACAACAGGGTCAAACCCAAACAGACCAGGTTCTATCAAATGTCATGGCAAGGCAGAACGACATTGCAGATATACTTGTCTCACAGCAGAATCTGGCGCTACTCCCAACCAGGGAGATTCCCATGTTTAACGGAGATCCTATGAACTTTAGGTCATTCATGCGAGCCTTCGAGTATGGCATAGAAAATAGAACCACCAGCGAGCAAGATAGACTCTACTTTTTAGAACAATACACCACAGGGCAACCTAAAGATCTTGTGAGGAGCTGCCTACACATGCATCCACAGGATGGATATGTGGAAGCCAAAAGACTACTTAAAGAGAATTTCGGTGATGAAATAAGGATAACTAATGCTTATATAAAGAAGGCCTTGGACTGGTCCAGCATCAAACCGGAGGATAGTCAGGCTTTGCGCGCCTACGCCCTCTACCTGAGAGGATGCAGTAATGCAATGCAGGAGCTCCACTATATGGATGAGCTGGACAATCCATCTAACCTACGACTGATCTTATCCAAGATACCCTTTAGGATCAGAGAAAGGTGGAGGTCAACAGCCTACGACATCCAGGAGCGCACTGGGCAAAGAGCCAAATTCAAGGACCTTGTGGCTTACCTGGAAAAACAAGCCAAAATGGCCTCCGACCCATTGTTCGGTGATATTCAAGACTATGGTACTGACAGAGCTGCCCCAAGGTACCTCAAGACGGCAGCCTCTGGATGGCAAGCACGAGCAGGAGCATCAGCCGCACCGGTTAAAGAGAGAAAGGAGAGAAGCAGCTTTGCCACGACAGTGACACCGGCCACAAACATACCGTCAACCGTCGGTAATGTAGGATGCAAGGCAGATGGCTCTGTGGCTTTTAGAACTCCTTGCTTGTACTGTGCAGGCGATCACTCACTTGAAGCCTGCAGGAGGATAAGAGCTCAGAAACATCTAGACAAAATAGAGTTCTTAAAGGTGAAAGGACTTTGTTTTGGTTGTCTCACCAAGGGACATCTCAGTAGGCACTGTAGCCAGCGGATGAGGTGTCAGCATTGTCAGAAAAAACACCTGACTCTGCTACACATAGAGACAAATGACCAAGAAGGACCGGATGAGCAAAAAGGAACAGTCGGGTCAATGGAATGGAAATCACCTCGACAGGAGAGGACACCACCCCTGACCAAGAAGACTGTGGGTAGTGCTCTGGTGAGGCTTGGTGAACATAATGGGGCCGGTAAGGACTGTGCTTTACCCATCGTGCCAGTAAAGGTGAAACAGGCTGACGAAAGTGGGTATGTAACGACATATGCCTTCTTGGACCATGGCAGCTCGGCATCCTTTTGCACAGAGAGCCTCATGAGGAAGCTGAACGCTAAGGGCCGGAAAACATCAATTCTCCTTAAGACAATGGCACAAGAGAAACATGTCCCAGCATATGAGATCTCAGGCCTGGAGGTAGGCAACATCAATGATGACACATTTATTGCACTGCCTACGCTATACACTCAACCAGCAATCCCAGTGTCAAAAGAAAACATCCCTACTCAAGAGGAACTGAAGAAATGGCCCTACCTAAAGGATGTTCACATCACTTACATTGACTCAGATGTGGAGCTTCTGATTGGAGTCAATACTCCGAGAGCCATGGAGCCTCGGCAGATAGTGAACAGCCAGGATGACGGACCATATGCTGTAAGGTCACTCTTGGGATGGGCGGTCTAAGGTCCACTGAACGTCAACGCGGTGGATGTGACAAGAAGATATGGTCCACTGAACGTCAACGTGGTGGATGTGACAAGAAGACCCAAAGCCATCACCAACAGTTCGATAAACTTAAAAGATGGTCAGTATAACTTGCCACTCTCCTTTCGGAAAGGAGATGTGATGACACGCAACAACAGACAGGTGGCGACACAAGCCATGCACCTGCAAAAGAAGAGGAAGGATGAAGGGTACCATGCAGAGTACAGACAGGTGGCAACACAACGAGCCATGAGCCTGCAAAAGAAAACAGGAAGATCTAAGAGCAGAGAGAAGACTGTAAGATCGAAGAGGAAAGAGGATGGAATACCTAAGACCACAGAGAAGGTACCTCTTCAAGAACCAAGGAAAGATGGCTGTGTCTGGTACATACCCCATCACAGGGTGTATCACAAAAGAAAGAAAGTGGAAAGAACATGAGTGGTGTTTTGATTCACATCGTCATTCCAATGCACCACCATGGCAAACTCTGGAGTGAAGTGGATTGTGGATCAACTTGAAGATTTTTTATTTTGTGACGTGGAATGTTCTCAGTTGTATTGTGGTGATTCACGTGACAGGTGAATCTGCCACGGCACAGCTGATAACATAAATAGAAAGAGAACTTCGCCCCTGGTGACTTGGTGGTCATAGTGGACGACACAG
The DNA here is from genome assembly GCF_963971535.1 of Notolepis coatsorum. Lineage (NCBI taxonomy): Eukaryota > Metazoa > Chordata > Actinopteri > Aulopiformes > Paralepididae > Notolepis > Notolepis coatsorum. Next base: position 3,874,373 of record NC_140177.1, read on the forward strand.
CGCCCACGAATTCCTGGCCGCTTGGACGGATCCTGGAAACCTTTCCGGATAACAAGGGCCTACTACTGGAGTCAAAGGAGGATTGCCAGCTGTAATGAACACTCGCCCGACCATATTTTGTAATTGTGTAGGCACAATTAGGGGCCGGAGTAAAGGCCGAATGAGTGTTTTTTGTTATTGATTATTATTATTAGTATTAGTATTATTATTATTATCATTATTAGTGTGGGTGACCTGGCGAAGCCAGGTTGCCACCCACACTATACATATCCATACTCTTTTTATTATTATTCTTTATTCCACCGATTTTGCCAACACACTCGTGCCAGAGCGTTCGCGCCCCATACACGTGAAAGGTATCAAAACGACCAGCTTGCTCCAACTCGATGTGCTATTCGAACTCGTAAAGTTTCACCTCACCGTCTGGCTACGAATCGACTTTAAACGGTAAAATTTCGGTCCCATTGGGAATGCATTGCATTTTAGAGTGTAGCAGCTGAAATAATCTTTTTCCCCCTACCTTGGGTGAATTGCGAGTGTGATCTCAATTTTGGACGTAGAAATAAAACAAACACATCAAAACGATGACACGGCTGTCATCCCGCTCACAAAAGAAAAATAAATGGAATTGGACATTTCTATCTCAACTGACGACCATTGGTTTGAAGGTTCTCCCCCCCATTGACCGCCATGCAATCGCCCTCTAGAAATCCATTTTTTTTTAGCCTTCTGTTCCGATCGCCGAAGGAGTGCCACAATATCGCACGAATGCCACAATCTCGCGCACAACCCTTCGCCTACTCGTTGTAGTGCTCTTGTGCGAGTCTCAACGCTTCATCTCTTATAGTTTTCTTTTAATCAACGTGACAATGCAGTCATGTAAAGACATTTCAGAATATGCAAGTCATTGTGCTCATGGCTGATTGGTTCAGGCTTAACAGCTGTGAGGCTCAGGGCTCATGGCTGAGCTGACCTGCCAATGACATCATCCACTTAACCCATCATTGGCCATCACTGTGTTGCACTACTGAATTGTTGGACAGCGCCCTCTGTCTTGTGGGTTGTGTCATTGTACTCAGTAGGGATATCCTCTTTCATTTTTCATTGGTCCATGTTGACCACCTTTCATTGGTCGATGTTGACCACTCCCCCGATCCTTAGACCACGCCCCCTTATGCCACACCCCCTCAGTGTATCTCTTGAACCGTTTGTCGTAGAGACTTGCGGATTGTGCCATTGTACTCGGTGTAATAGTGTAATAGTGTAATAGTGTAATAGTGTGTAATAGTGTAATAGTGTGAAATAGTGTAATAGTGTAATAGTGTGTAATAGTGTGTAATAGTGTAATAGTGTGTAATAGTGTAATATTGTGTAATAGTGTAATAGTGTGTAATAGTGTAATAGTGTGTAATAGTGTAATAGTGTAATAGTGTGTAATAGTGTAATAGTGTAATAGTGTGTAATAGTGTAATAGTGTCTAATAGTGTAATAGTGTGTAATAGTGTAATAGTGTAATAGTGTGTAATAGTGTAATAGTGTAATAGTGTGTAATAGTGTAATAGTGTAATAGTGTGTAATAGTGTGTAATAGTGTAATAGTGTAATAGTGTGTAATAGTGTAATAGTGTGTAATAGTGTAATAGTGTAATAGTGTGTAATAGTGTAATAGTGTGTAATAGTGTGTAATAGTGTAATAGTGTAATAGTGTGTAATAGTGTAATAGTGTCTAATAGTGTAATAGTGTGTAATAGTGTAATAGTGTAATAGTGTGTAATAGTGTAATAGTGTAATAGTGTGTAATAGTGTAATAGTGTAATAGTGTAATAGTGTGTAATAGTGTGTAATAGTGTAATAGTGTGTAATAGTGTAATAGTGTGTAATAGTGTAATAGTGTGTAATAGTGTAATAGTGTGTAATAGTGTAATAGTGTGTAATAGTGTAATAGTGTAATAGTGTGTAATAGTGTAATAGTGTAATAGTGTGTAATAGTGTAATAGTGTAATAGTGTGTAATAGTGTAATAGTGTAATAGTGTGTAATAGTGTAATAGTGTGTAATAGTGTAATAGTGTGTAATAGTGTAATAGTGTGTAATAGTGTAATAGTGTGTAATAGTGTAATAGTGTAATAGTGTGTAATAGTGTAATAGTGTGTAATAGTGTAATAGTGTGTAATAGTGTAATAGTGTAATAGTGTGTAATAGTGTAATAGTGTGTAATAGTGTAATAGTGTAATAGTGTGTAATAGTGTAATAGTGTAATAGTGTAATAGTGTAATAGTGTGTAATAGTGTGTAATAGTGTAATAGTGTGTAATAGTGTAATAGTGTAATAGTGTGTAATAGTGTAATAGTGTTGCGGGTTGTGTCATTGCACTCATTAGGGATATCCTCTTTGATTGGTCTATGTTGACCACTCCCCCGATCCTTAGGCCGCGCCCCCTTTTTGTATCCTTTGAACCGTTTGTCATAGAGACTCGCGAGAGACCCTCTCCCCCGTTGGCCGGCGGTGCACAGGCGTCACCCACACTTTCACAATTTCCCCCGCGCGGAATTGTCTAGTGTTTACTTATTATCTATATTCTCAGATTTTGCCAACAAACTCCTCCCAGAGCGTTTGCGCCCCATACACGTGAAAGGTATCAAAACGACCGGCTTGCTCCAACTCGATATGCTATTCGAACTCGTAAAGTTTCACCGCACCGTCTGGCTACGAATCGACTTTAAACGGTAAAATTTCGGTCCCATTGGGAATGCATTGCAATTTAGAGTGTAGCAGCTGAAATAATCTTTTTCCCCCTACCTTGGATGAATTGCGAGTGTGATCTCAATTATAGACGTAGAAATAAAACAAACACATCAAAACGATGACACGGCTGTCATCCCGCTCACAAAAGAAAAATAAATGGAATTGGACATTTCTATCTCAACTGACGACCATTTGTTTGAAGGTTCTCCCCCCCATTGACCGCCATGCAATCGCCCTCTAGAAATCCATTTTTTTTTAGCCTTCTGTTCCGATCGCCGAAGGAGTGCCACAATATCGCACGAATGCCACAATCTCGCGCACAACCCTTCGCCTACTCGTTGTAGTGCTCTTGTGCGAGTCTCAACGCTTCATCTCTTATAGTTTTCTTTTAATCAACGTGACAATGCAGTCATGTAAAGACATTTCAGAATATGCAAGTCATTGTGCTCATGGCTGATTGGTTCAGGCTTAACAGCTGTGAGGCTCAGGGCTCATGGCTGAGCTGACCTGCCAATGACATCATCCACTTAACCCATCATTGGCCATCACTGTGTTGCACTACTGAATTGTTGGACAGCGCCCTCTGTCTTGTGGGTTGTGTCATTGTACTCAGTAGGGATATCCTCTTTCATTTTTCATTGGTCCATGTTGACCACCTTTCATTGGTCGATGTTGACCACTCCCCCGATCCTTAGACCACGCCCCCTTAGGCCACACCCCCTCAGTGTATCTCTTGAACCGTTTGTCGTAGAGACTTGCGGATTGTGCCATTGGTCGATGTTGACCACCTTTCATTGGTCGATGTTGACCACTCCCCCTGTTGACCCCCTTTCATTGGTCGATGTTGACCACTCCCCCGATCCTTAGACCACGCCCCCTTAGGCCACACCCCCTCAGTGTATCTCTTGAACCGTTTGTCGTAGAGACTTGCGGATTGTGCCATTGGTCGATGTTGACCACCTTTCATTGGTCGATGTTGACCACTCCCCCTGTTGACCACCTTTCATTGGTCGATGTTGACCACTCCCCCGATCCTTAGACCACGCCCCCTTAGGCCACACCCCCTCAGTGTATCTCTTGAACCGTTTGTCGTAGAGACTTGCGGATTGTGCCATTGGTCGATGTTGACCACCTTTCATTGGTCGATGTTGACCACTCCCCCGATCCTTAGACCACGCCCCCTTAGGCCACACCCCCTCAGTGTAACTCTTGAACCGTTTGTCGTAGAGACTTGGGGATTGTGCCATTGGTCGATGTTGACCACCTTTCATTGGTCGATGTTGACCACTCCCCCGATCCTTAGACCATGCCCCCTTAGGCCACACCCCCTCAGTGTATCTCTTGAACCGTTTGTCGTAGAGACTTGCGGATTGTGCCATTGTACTCGGTGTAATAGTGTAATAGTGTGTAATAGTGTAATAGTGTGTAATAGTGTAATAGTGTAATAGTGTGTAATAGTGTAATAGTGTGTAATAGTGTAATAGTGTAATAGTGTGTAATAGTGTGTAATAGTGTAATAGTGTAATAGTGTGTAATAGTGTAATATTGTGTAATAGTGTAATAGTGTGTAATAGTGTAATAGTGTGTAATAGTGTGTAATAGTGTAATAGTGTCTAATAGTGTGTAATAGTGTAATAGTGTGTAATAGTGTAATAGTGTCTAATAGTGTAATAGTGTAATAGTGTAATAGTGTGTAATAGTGTAATAGTGTGTAATAGTGTAATAGTGTAATAGTGTGTAATAGTGTAATAGTGTAATAGTGTGTAATAGTGTAATAGTGTGTAATAGTGTGTAATAGTGTGTAATAGTGTAATAGTGTGTAATAGTGTAATAGTGTAATAGTGTGTAATAGTGTAATAGTGTGTAATAGTGTAATAGTGTGTAATAGTGTAATAGTGTGTAATAGTGTGTAATAGTGTAATAGTGTAATAGTGTGTAATAGTGTAATAGTGTGTAATAGTGTAATAGTGTGTAATAGTGTAATAGTGTGTAATAGTGTAATAGTGTAATAGTGTGTAATAGTGTAATAGTGTGTAATAGTGTAATAGTGTGTAATAGTGTAATAGTGTGTAATAGTGTAATAGTGTAATAGTGTAATAGTGTGTAATAGTGTAATAGTGTGTAATAGTGTAATAGTGTAATAGTGTAATAGTGTAATAGTGTGTAATAGTGTGTAATAGTGTGTAATAGTGTAATAGTGTAATAGTGTGTAATAGTGTAATAGTGTGTAATAGTGTAATAGTGTGTAATAGTGTAATAGTGTAATAGTGTGTAATAGTGTAATAGTGTAATAGTGTGTAATAGTGTGTAATAGTGTAATAGTGTGTAATAGTGTAATAGTGTGTAATAGTGTAATAGTGTAATAGTGTGTAATAGTGTAATAGTGTGTAATAGTGTAATAGTGTGTAATAGTGTGTAATAGTGTAATAGTGTAATAGTGTGTAATAGTGTAATAGTGTGCAATAGTGTAATAGTGTGTAATAGTGTAATAGTGTAATAGTGTGTAATAGTGTAATAGTGTAATAGTGTGTAATAGTGTAATAGTGTAATAGTGTGTAATAGTGTGTAATAGTGTAATAGTGTCTAATAGTGTAATAGTGTAATAGTGTAATAGTGTGTAATAGTGTAATAGTGTAATAGTGTGTAATAGTGTAATAGTGTAATAGTGTAATAGTGTGTAATAGTGTAATAGTGTGTAATAGTGTGTAATAGTGTAATAGTGTGTAATAGTGTGTAATAGTGTGTAATAGTGTGTAATAGTGTGTAATAGTGTAATAGTGTAATAGTGTGTAATAGTGTAATAGTGTGTAATAGTGTAATAGTGTAATAGTGTGTAATTGTGTAATAGTGTAATAGTGTGTAATAGTGTAATAGTGTGTAATAGTGTGTAATAGTGTGTAATAGTGTAATAGTGTGTAATAGTGTAATAGTGTGTAATAGTGTAATAGTGTAATAGTGTGTAATAGTGTAATAGTGTAATAGTGTGTAATAGTGTAATAGTGTGTAATAGTGTAATAGTGTGTAATAGTGTAATAGTGTGTAATAGTGTGTAATAGTGTGTAATAGTGTAATAGTGTGTAATAGTGTGTAATAATGTAATAGTGTGTAATAGTGTGTAATAGTGTGTAATAGTGTGTAATAGTGTGTAATAGTGTAATAGTGTAATAGTGTGTAATAGTGTAATAGTGTGTAATAGTGTAATAGTGTAATAGTGTGTAATAGTGTAATAGTGTAATAGTGTGTAATAGTGTAATAGTGTGTAATAGTGTGTAATAGTGTAATAGTGTGTAATAGTGTAATAGTGTGTAATAGTGTAATAGTGTGTAATAGTGTAATAGTGTAATAGTGTGTAATAGTGTAATAGTGTAATAGTGTGTAATAGTGTAATAGTGTGTAATAGTGTAATAGTGTGTAATAGTGTAATAGTGTGTAATAGTGTAATAGTGTAATAGTGTGTAATAGTGTAATAGTGTAATAGTGTAATAGTGTGTAATAGTGTAATAGTGTGTAATAGTGTAATAGTGTAATAGTGTGTAATAGTGTAATAGTGTAATAGTGTAATAGTGTGTAATAGTGTGTAATAGTGTAATAGTGTAATAGTGTGTAATAGTGTAATAGTGTGTAATAGTGTAATAGTGTAATAGTGTAATAGTGTGTAATAGTGTAATAGTGTAATAGTGTGTAATAGTATAATAGTGTGCAATAGTGTAATAGTGTAATAGTGTGTAATAGTGTAATAGTGTAATAGTGTGTAATAGTGTAATAGTGTAATAGTGTGTAATAGTGTAATAGTGTAATAGTGTAATAGTGTGTAATAGTGTAATAGTGTAATAGTGTAATAGTGTGTAATAGTGTAATAGTGTGTAATAGTGTAATAGTGTGTAATAGTGCAATAGTGTAATAGTGTGTAATAGTGTAATAGTGTGTAATAGTGTAATAGTGTGTAATAGTGTAATAGTGTGTAATAGTGTAATAGTGTAATAGTGTGTAATAGTGTAATAGTGTGTAATAGTGTAATAGTGTGTAATAGTGTAATAGTGTAATAGTGTCTAATAGTGTAATAGTGTAATAGTGTAATAGTGTGTAATAGTGTAATAGTGTAATAGTGTGTAATAGTGTAATAGTGTAATAGTGTAATAGTGTGTAATAGTGTAATAGTGTGTAATAGTGTGTAATAGTGTAATAGTGTGTAATAGTGTGTAATAGTGTGTAATAGTGTGTAATAGTGTAATAGTGTAATAGTGTGTAATAGTGTAATAGTGTGTAATAGTGTAATAGTGTAATAGTGTGTAATAGTGTAATAGTGTAATAGTGTGTAATAGTGTAATAGTGTGTAATAGTGTGTAATAGTGTAATAGTGTGTAATAGTGTAATAGTGTGTAATAGTGTAATAGTGTGTAATAGTGTAATAGTGTAATAGTGTGTAATAGTGTAATAGTGTAATAGTGTGTAATAGTGTAATAGTGTGTAATAGTGTAATAGTGTGTAATAGTGTAATAGTGTGTAATAGTGTAATAGTGTAATAGTGTGTAATAGTGTAATAGTGTAATAGTGTAATAGTGTGTAATAGTGTAATAGTGTGTAATAGTGTAATAGTGTAATAGTGTGTAATAGTGTAATAGTGTAATAGTGTAATAGTGTGTAATAGTGTGTAATAGTGTAATAGTGTAATAGTGTGTAATAGTGTAATAGTGTGTAATAGTGTAATAGTGTAATAGTGTAATAGTGTGTAATAGTGTAATAGTGTAATAGTGTGTAATAGTGTAATAGTGTGCAATAGTGTAATAGTGTAATAGTGTGTAATAGTGTAATAGTGTAATAGTGTGTAATAGTGTAATAGTGTAATAGTGTGTAATAGTGTAATAGTGTAATAGTGTAATAGTGTGTAATAGTGTAATAGTGTAATAGTGTGTAATAGTGTAATAGTGTGTAATAGTGTAATAGTGTGTAATAGTGCAATAGTGTAATAGTGTGTAATAGTGTAATAGTGTGTAATAGTGTAATAGTGTGTAATAGTGTAATAGTGTGTAATAGTGTAATAGTGTAATAGTGTGTAATAGTGTAATAGTGTGTAATAGTGTAATAGTGTGTAATAGTGTAATAGTGTAATAGTGTAATAGTGTGTAATAGTGTGTAATAGTGTGTAATAGTGTAATAGTGTAATAGTGTGTAATAGTGTAATAGTGTGTAATAGTGTAATAGTGTGTAATAGTGTGTAATAGTGTAATAGTGTGTAATAGTGTAATAGTGTGTAATAGTGTAATAGTGTGTAATAGTGTAATAGTGTGTAATAGTGTAATATTGTGTAATAGTGTAATAGTGTGTAATAGTGTAATAGTGTAATAGTGTGTAATAGTGTGTAATAGTGTAATATTGTGTAATAGTGTAATAGTGTTGCGGGTTGTGTCATTGCACTCAGTAGGGATATCCTCTTTGATTGGTCTATGTTGACCACTCCCCCGATCCTTAGGCCACGCCCCCTTTTTGTATCCTTTGAACCGTTTGTCATAGAGACTCGCGAGAGACCCTCTCCCCCGTTGGCCGGCGGTGCACAGGCGTCACCCACACTTTCACAATTTCCCCCGCGCGGAATTGTCTAGTTATCATTATTATTATCAATAGAAGGTTACAATTTATGGGAATGTAATGATTTATGGGAATGTAATGATTGAGGGGAATGTTATGATTCTGTGTAGCCTGTTGGGTGGACTCTGTTGCGCTGGGAGTGGATCACCGGCACCTGTCAGGTGATCGGCCATGGCGCGGCAGAGATCATTAAATAGGTGATAGGAATCACCTGTTGGGCGGTAGCCGATGGGGAAAAGCATATGATTTTCTTACCGCTTCAGCGCTTCAGGACGCTTTCGGAAACTGTTTAGATTACACTTTAAGCAATTAGACCAGGTTATATGACGTTTTAGGATCACTGTGATCAACCCTCCCATGTAACCTACTTATTCTAATTAAATCGGGTCACCACATCGGTGTCTGATAACGGAGCTTAATGTGTGGAAAACTATTTCTTTGGACGTTGAGCGCGTATGGATTCACTCCCCGTCTACACCAAGAAGCGGCATTCTGGCATGTTGCCGCTACAGACAGTTATCTGCAATTTGTCATTGTGGTTGTTACTGTACAAATATACCTTTACATATACATATATTGAAGATATATAAACAACAGATTCAAACTATTAGACAGCATATTTAGACAGAAAATAAGTTAGACTCTGCAATGCCATGGAAACAATCAAATAAATAATTGTACTTACTGATGTTGTGGTGTCAAAAGACTGATATATGTTATCAGAAGCAAGTTTGGATCCAGGTGGTTTTAGTATAAAGTCTTGTTCCAGTAGAGAATGTGTTCTGCCACAGAGAGGGGTTCAAGTCAACCAGCAGACTATCCAGTGTTTTTGGTTGAATGAGTAGTTCAGTCTGGAAAACAGCCTGTTCTTATACAACTGAGCCAATAGTTGAGCAGTTAGCTGCTTTGAACCGATTGGCCAATCAGAATAGACACCCCATCCATCAAACACAAGGTGATAGGTCCTCTTATAATCATATAGGAAGACAACTATTATGCTTTGTACATCACTATATATGTATACAGTATTTACAACTGCATATATTTTTATACTTTCATTATTTCAATCTTCTCTCTTACAAGATACTGGATGATCAGAATTTTGGATTTAGAACAAATCACAGCACTATTTCAGCGGTCACATTCATTACAAATGACATTATATCTGCATTAGATAACAAGAAGCTCTGCTCTTTTTGTAGATATATCTAAAGCATTTTATACAGTGGATCATCCTTTGCTCTTACAGAAATTATATACCATTGGTATGGATAGAAAAGCCTGTGACTGGTACAACTGGGCAAGATGTGGTCAAGTATATACACTAATTAGAATGAAATAACAATACAGTGGGATGGGATAATTTAGCAGGGCTGTGCAATTGGGCAGTTATGTGCAAAGAGTATGAACAGCAAAGTATGAATAAGTATTCATCAAATAGTACAACCATCTCTTATGCATTTCCTGGTTGTTAAACGAGGTGAAAATGGCCAAGAGAACATTACATACTTAATCTATGAACATAATACTGTTCTGACAATATTGATGTAATTAAGTTTGCAGATTTTATTTTGTAATGCATAGGTTCACTTGAAGCCTGCAGGAGGATAAGAGCTCAGAAACATCTAGACAAAATAGAGTTCTTAAAGGTGAAAGGACTTTGTTTTGGTTGTCTCACCAAGGGACATCTCAGTAGGCACTGTAGCCAGCGGATGAGGTGTCAGCATTGTCAGAAAAAACACCTGACTCTGCTACACATAGAGACAAATGACCAAGAAGGACCGGATGAGCAAAAAGGAACAGTCGGGTCAATGGAATGGAAATCACCTCGACAGGAGAGGACACCACCCCTGACCAAGAAGACTGTGGGTAGTGCTCTGGTGAGGCTTGGTGAACATAATGGGGCCGGTAAGGACTGTGCTTTACCCATCGTGCCAGTAAAGGTGAAACAGGCTGACGAAAGTGGGTATGTAACGACATATGCCTTCTTGGACCATGGCAGCTCGGCATCCTTTTGCACAGAGAGCCTCATGAGGAAGCTGAACGCTAAGGGCCGGAAAACATCAATTCTCCTTAAGACAATGGCACAAGAGAAACATGTCCCAGCATATGAGATCTCAGGCCTGGAGGTAGGCAACATCAATGATGACACATTTATTGCACTGCCTACGCTATACACTCAACCAGCAATCCCAGTGTCAAAAGAAAACATCCCTACTCAAGAGGAACTGAAGAAATGGCCCTACCTAAAGGATGTTCACATCACTTACATTGACTCAGATGTGGAGCTTCTGATTGGAGTCAATACTCCGAGAGCCATGGAGCCTCGGCAGATAGTGAACAGCCAGGATGACGGACCATATGCTGTAAGGTCACTCTTGGGATGGGCGGTCTAAGGTCCACTGAACGTCAACGCGGTGGATGTGACAAGAAGATATGGTCCACTGAACGTCAACGTGGTGGATGTGACAAGAAGACCCAAAGCCATCACCAACAGTTCGATAAACTTAAAAGATGGTCAGTATAACTTGCCACTCTCCTTTCGGAAAGGAGATGTGATGACACGCAACAACAGACAGGTGGCGACACAAGCCATGCACCTGCAAAAGAAGAGGAAGGATGAAGGGTACCATGCAGAGTACAGACAGGTGGCAACACAACGAGCCATGAGCCTGCAAAAGAAAACAGGAAGATCTAAGAGCAGAGAGAAGACTGTAAGATCGAAGAGGAAAGAGGATGGAATACCTAAGACCACAGAGAAGGTACCTCTTCAAGAACCAAGGAAAGATGGCTGTGTCTGGTACATACCCCATCACAGGGTGTATCACAAAAGAAAGAAAGTGGAAAGAACATGAGTGGTGTTTTGATTCACATCGTCATTCCAATGCACCACCATGGCAAACTCTGGAGTGAAGTGGATTGTGGATCAACTTGAAGATTTTTTATTTTGTGACGTGGAATGTTCTCAGTTGTATTGTGGTGATTCACGTGACAGGTGAATCTGCCACGGCACAGCTGATAACATAAATAGAAAGAGAACTTCGCCCCTGGTGACTTGGTGGTCATAGTGGACGACACAGCGCCCACGAATTCCTGGCCGCTTGGACGGATCCTGGAAACCTTTCCGGATAACAAGGGCCTACTACTGGAGTCAAAGGAGGATTGCCAGCTGTAATGAACACTCGCCCGACCATATTTTGTAATTGTGTAGGCACAATTAGGGGCCGGTGTAAAGGCCGAATGAGTGTTTTTTGTTATTGATTATTATTATTAGTATTAGTATTATTATTATTATCATTATTATCATTATTATTATCAATAGAAGGTTACAATTTATGGGAATGTAATGATTTATGGGAATGTAATGATTGAGGGGAATGTTATGATTCTGTGTAGCCTGTTGGGTGGACTCTGTTGCGCTGGGAGTGGATCACCGGCACCTGTCAGGTGATCGGCCATGGCGCGGCAGAGATCATTAAATAGGTGATAGGAATCACCTGTTGGGCGGTAGCCGATGGGGAAAAGCATATGATTTTCTTACCGCTTCAGCGCTTCAGGACGCTTTCGGAAACTGTTTAGATTACACTTTAAGCAATTAGACCAGGTTATATGACGTTTTAGGATCACTGTGATCAACCCTCCCATGTAACCTACTTATTCTAATTAAATCGGGTCACCACATCGGTGTCTGAAAACGGAGCTTAATGTGTGGAAAACTATTTCTTTGGACGTTGAGCGCGTATGGATTCACTCCCCGTCTACACCAAGAAGCGGCATTCTGGCATGTTGCCGCTACAGACAGTTATCTGCAATTTGTCATTGTGGTTGTTACTGTACAAATATACCTTTACATATACATATATTGAAGATATATAAACAACAGATTCAAACTATTAGACAGCATATTTAGACAGAAAATAAGTTAGACTCTGCAATGCCATGGAAACAATCAAATAAATAATTGTACTTACTGATGTTGTGGTGTCAAAAGACTGATATATGTTATCAGAAGCAAGTTTGGATCCAGGTGGTTTTAGTATAAAGTCTTGTTCCAGTAGAGAATGTGTTCTGCCACAGAGAGGGGTTCAAGTCAACCAGCAGACTATCCAGTGTTTTTGGTTGAATGAGTAGTTCAGTCTGGAAAACAGCCTGTTCTTATACAACTGAGCCAATAGTTGAGCAGTTAGCTGCTTTGAACCGATTGGCCAATCAGAATAGACACCCCATCCATCAAACACAAGGTGATAGGTCCTCTTATAATCATATAGGAAGACAACTATTATGCTTTGTACATCACTATATATGTATACAGTATTTACAACTGCATATATTTTTATACTTTCATTATTTCAATCTTCTCTCTTACAAGATACTGGATGATCAGAATTTTGGATTTAGAACAAATCACAGCACTATTTCAGCGGTCACATTCATTACAAATGACATTATATCTGCATTAGATAACAAGAAGCTCTGCTCTTTTTGTAGATATATCTAAAGCATTTTATACAGTGGATCATCCTTTGCTCTTACAGAAATTATATACCATTGGTATGGATAGAAAAGCCTGTGACTGGTACAACTGGGCAAGATGTGGTCAAGTATATACACTAATTAGAATGAAATAACAATACAGTGGGATGGGATAATTTAGCAGGGCTGTGCAATTGGGCAGTTATGTGCAAAGAGTATGAACAGCAAAGTATGAATAAGTATTCATCAAATAGTACAACCATCTCTTATGCATTTCCTGGTTGTTAAACGAGGTGAAAATGGCCAAGAGAACATTACATACTTAATCTATGAACATAATACTGTTCTGACAATATTGATGTAATTAAGTTTGCAGATTTTATTTTGTAATGCATAGGTTTATACAATAGGTAAGTGGATTTCTGTCCAGTATGAAGGCGCTGTTGAGTATATAGATTCATGAACGCTTTTGATATTGCAGTTGCTGACATTTTCACTAGAGGACAGCACATAAGAATGAACGGACACCCCCATGAGAGACTTCACTTAGCACTTTGGATAAAAGCGCTAAATGCAGTCCATTTACCCTTTACCATGAGTACTTCAGTAAAACAGCCCTGTGCTCATACAATAGAGCCAATAATTGAGCAGTTAGCTGCTTGGAACTGATTGGCCAATCAGAAGAAGAATAGACTCCCCATCCATCAAACACATGGTGATATTTCCTCCTCCAATCACCTTGGAAGACAACTATTAGGCTACACTTTGTACAATCACTATGCATCACTGCACTATCTGCATATATTTGAGTTTAATTTGTACATATTTCACTTCAAATATATAAATATTCTCTCTCTTACAATATACTGGTTGAGCTAATCAGAGGCAAATTGAGGTTCAATTTTAAGCTATTGCCCATCAGAGGTATTACCCTTACCCTAACCCTAATCAACAAGCGAAGAAAATAAACCATGTGGGGCTAGACTGCATTACCAGGGAAGTTAGTGTAGAGTTATGTGTAAAAAGAGGAAATTGTCAAAAAATAAACAGGCAAATTATTAATAAACCACCCTACTCTCAGCAAGCTAAGTGACTCAAAGCACAATGATGGCAACTTTTTATTGTAGTTGGTTCATGGTACAAATTCAATGTAACTATCAATAACCTATAGATATTTTTGGATCTCGATAGCTAATTGTATCGTTAGCGCCCTGATGTGCCTGATCAGCCTCTAGATACCAAAGCAGACAGGTCCAAATCCATAGTTTAGGTTGTACCAAACTTGTAGCCATATTGTAAGAAAGATAACTACACAAGATTCTGTGCAAAGCCTCTATTTCTTAGCCCAGGGCTACATTTGTGAATGTTATTGTTAATCCTGCATTGGGTCTAATCCTGCTTTAGAGCAAGTCTTGCTAGCTCAAGGCTAAAGTCAGGATTATCCCATTTTAGAATGTGCCAGTGAGAAATCTCTAACAGAAAAGTATCATGGTATTTATGTCAATAAAAAAAATGATGTAAACGCCATATTACCATCAGTATCATGGTTTAAATGGGATTATACAGTGGTATTATTTAACTACAAAAGTGGTACCAAGGTGATACATGACTGTTACTGTTATAATGTGGGTTATTTTCCTCTTTTTACACATAACTCTACATTAACTTCCCTATTAGTGCAGTTTAGCCCCACATGGTTTATTTTCTTTGATTGTTCATTCATTGTTTATTTAAGTTATGTATATTACATCCAGTTGACTTCACCCCTCCTTCATTGTGGTCTGCATGTAGGCCTTGTATGAACACAGCAGAAGAAAGGTCAGAGCAGAGTCATGGACCTGCTGTCTACAACACCCGTTCTACATCTCATCCTGCTGAACATCTCAAACACTTCCACTGTTGCCATCAAACTGAACACAGGGGGAGGTGGGCTAGCTCGTTTTAAGGCTGCTAGCCAGCCTCTGAGGGCTAGTTTACGTTTGAAAGGCAATGAGTTGTAAATTAAATCAAATGTATTTGTAAAGCCCAAGATCACAAGGTAATGCCCCCATGGGCTGGACCAGTCTTCTTTAATTAAACAAATCTAGAAGAAACATCACAATCAACCAAGAACAAAAAACACTATACAATCCAAATATGCAACACTCCCAGACACAATGACCCTTTAAATACACTTTTTGATATTGCAATTGCTGACGTTTTCACTAGAGCACATAATAATGAACGGAAACCCCCATAAGTGACTTCACTTTGGATAAAAGCGCTACATAAATGCAGAGTACTTCTGTCTGGAAAACAGCCCTGTTCTCATACAAGCCATTCGAGACAATAGTTGAGCAGTTAACTGATTTGAACTGATTGGCCAATCAGAATAGACACCCCATCCAACACAAGATGATATTTCCTCCTCCAATCCTCTTGGAAGACCATTATTAGGCTACACTTTGTACACTCACTATGCATCACTGCAATATCTGCATATATTTTACTTTAATTCTTCACATATTTTACTTTAAATATAGCAATCTTCTCTCTCTTGCAATACACTGGGTAAGCTAATCAGAGGCAAATTAAATCATTACGTAAGTCGAACACTGTTGAGAGGTTTGATGGGGACATGTTCAATCACATGTATTTCCTTCTAAAAACACAACAATACTGATGCCATACCAGAGCCAATGGCCCGAGCATAACGTAATAAGCATTTGTATAGCAGTGGGATACACTCCTCTTAATTTATTTGCAATTGAAAAGTTATTTAATCCTACCCCTTTTCCACTACTCAAATGAGTGTACTATTTTATAACATAAAAAGGAAAAAAAATAAAATATATATATATATATATGCAAAACAAAAAAACAGAAACTATATATGTAAAACATACAAAATAAAAATGTAAACACCCGTGAATATCAAGTCCCTTCCTCATCCCTGTACCTTGTGAACATCATTTCCTTATACATCAGTTTGAATTGTCTCATGTTTGGACATTGCTTTAGCACCACATTTAGACTGTTCCACAGTTTCACTCCACATATCGAGATGCAGTGTCTTCTCATGGTAGTGCGTACATTTAGCACTTTTAAATTGGGTTCTCCCCTCAGATTATAACCCCCCTCCCTATCAAAGAACAATTCTTGAATGTTTTTTGGAAGTGCATGACTATTAAAAAGACTGAAATTGTAAAAGGAAAATATAAAAAAAAAATTACCTGCATTCCTGAATTTTCAACACTGAAATATGTATTTGTTCGTTCATTATTATCCTCTAGTGAAAATGTCAGCAACTGCAATATAGAAAGCTGTATTTAAAGGGCTATTCTACTGAAATCTACTCTTAGTTTGTAATTCCAAGCAGTGTGCGAACCATAGCATGGTCTTTGGGTGAGCCTCTCAGGGAGGAGTCAGACTTTTGGAGGATACTGTGATCGCAGACGTTAATGTAGCCTGTAGCCTGTAGGCCTTGTGTGTGTATGTATGTGACAAATAAACCTCTTGAATCCTGTCATATATTCAATCAGTTTCAGTAACTACAGAACACATAATACTAGACAACTCACTTGTTGAGGTCCGGCCGTCTGGACGGTCTGGGCTTCCACAGCACATTCCATGATAAAAAAAAAAGTATCTGTTTAGTTAGATAGATGATAGATCATCATCCAACACTGTCTACAGTATCCTATCCTGTGTTCTGATACGACCGCAGGCGCCGGCACGGTCACCGGGCGTTGTAATACTAATAATAGTCTCCACCGGAGCAGCACCAGCAGCAGGTGTAATTGTAACGGCGTCGCCTGTGATCCCGCCTCCTGCTGCTCTGTCAGCTTCACTGTCTTCGTGAAACCAAAATTGGTTAGGCTTACTTGTTTTCGTTTAGACATTATGCATTCCTGAGTGACCTTATTTACTGGCTGTCAAAACGATCACTGTGTCAACAAGTCACAGTCACAGGTTACAAAGTGGGTCAAGTTTGATTTGTGCTGTGCGTGCGTGCAGGCTGCAGCGCCGCCACGCTCCGAATGGTAATTGTAAGAATAGCATGCATGTTGCCATATTACGTGTGAATTAGTGCGTAAATCATTAATCATACATCCAAAATAGCATACGTTTATTATTATACACGATGATGATACAGAAAATTACAGAAAAATTAGAAATGCATGGCAAAAGTAGCATTTATTTTCAGTAATTTAGAGACCCCCAGGGGAGCTTTAGAGACCCCCAAGGGAGCTGATGTCTGATCTAGGGGAGCTATAGCGGACCGAGCTCCCCCCGTGGATCGCACCCTGATTCCAAGTACATGTAATAATAATAATAATATAATACAATTGTATTTGTATAGCACGTTTCATACAGAAACTGCAGTTCAAATTGCTTCACAACAGAAAAAAGACAGGAAAATTAGCACATAGCACAAGTGCAGATATATAAAATCACATTTTTTCACATTAGGATACAAATAGACAATAATAAAAACATGTAACTGATATTGTAAACAGTTGCATAATAATAATGTGTCAGAGCCAGGAGTGAAATCATTGAAAAGTCAGACAATATAGGGGGAACTTTGTCAGACATTAGTCCAATTTATTTTGCAAATCAGAAACACTTTGGATTTCTGTAGCTCATTCATTTGGAAACACTCAAATAACATGCAGTGTCAGCTATACAGTATATAATTGTATAATCCACGTGTAAATGTACAATATAATTTATATAAAGGTGAAGAGGACTGGACCCAGGATGGAACCCCCTTTGTTATCTGTAAGAATACTGATTGGGCATTTTTCAATTATTCTGAAACCAGTCACAGGCTTTTCTACCCCAATGTTATATAATTTCATAAGAGCAAAGGATGATCCACTGTATCAAATGCTTTAGATAGATCTACATAAAGAGCAGCCCAATGCTTCTTGTTATCTAATGCAGCTATAATGTCATTTGTAATGAATGTGAAATAGTGCTGTGATTTGTTGTAAATCCAGATTGATGCAGATTTAAAACTGAATGAGTTAAAATAAATTATTTTAGTTAGTTCTCAATCAAGGATTCCATGATTCCAGTCCTTCTACTCAGGAGCTGTAGAGAGCATCTTGACCGGAAACATCACTGCCTGGTATGGAAACAGCACGGCACAAGACAAGAAGGCCCTACAGAGAGTGGTGCGCTCAGCCGAGCATACCACGGGTATTGCACTACCTCCCCTGCAGGTTCTATACAACAAGAGGTGCAAATCCAGAGCCTGCAGGATAATGAAAGACCCTCACCACCCCAATAACAGCCTGTTCCAGCTGCTGAGGTCAGGCAGACGCCTGCGAACCCCAGCTACTAGGACAGAGCGGCTTAGGCTCAGCTTCTTCCCCCAGGCCATCAGAGTCCTGAACAATGAACATTGAGTACCACTGTAACACTTTAGCATGAGGGGCACACACTCAGGCCGCACGCACCCTCACTTATTGCCAAAAGGAAAGGCCACTTTAAATTAGTATTAGCAACAGTAACAGTGTATTGCACTACTATTAATACTACTGTTAACTGTCAACTGTTACCCGTCATTGCACAAATTTATTGTTACCTGCTACCTGTTATAGCACAATTTTATTGCACACATTTTTTGTATTGGATTCTATTATATGTTATATGTTGTACCAATTGCACATCGTTGCGGGCAAGACCACCCGCATTTCATTGTATATCCGTATGCCGTGACAAATAAAACTCTTGACTTGACTAGACTCTTGTTTATACAATAGACAGAATAATGTTTGATTTATGTCCAATATGAATGCGCTGTTGAGTATGTAAATGTTTTCAAGGAGATTTCTACTTATTTTTAGTGTTTGACACCTGTATGAATACGCTGGTGATTCTTTAAGTTTCCAGAGTGAACAAAGCTCTTCCCACACTGGTCACAGGGATAGTGCTTCTCTCAAGAATGTCCAGATGTACTGAAGCTCTTCCCACATTGGTCACATTGGCTTCTCTCCTGTATGAATACGCTGGTGTCTCTTTAAGCTGCCAGACTGACTGAAGCTCTTCCCACACTGGTCACAGGGATAGAACTTCTCTCCTGTATGAATGTTCTGGTGTGTCTTTAGGGTACTAAATTGTCTGAAGCTCTTCCCACACTGGTCACAGTGGTACGGCTTCTCTCCTGTATGAATACGCTGGTGTATTTTTAAGGTTCCAAGCAGACTGAAGCCTTCTCCACATTGGTCACAGTAGTAGGGCTTCTCTCCTGTATGAATACGCTGGTGTATTTTTAAGCTTCCAGGGTGACTGAAGCTCTTCCCACACTGGTCACAGGGATAGAACTTCTCTCCTGTATGAATGTTCTGGTGTGTCTTTAGGGTACTAAATTGTCTGAAGCTCTTCCCACACTGGTCACAGTGGTACGGCTTCTCTCCTGTATGAATACGCTGATGTATTTTTAAGGTTCCAAGCAGACTGAAGCCTTCTCCACATTGGTCACAGTGGTACGGCTTCTCTCCTGTATGAATACGCTGGTGTGACTTTAAGTGTCCAGACTGACTGAAGCCTTCCCCACATTGGTCACAGTTATAGGGCTTCTCTCCTGTATGAATACGCTGGTGTCTCTTTAAGTTTCCATACCGACTGAAGCTCTTCCCACATTGGTCACAGCAGTGAGGCCTTGACTCAGCCATTATTGTATTTGTTGTTGGGGAACAATTGTATCTGAAATAGAGAGAAACATTGCAATGAAGATTTCAGATTGGTAGAATCTGTAATTCCGTATTGTTTATATATTTAGTTTTGGTCTGATGTGTGGGTTAGGGTTTAGTAACATATTATAGTTTCTCCAGACCTCTCTTGGCAGAGCCTGAGGTGTGTCCAGCAATAGCAACACCTTCCTTATCCCCACTCAATTACAACCCACACATCAGAGAAACATGTGCAGTATGGGCAGTGCAGTATCAAGCAGGGCTCTTTTACCTAGATGTCACTGTTTGGTGGCATTACAGATTCTACCTTTGAAAGTGAATCTGCTCCATGGATGGGTATTGAAAACTGGTCAGCATTAGCTAAAATACGGTGCACAACCCAATGGACAGTTATCTGCAATTTGTCATTGTGGTTGTTACTGTACAAATATACATTTACATATACATATATTGAAGATATATAAACAACAGATTCAGCATATTTAGACAGAAAATAAGTTAGAATCTGCAATGCCATGGAAACAATAAAATAAATAATTGTACTTACTGATGTTGTGGTGTCAAAAGACTGATATATGTTATCAGAAGCAAGTTTGGATCCAGGTGGTTTTAGTATAAAGTCTTGTTCCAGTAGAGAATTTATTCTGCCACAGAGAGGGGTTCAAGTCAACCAGCAGACTATCCAGTGTTTTTGGTTGAATGAGTAGTTCAGTCTGGAAAACAGCCTGTTCTTATACAACAGAGCCAATAGTTGAGCAGTTAGCTGCTTTGAACCGATTGGCAAATCAGAATAGACACCCCATCCATCAAACACAAGGTGATAGGTCCTCTTATAATCATCTAGGAAGACAACTATTATGCTTTGTACAATCACTATGTATGTATACAGTATTTACAACTGCATATATTTTTATACTTTCATTATTTCAATCTTCTCTCTTACAAGATACTGGATGATCAGAATTTTGGATTTAGAACAAATCACAGCACTATTTCAGCGGTCACATTCATTACAAATGACTTTATATCTGCATTAGATAACAAGAAGCTCTGCTCTTTTGGTAGATATATCTAAAGCATTTTATACAGTGGATCATCCTTTGCTCTTACAGAAATGATATACCATTGGTATGGATAGAAAAGCCTGTGACTGGTACAACTGGGCAAGGTGTGGTCAAGTATATACATTAATTAGAATGAAATAACAATACAGTGGGATGGGATAATTTAGCAGGGCTGTGCAATTGGGCAGTTATGTGCAAAGAGTATGAACAGCAAAGTATGAACAAGTATTCATCAAATAGTACAACCATCTCTTATGCATTTCCTGGTTGTTAAACGAGGTGAAAATGGCCAAGAGAACATTACATACTTAATCTATGAACATAATACTGTTCTGACAATATTGATGTAATTAAGTTTGCAGATTTTATTTTGTAATGCATAGGTTTATACAATAGGTAAGTGGATTTCTGTCCAGTATGAAGGCGCTGTTGAGTATATAGATTCATGAACGCTTTTGATATTGCAGTTGCTGACATTTTCACTAGAGGACAGCACATAAGAATGAACGGACACCCCCATGAGAGACTTCACTTAGCACTTTGGATAAAAGCGCTAAATGCAGTCCATTTACCCTTTACCATGAGTACTTCAGTAAAACAGCCCTGTTCTCATACAATAGAGCCAATAATTGAGCAGTTAGCTGCTTGGAACTGATTGGCCAATCAGAAGAAGAATAGACTCCCCATCCATCAAACACATGGTGATATTTTCTCCTCCAATCACCTTGGAAGACAACTATTAGGCTACACTTTGTACAATCACTATGCATCACTGCACTATCTGCATATATTTGAGTTTAATTTGTACATATTTCACTTCAAATATATAAATATTCTCTCTCTTACAATATACTGGTTGAGCTAATCAGAGGCAAATTGAGGTTAAATTTTAAGCTATTGCCCATCAGAGGTATTACCCTTACCCTAACCCTAATCAACAAGCGAAGAAAATAAACCATGTGGGGCTAGACTGCATTACCAGGGAAGTTAGTGTAGAGTTATGTGTAAAAATAGGAAATTGTCAAAAAATAAACAGGCAAATTATTAATAAACCACCACTACACACAAACCAAATCAAAATTGTTATACACTCAAATGTACCTACTCTCAGCAAGCTAAGTGACTCAAAGCACAATGATGGCAACTTTTTATTTTAGTTGGTTCATGGTACAAATTCAATGTAACTATCAATAACCTATAGATATTTTTGGATCTCGATAGCTAATTGTATCGTTAGCGCCCTGATGTGCCTGATCAGCCTCTAGATACCAAAGCAGAGAGGTCCAAAACCATAGTTTAGGTTGTACCAAACTTGTAGCCATATTGTAAGAAAGATAACTACACAAGATTCTGTGCAAAGCCTCTATTTCTTAGCCCAGGGCTACATTTGTGAATGTTATTGTTAATCCTGCATTGGGTCTAATCCTGCTTTAGAGCAAGTCTTACTAGCTCAAGGCTAAAGTCAGGATTATCCAATTTTAGAACGTGCCAGTGAGAAATCTCTAACAGAAAAGTATCATGGTATTTATGTCAATAAAAAAAATGATGTAAACACCATATTACCATCAGTATCATGCTTTAAATGGGATTATACAGTCGTATTTTTTAACTACAAAGGTGGTACCAAGGTGATACATGACTGTTACTGTTATAATGTGGGTTACTTTCCTCTTTTTACACATAACTCTACATTAACTTCCCTATTAGTGCAGTTTAGCCCCACATGGATTATTTTCTTTGATTCATTGTTTATTTGAGTTATGTATATTACATCCAGTTGACTTCACCCCTCCTTCATTATGGTCTGCATTTAGGCCTTGTATGAACACAGCAGAAGAAAGGTCAGAGCAGAGTCATGGACCTGCTGTCTACAACACCCGTTCTACATCCCATCCTGCTGAACATCTCAAACACTTCCACTGTTGCCATCAAACTGAACACAGGTCTGTAGGTGGGCTAGCTCGTTTTAAGGCTGCTAGCCAGCCTTTGATGGCTAGTTTACGTTTGAAAGGCAATGAGTTGTAAATTAAATCAAATGTATTTGTAAAGCCCAAGATCACAAGGTAATGCCCCCATGGACTGGACCAGTCTTCTCTAATTAAACAAGTCAAGAAGAAACATCACAATCAATCAAGAACAAAAAACACCATTCAATCCAAATATGCAACACTCGCAGACAAAATTACCCTTTAAATACACTTTTTGATATTGCAATTGCTGACATTTTCACTAGAGCACATAATAATGAACGGAAACTCCCATAAGAGACTTCACTTTGGATAAACGCGCTATATAAATGGAGAGTACTTCAGTCTGGAAAACAGCCCTGTTCTCATACAAGCCATTCGAGCCAATAGTTGAGCAGTTAGCTGATTTGAACTGATTTGAACTGATTGGCCAATCAGAATAGACACCACATCCATCAAACACAAGGTGATATTTCCTCCTCCAATCCTCTTGGAAGACTATTATTAGGCTACACTTTGTACACTCACTATGCATCACTGCAATATCTGCATATATTTTACTTTAATTCTTCATATTTTACTTTAAATATAGCAATCTTCTCTCTCTCGCAATAAACTGGGTAAGCTAATCAGAGGCAAATTAAAGTTCAATGTTAAGCTATTGCTCATCAGAGGTATTTGGGTAGCTATTCAGTGAGAACAATACTACCACCATTTCAGCCTCTGCATACCAGTGTTCAGTGCCATGAATATGTTCATAAGGTGCTACAGTCTGCTCCCATTATGACTTTTCAATTGCAAATCAATTAGTAGGAGTGTATCCCACTGCTATACAAATGCTTATGTTGTGTTTTATTTGTAAAATGATCTGTGGGTACACATTTAGCCAGGTAAATTAAGTTTGGGCAGCATTGAGTTAGAGGAAGGGAAGTTCAAGTTCTTTATAAAAGTTCTTTATTTGTCAAATATACAACAATACAGGCACATTGCAACAGTGCACAATTAAGAAACAATGCATACAAGAATGGTAACAATAAGTAATAGTAGTAAGATCAAATAAAATATGAAATGAGGTAAGATAAAATAGTCAATGTTTACAGAAAGTGTCTTGCGTATAAGTGTATGTGCATATTAAGGTGAATTGCGGGGTGTGTGTGTTTGTGTGTGTGTTCAAGAGTTTTTATCAGGTGTGTGTGTTCAATAGTATTTAATAGGGATATCTCCTGTTCTTGTCCTTGTTCAGGAGTCTTGTGGCTTGTGGGGAAAAACTGCCCCTGAACCTACTGGTTCTTGTGCGGATGTTCTGGTTTCTCGGCTAGAGAAAAAATCTGGAAAAAATCATATGCATGGATCAAATAAAGTACATAAAACCATCTCTTAGGCATTTTCTAGTTAGTTAAACAAGGTGAAAAACGCCAAGAGAACATTAAATATTGAATCTACAAACATAATACTGTTCTGACAATATTGATGTGATTAGGTTTGCAGATTTGATCGCTTATCGCATAGGTTTATACAATACATTACTTAAAGTACCAATAAGTTGAAAACAGATCAAGTACCTTTTAACATCACTTTTACTCTAGGACCAGTAAAACGTATGGTGCCTTATAGAAAATGTTTAAATTGTTATTTTATGTCTACAAGGCTTACAACTCAAGAATGTATGGGTATATACAATTTACATATTCAAAAAGATTATGTTACAGTTATTTGGTTTAAAGGTGCACTATGTAATTTTGTGAGTAAGATAAGTTAATAATGTTCTGACAGCACAATAGTGTTGTAATTAGGACAAAAAAATGCATAGGTTTATACAATAGACTATTGTCCAATATGAATGCGCTGTTGAGTATGTAAAAGTTTTTAAGCAGATTTCTACTTATTTACAGTGTTTGACACAGTGCTTCTCTCAAGAATGAATATTCTGTTGTCTATTTAAGTGTCCAGATGTAATGAAGATCTTCCCACATTGGTCACATTGGCTTCTCTCCTGTATGAATACACTGGTGTTTCTTTAAGCTGACAAAGTGTCTGAAGCTCTTCCCACACTGGCCACAGGGATAGAACTTATCTCCTGTGTGAATGTTCTGGTGTCTCTTTAAGTTACTCAATTGTCTGAAGCTCTTCCCACACTGGTCACAGTGGTAGGGCTTCTCTCCTGTATGAATACGCTGGTGTGTCTTTAAGGTTCGAGACTCTCTGAAGCTCTTCCCACACTGGTCACAGTGGTAGGGCTTCTCTCCTGTATGCATACGCTGGTGTGTATTTAAGTGTCCAGACTGACTGAAGCCTTCCCCACATTGGTCACAGTGGTAGGGCTTCTCTCCTGTATGAATACGCTGGTGTCTCTTTAAGTCTCCAGACTGACTGAAGCTCTTCCCACATTGGTCACAGCAGTGAGGCCTAGACTCAGCCATTATTGTATTTGTTGTTGGGGAACAATTGTATCTGAAATAGAGAGAAACATTGCAATGAAGATTTCAGATTGGTAGAATCTGTAATTCCGTATTGTTTATATATTTAGTTTTGGTCTGATGTGTGGGTTGGAGTTTAGTAACATATTATAGTTTCTCCAGACCTCTCTTGGCAGAGCCTGAGGTGTGTCCAGCAATAGCAACACCTTCCTTACCCCGACTCAATTACAACCCACACATCAGAGAAACATGTGCAGTATGAGCAGTGCAGTATTAGATGTCACTGTTTGGTGGTATTACAGATTCTACCTTTGAAAGTGAATCTGCTCCATGGATGGGTATTGAAAACTGGTCAGCATTAGCTCAAATACGGTGCACAACCCAATGGACAGTTATCTGCAATTTGTCATTGTGGTTGTTACTGTACAAATATACCTTAAAATATACATATATTGACGAGAAATAAACAACAGATTCAAATGATTAGACAGCATATTTAGACAGAAAAAAGGTGAGACTCTGCAATGCCATGGAAACAATCAAATAAATAATTGTACTTACTGATGTTGTGGTGTCAAAAGACTGATATATGTTATCAGAAGCAAGTTTGGATCCAAATGGTTTTAGTATAAAGTCTTGTTCCAGTAGAGAATGTGTTCTGCCACAGAGAGGGGTTCAAATCAACCAGCAGACTATCCAGTGTTTTTGGTTGAATGAGTAGTTCAGTCTGGAAAACAGCCTGTTCTTATACAACTGAGCCAATGGTTGAGCAGTTAGCTGCTTCGAACCGATTGGCCAATCAGAATAGACACCCCATCCATCAAACACAAGGTGATAGGTCCTCTTATAATCATCTAGGAAGACAACTATCAGCTTTGTACAATCAATATGTATCTATACAGTATTTACAACTGCATATATTTTTATACTTTCATTATTTCAATCTTCTCTCTTACAAGATACTGGATGATCAGAATTTTGGATTTAGAACAAATCACAGCACTATTTCAGCAGGTCACATTCATTATAAATGACATTATATCTGCATTAGATAACAAGAAGCACTGGGCTGCTCTTTTTGTAGATATATCTAAAGCATTTTATACAGTGGATCATCCTTTGCTCTTACAGAAATTATATACCATTGGTTTGGATAGAAAAGCCTGTGACTGGTACAACTGGGCAAGATGTGGTCAAGTATATACACTAATTAGAATTAAATAACAATACAGTGGGATGGGATAATTTAGCAGGGCTGTGCAATTGGGCAGTTATGTGTAAAGAGTATGAACAGCAAAGTATGAACAAGTATTCATCAAATAGTACAACCATCTCTTATGCATTTCCTGGTTGTTAAACAAGGTGAAAATGGCCAAGAGAACATTACATACTTAATCTATGAACATAATACTGTTCTGACAATATTGATGTAATTAAGTTTGCAGATTTTATTTTGTAATGCATAGGTTTATACAATAGGCAGAAGTATGTGGATTTCTGTCCAGTATGAATGCGCTGTTGAGTATATAGATTCATGAATGCTTTTGATATTGCAGTTGCTGACATTTTCACTAGAGGACAGCGCATAATAATGAACGGACACCCCCATGAGAGACTTCACTTAGCACTTTGGATAAAAGCGCTAAATGCAGTCCATTTACCCTTTACCATGAGTACTTCAGTAAAACAGCACTGTTCTCATACAATAGAGCCAATTGTTGAGCAGTTAGCTGCTTGGAACTGATTGGCCAATCAGAAGAAGAAAGAATAGACTCCCCATCCATCAAACACATGGTGATATTTCCTCCTCCAATCACCTTGGAAGACAACTATTAGGCTACACTTTGTACAATCACTATGCATCACTGCACTATCTGCATATATTTTAGTTTAATTTGTACATATTTCACTTCAAATATATAAATATTCTCTCTCTTACAATATACTGGTTGAGCTAATCAGAGGCAAATTGAAGTTCAATTTTAAGCTATTGCCCATCAGAGGTATTACCCTAACCCTAATCAACAAGCGAAGAAAATAAACCATGTGGGGCTAGACTGCATTACCAGGGAAGTTAGTGTAGAGTTATGTGTAAAAATAGGAAATTGTCAAAAAATAAACAGGCAAATTATTAATAAACCACCACTACACACAAACCAAATCAAAATTGTTATACACTCAAATGTACCTACTCTCAGCAAGCTAAGTGACTCAAAGCACAATGATGGCAACTTTTTATTTTAGTTGGTTCATGGTACAAATTCAATGTAACTATCAATAACCTATAGATATTTTTGGATCTCGATAGCTAATTGTATCGTTAGCGCCCTGATGTGCCTGATCAGCCTCTAGATACCAAAGCAGACAGGTCCAAATCCATAGTTTAGGTTGTACCAAACTTGTAGCCATATTGTAAGAAAGATAACTACACAAGATTCTGTGCAAAGCCTCTATTTCTTAGCCCAGGGCTACATTTGTGAATGTTATTGTTAATCCTGCATTGGGTCTAATCCTGCTTTAGAGCAAGTCTTGCTAGCTCAAGGCTAAAGTCAGGATTATCCAATTTTAGAACGTGCCAGTGAGAAATCTCTAACAGAAAAGTATCATGGTATTTATGTCAATAAAAAAATTATGTAAACACCGTATTATTTAACTACAAAAGTGGTACCAAGGTGATACATGACTGTTACTGTTATAATGTGGGTTACTTTCCTCTTTTTACACAACTCTACATTAACTTCCCTAGTAGTGCAGTTTAGCCCCACATGGTTTATTTTCTTTGATTGTTCATTCATTGTTTATTTGAGTTATGTATATTACATCCAGTTTACTTCACCCCTCCTTCATTGTGGTCTGCATGTAGGCCTTGTATGAACACAGCAGAAGAAAGGTCAGAGCAGAGTCATGGACCTGCTGTCTACAACACCCGTTCTACATCTCATCCTGCTGAACATCTCCAACACTTCCACTGTTGCCATCAAACTGAACACATGGGCTGGTGGGCTAGCTCGTTTTAAGGCTGCTAGCCAGCCTTTGAGGGCTAGTTTACGTTTGAAAGGCAATGAGTTGTAAATTAAATCAAATGTATTTGTAAAGCCCAACATCACAAGGTAATGCCCCCATGGGCTGGACCAGTCTTCTTTAATTAAACAAGTCAAGAAGAAACATCACAATCAATCAAGAACAAAAAACACCATACAATCCAAATATGCAACACTCCCAGACAATATTACCCTTTAAATACACTTTTTGATATTGCAATTGCTGACATTTTCACTAGAGCACATAATAATGAACGGAAACTCCCATAAGAGACTTCACTTTGGATAAACGCGCTATATAAATGGAGAGTACTTCAGTCTGGAAAACAGCCCTGTTCTCATACAAGCCATTCGAGCCAATAGTTGAGCAGTTAGCTGATTTGAACTGATTTGAACTGATTGGCCAATCAGAATAGACACCACATCCATCAAACACAAGGTGATATTTCCTCCTCCAATCCTCTTGGAAGACTATTATTAGGCTACACTTTGTACACTCACTATGCATCACTGCAATATCTGCATATATTTTACTTTAATTCTTCATATTTTACTTTAAATATAGCAATCTTCTCTCTCTCGCAATAAACTGGGTAAGCTAATCAGAGGCAAATTAAAGTTCAATGTTAAGCTATTGCTCATCAGAGGTATTTGGGTAGCTATTCAGTGAGAACAATACTACCACCATTTCAGCCTCTGCATACCAGTGTTCAGTGCCATGAATATGTTCATAAGGTGCTACAGTCTGCTCCCATTATGACTTTTCAATTGCAAATCAATTAGTAGGAGTGTATCCCACTGCTATACAAATGCTTATGTTGTGTTTTATTTGTAAAATGATCTGTGGGTACACATTTAGCCAGGTAAATTAAGTTTGGGCAGCATTGAGTTAGAGGAAGGGAAGTTCAAGTTCTTTATAAAAGTTCTTTATTTGTCAAATATACAACAATACAGGCACATTGCAACAGTGCACAATTAAGAAACAATGCATACAAGAATGGTAACAATAAGTAATAGTAGTAAGATCAAATAAAATATGAAATGAGGTAAGATAAAATAGTCAATGTTTACAGAAAGTGTCTTGCGTATAAGTGTATGTGCATATTAAGGTGAATTGCGGGGTGTGTGTGTTTGTGTGTGTGTTCAAGAGTTTTTATCAGGTGTGTGTGTTCAATAGTATTTAATAGGGATATCTCCTGTTCTTGTCCTTGTTCAGGAGTCTTGTGGCTTATGGGGAAAAACTGCCCCTGAACCTACTGGTTCTTGTGCGGATGTTCTGGTTTCTCGGCTAGAGAAAAAATCTGGAAAAAATCATATGCATGGATCAAATAAAGTACATAAAACCATCTCTTAGGCATTTTCTAGTTAGTTAAACAAGGTGAAAAACGCCAAGAGAACATTAAATATTGAATCTACAAACATAATACTGTTCTGACAATATTGATGTGATTAGGTTTGCAGATTTGATCGCTTATCGCATAGGTTTATACAATACATTACTTAAAGTACCAATAAGTTGAAAACAGATCAAGTACCTTTTAACATCACTTTTACTCTAGGACCAGTAAAACGTATGGTGCCTTATAGAAAATGTTTAAATTGTTATTTTATGTCTACAAGGCTTACAACTCAAGAATGTATGGGTATATACAATTTACATATTCAAAAAGATTATGTTACAGTTATTTGGTTTAAAGGTGCACTATGTAATTTTGTGAGTAAGATAAGTTAATAATGTTCTGACAGCACAATAGTGTTGTAATTAGGACAAAAAAATGCATAGGTTTATACAATAGACTATTGTCCAATATGAATGCGCTGTTGAGTATGTAAAAGTTTTTAAGCAGATTTCTACTTATTTACAGTGTTTGACACAGTGCTTCTCTCAAGAATGAATATTCTGTTGTCTATTTAAGTGTCCAGATGTAATGAAGATCTTCCCACATTGGTCACATTGGCTTCTCTCCTGTATGAATACACTGGTGTTTCTTTAAGCTGACAAAGTGTCTGAAGCTCTTCCCACACTGGCCACAGGGATAGAACTTATCTCCTGTGTGAATGTTCTGGTGTCTCTTTAAGTTACTCAATTGTCTGAAGCTCTTCCCACACTGGTCACAGTGGTAGGGCTTCTCTCCTTTATGAATACGCTGGTGTGTCTTTAAGGTTCGAGACTCTCTGAAGCTCTTCCCACACTGGTCACAGTGGTAGGGCTTCTCTCCTGTATGCATACGCTGGTGTGTATTTAAGTGTCCAGACTGACTGAAGCCTTCCCCACATTGGTCACAGTGGTAGGGCTTCTCTCCTGTATGAATACGCTGGTGTCTCTTTAAGTCTCCAGACTGACTGAAGCTCTTCCCACATTGGTCACAGCAGTGAGGCCTAGACTCAGCCATTATTGTATTTGTTGTTGGGGAACAATTGTATCTGAAATAGAGAGAAACATTGCAATGAAGATTTCAGATTGGTAGAATCTGTAATTCCGTATTGTTTATATATTTAGTTTTGGTCTGATGTGTGGGTTGGAGTTTAGTAACATATTATAGTTTCTCCAGACCTCTCTTGGCAGAGCCTGAGGTGTGTCCAGCAATAGCAACACCTTCCTTACCCCGACTCAATTACAACCCACACATCAGAG